>NC_080771.1:34893258-35196288 GCF_020826845.1 Diceros bicornis minor | reverse complement strand
GTTTATTTTACTTCGACCATCCCGGGAAAGGGGGTGCGCGCCTGGGCGCCGGGTGAGGGACGCTGGAGCTGCAAATCCGAAAACTCTCAGGCTGGGGAAAGGTCTTGGTTGGTGGGGCCAGTGAGCACCCCTTTCTCGCTCGCTTGGCCCTGCCTCGGTGGGAGCTGAGGGGCGGACTCAGCCTTCTCGCGCGCGCGTCTGAGCAGAGAGGCTGGGGGGCCTCGGGGCACCTGGGCGCACCCGGGCCTCGCGCTCGTGGAGAGGCACCTTCTGGAAACGAACTCCGCGCGCGTCTCCAGGCCCCGACGCCCCCCTTTGACGGTGGTGGGACTGCCCAGTTTCGGATACCGCGGCCTGCCGGGCGCACGAAGGGAGAGGGGCAGATAGGAAGGTTCTGGGCGCTGGACTCTGGGATGCAACCTAGGTTGCCGCTAGAGGGTGACGCCTAGATCGAGGTCTAAGGTCCATGAAGCTGGGGTGCCTCCAACCGGGTTTGTTTGTTTTTCCCTGCAAAACCGGGAAATGCACTTTGAGTGCCAGATTGCTTGGGACGTATCTATACAGGTAATGGGGTAATGGGAACTAGCGGATACCAAAGATTATGCAGTAACGTTAAGGGGGAAAATGCACGTCAAAGTTCTCACACTTGGTCAATTCGCGCTACGTTGTCTGGGACCGGAATTATACGGGAAACTGGCTCTGTTCTCCACCTGCCTGTGCCTGCCATAGAGGAGCCTGCAGCCGGGTCACTGGACCAGTCGGGCTGATTTCTCAATGCAGTCTCCAAACCCCCCTAATTTTTGATTCGGGCGGGCGCAGGGCCGCAGTGGGGGCACAGACGGGGTGGAAGCGTCGGAGCGCGGACAGACCTCAGGCTCCCGCTGACTCTGGTGAGCTCCGACTGGGGCCCGGAGGAGATCCCGCTGGGCCCAAGGAACCCGTGCACACGCACCGGTGCAGGCTGTGGGCTTGCAAACCAAGGAGAAGGACTGCGTGAACGCGGACGCGGGAGGCCGGCACACAAACGGGCGCCGCCAGATGGTCACTGTGTCCACTTACTCAGTGCCCCCCCCATTGCTCTTCCCCCACCAAAAGTCCACCCCAGCAAGCGTAAGCCTCCAAACCCAGGCCGGAGGTCCCAGCGGTGTCTCCCCCCGCCAGCCAGCCCCTTCCCTCAGCCCCCCGCCAGGCGTCCCGCCGAACGGAGACCGCACTCGTTCCAACTCAATTAACTCGCTGCAAGGCTGCCGCCGGCGACGGGCTCGTCCTGCAATTAGGGCCGCGCCGGCGCGGGCGGAGGCGGGCGCAGGTAAAGAGGAACCAATTTGCCCCGAGGCTTTATCAACAAGTGGCTTAACTAGGAATTTACGTTGACAACTCAGCACCTCGTCGGGGCTCCGGCGGCGGCCAGCCTAGATGACAAGCTGAACTCTGGGGGGCCGCCGAGAGCCGGGAGGCCTGAGGCTTCAAAGCCACTCGGAGGCGGCTTCGGCCTGGGCCCCGCGCGCCGGACCCCGCGCGCCGCGTGGACCTGGGCGCCCCGGGCGCGCCGCGAGGACAGGGGTCCTGGCCAGCGGGCGAGCGTAGGCCGGTGGGCGCTAGGCCGTCTTTCCCGGCGAAGTAGGTGGCCGTGTATATTTTTGTTCAAGTGGTGTTTATGTTAATGAGAAAAAGATGGAATTACAAACAGCCCGGTGATCGCGCTGCAGCCCCCGGACTCGCGGTGCTGCGTCCCAGGCCCAGTCAAAGGGCACGAGCCGGGCTCAGGGCCTGAAGCGGAACCTCCTCCCTCCCTTCCTCTAACCGAGTGAAATTGGCATCCCCACCCCAGACCCCAACCCCGCAGTAGCACCGTCAGGTTTCTGGATAAGAAAAACCCTAATTTAAGTCCCGCAGCGTCTTTTTTAAAGCGCTCCCAGATAACCCAGTGCCTCTGGGGGGGCACTCGGTGGGATTGGGCCTCCCTCCTCCCTCTCACCTCCGCCTTTCCCTTTTCTTTTATTTTAAAATAATATCATTAGCTCTGGCTTGACAATTGCTTCCCTGCCCGGGTGACTTTTGTCTGGGGAAAAGCAGTTGTCTTTCTATAGGCCGCTCTGATGCCCCCATCCCAAGAGAAAATGTTCTCTTTTTCCCAGCACCCACCACCCTCTTCTCCTCCCTTGGTTGGAAAGGACCATGGCGGCGCCTGCTGGCGTGTGACTCCTTTTCTTTAGTGAAATGAGCACCCAGAGTTAAAAAAAAAGCAGGACCTAGCTGGAGTGAGAGCTCCACTGGCAGCCGGTGAAGAGATTCCAACTGCGCGGGAGGCTGTGGCTGGGCGGGATGCGTGTTGCCTGGGCCAGGGCAGCGGGGCTCGGGCACCATGCCCCTCGGGGATCACGCACCCCAGGCCCCTCTCCAAACACTGTGCGGCCTGCGTCTCCAGACGCAAAGTGAAAGGGAGACTGGTGAAGGGCTAGAGGAGTGGAAAATTCAGTGCCTTGTCTAATCTTTTCCTAGAAGACCTTGGACTGGGGAGATTTTGGGTTTCCCGATACATTTCCACAGCTCTTCAGCACACTCTGCTTGTGTAGACGCTGCTCAGCGCCCTTTCCAAGCAGTTCAGTTTTGGATTTAGTGCACAGGGTGCCCTGCTGGCTGCAGACGGAAGGCAGCGGCCTAGAGAACACCTCCTCATGAGGCTTCCAGCCTGGAGAGCAGATCTACCAGCAACTCTGGGGTGCCACATTCCCCGGGTTTGAGTCTCTGCTTCCCCCATCACTACAAAGCAAACCCGTTACTCCAATAGGCTTTGAAGGCCAGGCTCACCCTGACTGGGTAATCCTCCTGGCACCCCAGCAGTAAAGAAGTCGAGGGAACCAAAGAAAGAAAACTATCTCAGGGGAGAGGAAAAACAGGAGGATAAGTACTCAGCTGAATTAGAATTCTGCACATAGACTTTCTCCTGTTGGGAAGGAGAGTTGTTTTTAGAGTGATTCATTCTGACCCTTAGGTTTAAGGAGAGTGGGTGCACTCTCCTTGAGGGGGTGAGTCACACGGGGTGGGGGAAGAGTCAATTTGAGGACCATGGCCCTTCTCTCCTCTGCCACCTCAGGGCTCCATGCCAGCTCCTGGAAACTGACCTGGGACCCCTTTGACGGGGTTGGGAGGTATCTGTTTGCCCGGAGGTATCTGTTTGCCCCCCGGGTCTTGGGTAATGGAGTCTGTGGACCTGTTGTGTGTGGGGGGAGTGTTCCTAAGTTGAGATGAAAGGATGTTGAGGGGGGAAGTGCAGAACTAGTTGTGTGGGTGCATTTGGGGAAAGAGCCCCACCAGCTTTCATTGGCTGCGCAAAGTCCCTCACACACCCCCTCCCACCTAAGAACCACCAAGACCGACAAATTGTGCCTAAGTTGGTTATTGGCACCTCTTTCTTTCAGAGGTGCCGTTTGTCAAACGTGTGCGCTCTGCTGACACTCCCTTGACGGCTTTTGCAGCCTTGACATTGAGCAGCAGAGAGAAAGATCCAGAGGGGAACCCGGGTGCTGCGCACAGCACCCTCTGCTGCAGCAGGCTCGAACCCGCCCCTCTCCTCCGGGCGTGGGGTCACAGGTTCCACCGGGACCATGTTTTTCGTGCAGAAGGGCTGGGGTCACAGGCCCAGGGGCTGGAGACCCAGCGCAGTTGCTTCCCAGGGTTCCTGCCCACCTGGCGCCCTGGTCCGCTCCACGCCGCCAATTTGTCTGCCAGTGTGCGTTTTATTCACTCAGCAGCCTTCAGCAGGTGCCGGGGCGCCCTCATCCCCGGCTGCCTTTGTGTTCTCACCAGCCGGACAGATACAGGAGGTTTGTGTTGGGAACACCTCGAGCTGGCGTTTAGTCTTTCGCGATTGGTGGCCAAGGCGCATCCTGAACCGTGCGCCCCGCTGGCTGGCCTTGTGTTCTGCCCGTGCAGGTGGGAGTAGCTTTTTTCTGAAGGGCTTTGGAAAGCATGGGGCCAGGCGAAAAGAGGGAGCGGATCCCTCGAGGGCCCCTCTGCAGGGTTAGCAGTTGCCCTTATCCGCCCACACGGGAGGGTTCCAGGGGCAGCGCCGGCCGAGGACCCGCACTGGCTGCGCTTGGCTGCTGAGCCTTCACCGCCTTGGCGGCCTGGCCTGGGTGCCGGGGGAGCCGCTTTCTCCACCGGCACCACCACCACTTTCTCCGGCTGGCGGATGCCGGAGCCGAGCCCTGAACTCGCCTTCAAGCTGGCGGGGCCCCTTCTGCGCGTCCCAGCCATTTATTCCATCCTGCAATTAAACCCGAGGTCAAATATCTCCTTAACGACGCTATCAGGCCAGCGGCTCATTATGGCGTATATTTAGCCATAAACTACGGGTTGTAGCGAAAAGGAGATGAAAATTATTGTGTTCTGGGAATGAATCCTTTTAGCAGAAACCAGAGCTGTTATTTACCAGGGAGAACTAAGTACAGGCTGGGCTTCCAGGCGACCCCAGGCGGGACGAGCCGCACTTCCAGGCCCTTTCCGGCTTTGCCTGTGCCCCCGCCCCAGGCCTGGCACAGAGCTTGGCCTCGTGCTGCTTCCCGAGGCCCAGAAGGCGCCGCCTCAGGGCGCACCGGGCCTCCGAGGGGCAATATCACTAAGTGGCAAAGAGGGCGTTTACATCCGCAGAGTCTGGTCTTGGCTCCCGAATTTGGAGTTTCCCCGCAGCCCGCTTGCCTGGTTTGCAGCCGGAAAGCCGTCGGTGGTGCTGTAAGAATGTGGCACGGCAGCCATGCGTGGAGTGGCCTGGAGCTTGGTGGGCTCAACACATTTGACTTCTAGAGTGGGTCCACTTCTGCTGTGCAGCCTTGAGTGGGTTACCTAACCTCTCTGCACCTCAGTAGCCTCACCTATAAAATGAGAGAGAAGTCGATATCCCCCTGGGAGGCTCAGGAGAATTAAATCAGATATTAATGTGAAGGCTGTAGCTCAGCTCTGACCCAGGCAGGTAGATCAGTAAATGATGACTAAAAGAAAAACCATGAAGATGCTGATAAAAAAAAAAAATGTCTGGGCTCCTGAGATGAATGAATGAATGAGGCCACTTAGGTGAGAGGGTATGGGAGACGTGGAGTGCAGGGTTGGACAGACCCAAGTGTGACTGGGGCCTGGGCCACCAGCAGCTGCCCTCGCCAGCTTGGATAACTTATTTCCCCTGCTCAGGCCCCAGGGCCCTCGTGTCGGAAGACTGCCTGACCCAGAGTTGCCCGGAGTAGCTGAGCTCTGCTGCCTGGGCTCCAGTGCAGAGCTCCACATGAAAGAAGATGCTCAAATGTTATCTCACTCCCCGCCTCCCCCATCCCAACATCCTGGATGTCAAGGTGGCTCTGGTTGGAACCAGAGGCCTCCAGATACACTGGTGACATTCGGTGTGGCCCTGGCAATGCTGGGGGGATGGGGATTTGTGTGGGCCGAAACCACCCCAAATTTAGCCTCTCAGGAAGTGACCGGGTGACCCACAAGCTACAAATATTTGGACAAATGAGACGAGGGAGTCCCAGTCTAAATGTTTGCCCAAGGCCTCCGAGGGAGTAGATTAATCACGGGGCTAATGGGCCCCCTCCCAGGCAGGGCAGGTGTGTCCTAGAGGAAAGAGGCTGTGGCCCCCCACTGCTGCTGGCCAAGGCCCAATTTCCCTGGCTTCCAGGCTGGGCAGGACACCCAAGTCTCTATCCCTTCCCCACGGACATCCTGCGTGGAGATTCTGGGAGCTCCCGCCAGATAGATGTGGGTTGTGTTGGGGCACGAGCAGATCCCCTAGACCCCTGCTGTTGAAAACACGCACACACACTCACACAACAACCAGATCTCCAACACTGCCTTCTTATGGCAGCCTCCCGCTGTCCTGGGGCACTGTCCTTCCAGCCCACCCATTGCCTTTCTTCCGCACTGCCCATCTGAAAACAGACAGCAGGGAGTCCTGGGCGTCCTTCTGAACTTAAGTCCTGCAGAGGGAGGGCTGCCAACACTCTTTCTTCATCTTTACTCATCATGGCCATTTCTGGAGGTGTCCGAAGTTCCGAAGTTCCGAGAGGGAAGTGCCGGATGGTGAGATGATACTGTGCTGTCACTCACAGCTGTGTGACCTTGGCCAGGTCCACCCATCTCCAAGCCTCTGCTGCTGCTTCTGAGAAGTGGGGCTTCTGTGCTGGCTCTCTAGAGGCCGGGCCTCCTGCCTCTGACGTCAGATGATGCGACCCTCCTTCTCAGTCTGGTGGGCTTGCCTCTCGCTGGGGCATCACCCCGTCACCAGCCCCATCCCCTGCACGAAGGACACCCCAGGCTTCTCTGATGGCTCAGTGGCCAGGGGGGCAGGGGGCACAGGGAGAAATTCAACAGATTTAATCATATGGTAATGCTATTCAGTGATGTTACAAGATGTAATTTTTGTTGATTGATTAATATAAATATATATGTGGTTTGTTGCTCTAAGACAATGTGCATTAAGGGCTTGAGTTTCTTTGGGCTGCACAGTGTATTACTCAGGAACTCCAGGGGGCAAAAACGAGAAAGAATGATCAGGCAGAAAAGGCATAGACGCGTTGCTGGATGATTCCACTCATAGGTGAGTCCAAAAGTGCCGACTTAGACAAACTGTGGATTGAATGAGAAACAGGGCTTCATGCACAGGGCTGGCTTCCTTGCCTCTGTTCAGGTTGTTTTGTTGCTGGGAGGGTCTCCATCCGAGATGACAAATGCATTTAGCCTGACATACTCTTGGAAGCACACTGCCTGTTACTCACAGCTAGAGAATCTGCTGCCCAAAACTTTTATTTCATTAGAAGCGTGTTTACTGTCGGCCAAGCCGGCTGCTCCAACGAGGAGCCCAAAGTATAATACTCCAGTTGTGTTCTCTGGGGCCTCAGAATCGCCGTCCTTGCACAAACTAAGTTCTTTCTGAGAAAAAAGCGTTTTTCTATGCTTTCTTCCCCTGTGAACATGAGATTGAATGCCTTCCTTGTGGCAGGCTTGCTCAAGCAGTGGAGGAAATCACAGATGATCCACAAGGATGAGGCGAACTAAGACAACTTTTTCCCTTTGGGATCATATTCAGATCTGTTCTCTCGGTCCAGCACAAATTTCAACAGCTGACCTGTAGAGAGACCAAGGCTGAGTACAGGCGGTGTCTGGCCGCAGGAACCCTTACCCCAGTTTGGAAAACAGGACAACGATGCTGGGACAACAGTGTTTATGGAGCCTTTTTGTGTGCCAGGCACCAGGCTGAGTGTTCTGTTATCTCGTTTAATCTCCAAAGCAGGTTGTGAGGGAGACGTGGAGGTTATTATTCCCATTCTGCAGATGAGGTCATGGAGGCCCAGAGAATCATGGCTTGTCCACAGTCACACATTTCTGATGGAAGAGCCCAGGGCCGACATGGCATGGGGCTCCAGAGCCTCAGCCCCAGGGCATGTGGCTGTCCACTCATCATCACTATTGACATTGAACGTCAGATGCAGGGTGGGGAGTCCTGCCCGTGCCACACGAAGGAGCTGGAGATGACAGGGCAGGAGGTTGGGGCCTGGTGAGCGTAGATGTTAAAATAAATTGCCTAATTTCCATATCGAGTTCATAGTTTCCTGAAAAATGGCTGACTTTAGACCACCCTAGAATCACTCCTGACTTTCTAAAAGTTGCTTTCGAAAAGTAAATGCGTGAGGGGATGTTCTTATTTGTGTTTTAGTGTTTGTGAGACACCTGGAGCATCTGTTCTTGTTAAGGGCACTTTTCCAAGCAGGATTCCTGAAGGGAATTTGTGACCCAAATTTGAAGATAACTTTGGGATGTAAAATGTTTAATTTGACCAGCAATTATATCACCATCAAAACCAGCTCTATCCTTGTCTTTTGAAGATACTACGTGAAATAGGTACAGATGAGACTTGCTTCAAAATAAGCCAGGGTTGAGGGGACATGGAAAGGGCTAGAGATGGAACAAGGTGGGATGTGAGCTGATTAATTGTTGAAGCTGGCACTGGGCAGATGGGCGTGGTTATGGTATTCTCTACTTTTGTGTACTTGATTTTTTTCCATAGTAAAAAAAATTATTAGTTAAAAACACCTTTGTTGAGCTCGCAGGGACCAACATGGCCAGGTGGGGAGTGGGCCAGGGAGCTGTGCAGAGTTCACTGGTCATAAGGATGACTTAAGCACATGCGCACACACACGCACACACACAACACACACACACACACACACACACACACACATCCAGAAGAACAGAAAGGAATCATAGACATTTGAAGCTAGAAGGAAACTTGATATGGTTTTGTTTCCTTCTCTCATTTTACGGTGAGAAATATCAAGCCCAGAAAGGGTAAGGGGCTTATCCAATTTGGCACAGCAGCATTAGTGGCAGTGCCAGGACTAGATCGCATAGTATGTGGACTTCTGGTCCTTTTTTTTAACTGTGTCATGCAGCAGAAGAAAAGAATTTAATATTTGCTGTTCCTTAAAATCATTGAAGCAGGCAGTTAACCAAGTTTTATACTCAACACCTGGATGGAAAGGTGAGCAATGCAGTGAGCCCCCTGGACGTTCCAAGTGTCTGGATGCTCGTGGTCTTGTGGCCGGAGCTGCTGGGTGGTGGGCTGGAGTCTTCTGTCTTCTTAGGGTGTTGTGGGGTCTGCTGGAATGTCTTTGATGCAGCGAATGGCCTGCACAATCACACCCTCTGCCTGTCTTCAGACACTCCAGTCATGGCAGGTGACATGGCGATACTCTCGAAGTACTCTACATAGAATCGGACTTAAAACAGGGGATCAGGGGATTCCAAAATCACCGACAGGCTGGGGGAGTGTGTTCCAGCTGGGCCTCCAGAACTGACTCTCCAACAACACAGAATCAACCTGCCAGGAGAGCCACGTGTTCATCTCACACAGGAGGTGGGAGGTTGCCACTGGATCCGCTGAATTCAGGAACACAGCTGTGCCTGCAGTGCAGGATCAGGAAGTCACCACCCACTTGCCTCTTGACTCCCCGAGGCAGGTATCTGGACGCTGGAAGGCTGCTGTGGAAAGCCCCGTCTCCACGAGTGTGCACACCTGCTGAGCCCAGCTCTTGGATGCCAGAATGCCTCCCTTCTGCCTCCAGGTCTTATGCGACTGCATCTCACTGGCTGAATCTCATTCACGTCCAGCACTTTGGCTGCAAAGGTGGTCTGGGAAATGTAGTTCTTTACTTTCTGGGCCAGGAAGACACATGAGAACAGAGGAGTGGATGCTGGGAGCCAATCATATGCAACACCAGACAACACACGTCCCTTCCTGTGTCCAGAGAGGGCTCTGTTCATAGCACTGGCTGAGCACTCGTCCAGCTGCCTGTGAGGAGGTGGAGGTGTCAGCCTCTGTCTGCCTGCACCTCATCCATCTCCTGTCCCCAGCATCTAGCACAGTACCAAGCACGTGCTCGAAAAGGAGGCATTAGTTCTGTATTGAGTGTCACCAGTCCATCCAGTATCTACCCATCTATTCATTCAATACGTATTTACTAAGCACCAGGCGTTGCCCTGATAGTTAACAAGGAGCTTCCATTCTGGTTGGGAGAGGCAGATGATTAGCAACAAGAAAAGGCAAATCAACAGGAAAGCTAATTTCAAATCAAGTGAAGTGCAATGAAGAAAATAAAACCAGGCAGTGAGTAGAGAGCGACGGGAAAGGAGGACTGTAGCCTGGAGGACAAGGAGTGGGACGGGCAAAGTCAGGAAGAAGAGCGTTATACCGAGAGGGAACAGCATGTGTAAAGGCCCTGGGGTGGAAGCAGGGTGCTGTCTTTCAGGACCCCAGAAGAGACCAGCATGGCTGGGGTGGGGAAGTAGAAAGCAGAGGAGGCAGAGAGGGTGGGAGGGTGGGCAGGGCCAGGGTTAGCCTGCTGGTCTGGTGGGCCACAGAAAGTGTGGATTTATTCTAAATGCCATGGCCAACCATTGGCGGTTTTTGACAAGGAGAATGACTTGATCTCTTCGTGGTCTTAAAACGTCTGCAGATTCTTCAATGCTCCTTCTCTCAGAAGGGATCCAGGGTGTAGAGGCCCCTCGCTTGAAGCTGGGTGGGCCTTTGAGACTGCAGATAGAATGTGGCAGAAGTGACACGGTGCGACTTCAGGGCCCGGTGAGGGAAGGAGGGAGCTTCCGTCCACCTCTCTTAGGATACACGCCTGTGGAGCTTCGGACGGCCTTGCAGGGAGTCAGGCTGCTCAGAAGTCCCCGTGCTGGAGAGACCACAGGCCAGGCCACATAAAGACGAGAGAGCCGCCTGGAGCCCCTGCTGCCCCGGCCCTGCCCCGCTGTTCCCGTCCTCCCAGCTCAGGTGCCAGACGTGGGGGTGAAGAAGGTGACTGCAGCGGCAGGAGGGCCCTCAAGCCAGAGCCACCCAGCCCAGCCTCTCTCAAGTTCCTGACCCAAGGAAACTGTGAGAAATAATAAAGCCGCTCCATTTCGGCACGATTTGTTATGCAGCAGTAGATGACCAGAAAAAGTCCAATTTACACTTTTAAAGTAAACTTTTTATTGAAATATAGCATATATACAGAGAAGTCCACAAATTCACTCAGTGGGTTTTCTCAAAGGCAATGCACACTACAAGCAGCATGCAGATCCAGACACATCACCCCCTCCCCAGAAGCCCCTTGTGCCCCCTTCCCATCACTGCCACCCTGCCATGGACCGAATGTCTGTGTCACCCCAAAATTCGAGTCTTGAAATCCTAACCCCCAATGTGATGGTATTTGGAAGTTGGGCCTTTGAGAGGTAATTAGGTCGTGAGGGTGGAGCTCTCATGAATGGGATTGGTGCCCTTAGAAGAGAGACCCCACAGAGCTCCCTTGCCCTCCCGCCGTGTGAGGACACAGCGAGAAGAAGGAGCCATTTATGGACCAGGAAGTGGGCTCTCCCCAGACACCGAATCTGTTGGCGCCTTGATCTTGGGCTTCCCGGCCTCCAGAACTGTGGGAAATAAGTTTTGTTGTTTAAGCCACCTAGGCTATGGTATTTTTGTTATAGCAGCCTGAGCTGACTCAGACACACCCAAAGGTGCAGCAGAGTCCTGCCTTGTTTTGAACATCGTATAAATGGAATCCTACAGAACGTGCTCTTTTGACCCGGTGTCTCTCACTCTGTGTTATATGTGTGCAATTCATCCAGGTTGTTGCACGGAGCCATAGCTCATTCATCTCTATCGCTATATAGCATCGCATCGCATGACATGACCCTGGCTATTATTCGTTCTGCTATTGAGGGATGTGCACCTGGTCCCAGCTGGAGACTGTCATCAGTAGTGGTGTTATGAATATTCTAGCACATGACTTTTGGTGGACATAGGTATGCATTTCTTTTGGATATTGTTTCCATATCTCTTGACATATAAGAGACCATCCTAAAATTAGTGGCATAAAACAATAACCATTTTCTTCTTTCTCAGGATTCTGTGGATGGACTGGGCTGAGCTGGGCGGTTCTTCTGCTCCATGTGATGGTTGATGGCATCAAGAGGGCTGGACGTCCGGGCTGCTTGCTCTCCTGGCTGACCGTCGCTGGCCATTGCTGGGACCCCAGCAGAGACTTCTGACCAGAGCACCTGAGTTGTCCCTGTGGCCTTGCCATGTAACTCCAGCTTCTGATAATAGGGTGCCTGGATTCCAAGAAGATGAAGTCAAAGCTTCCAGCCTTCTTAAGACCTGAGTCCAGACATCCCAGACCATCATTCTTTTGGCCAGAGCAGTAGAGGGCCAGCCCAGACTCGAGGGGAGGGCTCCATCTGTAGCATTGTTGGGGGCCATCTTTGGCGTTTAGGAGTGAAACGTGGGGCGGATTGCCACTTGAGAAAGACCACTCTGGTTGCTGTGGAGAGTGAATTGTGTGCTCAGAGTCCCCAGACTGAAGAAGCCCCTCTGGGCCCTTCTCATCTTAACCTCAACTTCTGTGTTAAAGGTTGGCCCTCTCAGAGCTGCTGGGCTGAGCACTGAGCAAGGGAGAATCAAGACATCCTGGCTGCCCGCATCCTGACTGACAGCCCAGAGAAGGATGCTTCATTTTGGTCCCCAGCTCCTGCCTCTGGCTTGGGTTCCCAAGGGCACAGCCTCCTCCATGAACCAGATGGTGGCAGAGTGTGAACTCCTCCACAGAAATGGAGAAATAGTTTTTCATCCAGTTTACACAAAGATGGGCAAAGAAATTAGTTTTAAAAATGATGGAGACAGAGACACAGAGAGAAGAACACCATGTGAAGACACAGAGAGACACAGGGAGAGGCCGCGTGACCACAGAGGTGGAGATGGGAGGGATGCGTCCACAAGCCAGTGAATGCCAAGGACGGCCGGCCACACCAGGAGCTGAGAGAGCAGCGTGGAATGGATCCTCCCCCAGAGGCCTAGGAGGAACCAGCCCTGCTGACACCTTGATTGCAGACTTCTGGCCTCCAGAACCGCGAGAGGATAAATTTCTGTTGTTTTAAGCCACCCAGTTAGTGGTACTTGGTTATGGCAGCCCTAGGACACTTGTACAGACTTAGAGATCTCATTTTTCATATATCTATATATTTGTTAAATAAAAAATATGGCATTATAAATCAGTGACAATGAATAAAATTCATTAAATTATGTTGGTTAAAAAAAGATAGATTTGTTATTATCTATATAATTTATGTGCTCATAAAGATAAAAATCCAAGCCTACAGAGGGCTCCTCTTGTTTTAATTATTTCATTCCTTTAAACAACAATGTGGCTAAAACAAAGAGAAAACATTTTTTCATGAAACAAACAGAAAGGGTTCAATGACTTAAGCGGGTAAACCGTCCCACCCGCGAGGAAGCGGGCTGGGGCTGCAGACTGTGTGTGTGGCAGCGTCTCCGCACTTTGGGGCTTTGCCCATTTCCAGGGAGGGGAGTGGGGGCCTTTTCCGAGAAGCGCTGGGTCCTGGCCGCAGGGCCAGCTGCTCCCTGACTGGCTCTGTTTGCCTCCACCCTCCGGGACAGGATTCCTCTCCCGGTGACCTCATCTGTCCAGAGTCCCGGGGCCTCCAGTGGCTGGCCGTCCTGTGTGGAGCCAACAGCACCATGTCTCTGAAAACTCAAAGCGTTGGGCATCCTGTTCTCAGCATTTGCCGGGGACTAGTTCCTTTAGTACCCTCGGCAGTTCTGGGAGGCCAGACTATTCTCGTCAGCACCCCCTGTCTACAGATGGGAAACTGAGGCAGTCACGAGCTCCAAAGCACCCACCAAAGCACCCACTGCACCCACCGCCCGACTCTGGGCTCCGCGGCTTCCTGGAAGCTGGAGAAGGATGAGGAGGGGGTGGGGGGGCTTAGCGACAGGGCAGCCCCTGGGGGCTCGTCCTGGCACTGCCGCCACACAGCCTCAGGCCCCACTCCTTTCTGGCCGGATTTCAGCTCAAATGTCTCCTGTGCGGAGGGGGCCCCACCTCCAAGGCCCCGCCCAGCCCTCAGGGGCGCCCACCAAGTTTCATTTTCCTCACGCCCTCAGCACGATCTACAGTTGTGCTGTTTATTTAGTGTCTAAAGCCCCCTCTGGGAAGGCTGTGTCCTAAGGGCAGTGAATGTTCTGTCTTGTCCCGGGAGCTCGCCTCCCCGGCACCCAGACGGAGTGGTCTCCAACGTCCTGGTTCCTGCGACCTCGTGGAAGGAGCACCCCAGTGGTGGGTGCTGTTGGGGGCACAGGAGCAAATCAGGTCCCGACCTCAGGAACACGCAGAGAACGTGTGCAGAATTAGCTCCCACAGCCGCGATGTCTATGGGCTCTAGGGAGCACCAGGCCCTTAACCCTGCCCCATTTTAACACCAGGAGGTTGGGGTGTGGGGAAGCCCACTAACCTGGTGAGAGGTGAGCAGAACACCAGGCAGCCCGGCTCCCTGAGCCCCCAGGCTGCACTGGCCGGGGAGCAGGCCTCCTGCCTGTAGTCTGGCCTGGAGTGGGGGAAGGTTTAAGAACATTCCAAGGAAAGTGCCTCTTGTTAGGAGTCAAGAATGCTGCAACAGGATGCTGAAGCCGCATCTTCGTGTCTTGAGGTTTTGACAGAAGCTCCAGAAACCAGGCGGTGAGTGTCAAATCACCCCACAAGGCGAGGCTACCCCAGCAGGACTTACACAGCAGAGACAAAGGGACTGTTCCTTTTGGGTCAGAATGATCGGGACCCGGCAGACACCTGAGAGCTCATCCAGGAGCAGGGAACTAGGTACTGGACAGAGTTCATGGGGTGAGAGGGCAGAGGGCAAGTTCTCTTCTGCCTGCTCTCTGTCGAGTCCTATTTGGTTCATGAAATGGACTTGCAATAAAAACTGTTGATTATACAGCAGTTCACTAGTTTCTAAAGCAATTTTATATAACTGTGAATGAAAAATCTCATTTCTCTCAATGGGGAAACAAGAAAGGACACCAACGTATAGCAAGTCCACAGCATGTCAGGCACTTCACTTCTTTTAGTTCTCCCAACATTAGGCAGAGTGACCCCATTTTATATTTGGGGGAACTGAGGCTCAGAGAAGTTAAGGAGCTTGCCCAAGGCCACACGGCTAAGACACAAGAAAGCTGGGCTAGAACCTGGGTCTCTTTGATGCTGGGGGTGCCAGTCTCTTCTAGAGCTTGCCCCGCTCCCATCAAGGGGTGGAATTCGTGTGCCCTTCCTTTGGTTCTGGGCAGGCTCTGTGACTAGCTCTACCAGAGGGGACAGCAGAAGTGAAGGGATGTGATTTCCAAGGCTTTGGGACCCGCAGCCTGGGAGCCCAGCCATCATGGTTTGAGGAAGCCCAGGGAGTCTGCGAGCAGCCCACGTGGAGGAGAAGCCCCACAGCCTCCGGCCCACAGCCCTAGCTGTGCCCTCAGCCAACAGCCGGCCCGGCATCCAGCTACGTGGGTGCACCATCTTGGATGTGGGTCCTGCAGCCCCAGGAAACCTTCCCAGCTGATGCCGCAGCGACGCGAGCTTTCCCTGTGAGCCCTGCCCAAATTGCAGATTTGTGAACTAAACAAATGACCGTTGTTGCAAGCCACTGCCTTCCAGGGTGGTTTGTTCCTCAGGACAGGACAAGGGAGACGGGGAAGCTGGGGCCTTCCCGCAGCCCCTGGCGGACGCCTCTGGTGCTCTGCTCTGAGATGCGTGCTCGCAGGTGGGGAAGGAGGCGCAGGAGGTTCGTGTCTGGAAAGTTGAGGCCCACATAACCGTATCAATGTCACAAAGGGAAGAGCGTTTACCTTCTGTTCTCGGCAAAAACTGAACGCAGAAGAGAAAGGCTGAGAGCTTGGGGCAGAGGTCGCTCCACCTGGGACACGACTTCGGTTTAGTGGGTTTTTCTCTCTGAATCTGACAGAACGTGCGTTAAGAGACATGTTGCAAAAATTAGTTCCATATCATGGTAAATTTGATTTGCGATCATTCCATCTAGATTAAGGTATCAGATTTATTGTTATGTTGAGGCCTCAGCTCCTAAAATGAATATATGTATATAAAAGGTAAGGGTTACACATATATTCCATCAGAGCTGTATTTTGGTAGGGCTTTGGCAAACATTTTTTTAAATTAGGCATTGTAATCAGGTAGCTATGAAAACAACTACGGTCTTTATTTTGCCCACAGACAGGTGGTCCGGAGCAGAGGGCCCTGGAAAGACATACCCTGCCATGTGGTTTTCATAATCTTCCGATGGCAGCCCCCTGCCCGTCTTGGGACTCCACCCTGTTCCTGTGACACTGACTCTTCATCCTTCTAACGCTTCCAATGGCCAGTCTGGACAACCTCGTTCTGGACAGCTGGGTCTGTTATGCCCCAAACATACACTCAGAAAAAGCTGATAATTTTTATTGGGCTGTCACTGTGCAGCAGGCTCTGTGCTGAGAGCTTTCTACGTCAGACGGTGACTCATTCATCGTCATTTTGTTCGAGAGGAAACTGAGGCTCAGAGATGAGTCATTGCCCAAGGTCACAGGACTCGGAAGGAGCAAGCCGAGGAGCCTCACCTCGGCCGGCTACCCCCAGAGTCTGCCCTCCTCACCACTGCATTTTACTGTCCCATCTAGAGTTGAAACAGCTGGGGAGACACAAGGGAAGAGAAGGGAAGTGAGCGAGAGAGCCTGTCCACACAGGGAGAGCTGGTCAGATGGAGGAGGCAGAGACCAACGGGGCCAATATCCTCAGAACCCAGATGACGAGCTGGTGAGCGGACGCACTGCAGGCTTCGTAGGGTCCTGGCCAAGGGATTAGTGTTGCCCCAGTGCTGTGCCTGGCAGCGCACATCCAGAACCCGCTGTCCACTTCTGGCGCTGCATTTTCTGAAGGACATTGATAAGTCATAGCTCGTGTCAGGAAGGGGACCGGGGGGTGCGGGTCTGAGGACCATGCCCCAGAGGCCCACACAAAGGATTTGAGTTTAGTGCAGAGAAATGAAAAGTTGTTATTTATTTATTTACTTTTTTGGTTGGGGGATCATATTAGCATTTGTATCATAAACTAACAGAATATTCAGCCAATAGTGGCTGAAACACTGAACAAATTTTGTCCCTTTGTACAGCAAGAAACCTAGAGGCAGGGCGGCTCCATGGTGCCTGGTAACCCTGTGGACTCAGGTCCTCCCATCGTTCTGCTCAGCTGGGGAAGTCTTTCCCCAAGCTCACAAGATGACTGCAGTTCCAGCTGTCACACCAGATACAACCATGTGAGAGAGCAAGCAGACCCCCCCGACACACACACACACACGCAGCCCTCCCAGAGGCCCTTCAGGAGACTTCCATCTAGGATCTGCTGGCCCAAACTGGTTGCTGTGTTCGTGTCCTAGCTGCAAGGACAGGGGAGACAGAAGCTGGTATTTTCATGCTGTGTGTGGGGAGGTGGGCTCTTCTACCATCAGAAAGGAAGGATGGCGCTTGCTGCAACAATGCTTTTATTTTATGTTTTAAAAATGGGCTCCACTGAGGTCTGGTTTACATACAGCAGGACACGCTTCATGTGTGCACTTCAATGAGTTTTGACACACGTGCACCCGTGTACCCACCACCACAGTCGAGATACAGAACATTCCCATCACTCCAGAAAGTTCCCTCAGGTCCCTTCCCAGACGTGCTGGCGGGCCGGGGAACTCCGATCTGCTGTGGCAGCACTGCCTTTCAGGAGGCTGGAAAGTGGAGCCGCGCGTTCTTCTCGCAGCGAAGACGTTCTCAAGCCGGAGGCTGAAGGGCAGAGGGCAGCCCCGTGCTGGGCCCCGGGGAAGGCAGACCCCTTTTCTCCCGGTGGCGGGCAGCCTCTTCCCGGTCGCTCCCGGCTCTTGTGCCTTTCAGGGCAGAGCTGGCTGTCGGTGTCGCTCCAGGGACGCCGCGGGCGCCGCCTCCCGCGGAGCCCACACGCGGCCCGCTCGTCCCGGGTGGGGCCTGCCCCGCGCCTGCAGCGCGTGCAACAGACGCCCGTCAGCGCCCAGTCCTGACCCGTCTCCGCGCAGCCCCGCCACGGGCGTCAGCGTCACCCTCCCGGGCACCGGAAGGTGTCAAGGTGCACAAAATGCGCTTGTTGTCATAAACCATCTTATGTCTTGCTGATGAATTAATTTTGGGTCAAAAATGATGGCTGGGGCCGGCCCGGGGGGCGCAGCGGTTAAGTGCGCATGCTCCGCTGCGGCGGCCTGGGGTTCACAGGTTCAGATCCCGGGCGTGCACCGACGCACCGCTTGTCAGGCCACGTTGTGGCGGCGTCCCACATAAAGTGGAAGAAGATGGGCACAGATGTTAGCCCAGGGCCAGTCTTCCTCAAGAAAAAAGGGGAGGATTGGCATTGGATGTTAGCTCAGGGCTAGTGCTCCTCGCCAAAAAAAAAAAAAAAATGATGGCCAAAAAAAATGTGATTTCTGTGTGGACTCAGGGCAGAGCCAGGAAGGACAGGTGAGATTTGGAACTCCAGGAACCTGGAATTTGGATTTGGGTTAGAATAAGGGTGCGGTTAGTAAGGACGAGTGCCTCCCAACAGCGGGCTCCCCGTGTCTGACCCCCATCACTGAGGCCTTGGGAGCAGGTTCTCTGGCTCTTGCTCATCCTCCCCCTCAGGAGGGAGCTCAGCCTGCTGCTAGCCCACCCCGAATCCCGCCGATGCGTCCAGGGCCACTCACTGAGCTTGGTTGAGCCAATCTGAGTCTTATCTCCAGGAGCCGGTTTGGGGTTTCTCCAAGTGGGGTCCCCAGTCAGCAGCATCAGCATCGCCTGGGACCTTGTTGGAAATGCAGACTGTCGGGCCCCCCCAAACCCACAGAATCAGCAAGCCTGTGTTGTGACAAGGCCTCCAGGGACTCTGCTGCACGCAAGGTTAGAACATGGGGTCCAGGAATTGAGTCCTCACTGGGGGAACTGTCCCGAGGGAGGTCACCATTCCCCAGTGCCACCCTAGGTTGTCCCTTCCCAAAACCTGGTAGTTTGCTAGTCCTTACATTGCTTATTTGTCCTTGCACTGGATAATCCCCCACTTTGCCATGCCCACACACATTGTCACATCAGTTAGGATGCATTTGGCTGCATGTCACAGAACAATTCACTTCAGCAATGAGGACACATCTGTTTCTCACATAATAAAGCATCTGCTGGGGAGTGGGCCAGGTCAGATGTACTGTGTGTCTTCAGCATGTTGACCCTTGGCTTCTCACCTCATGGTTACAAGAGGGCTGCCACAGCTCAAACATCACATCCTTCCTCCCACATCCCAAACAAGAAAGAATGGGGCAAGTGGAAAAGACACTTGGTTTTTATTGGGGAAGAGAAGCTTTCTAAGAAACCCAGCCAAAACACACAGGAGGGTGGTTCACGTGGCTTCACATCGCTGTTGTGAGGTCAGGTTCTGGAGACCTGGGTTCCAATGCCTGCTCCACCGGTTGCTGGTTGTGTGACTGTAGACAAGCTATGCCACCCCCCCTCCGGGGCCTGTTTTCTCTTCTGTAAAACGGGGCCGGCCCTAGAGGGTTATGAGGGTTACATGAGCTAGGATAAGTGGAAGGTCTGGCGCGAGGTGAGTGGCTGTGCTCAGCTTCCTCGGCCGTCTTGTGGCATAGACTGGTGTGCACAGGGGAGTGGAGCAGAGGGGCAAAGGACCCAAGTCTGAGAGCCCTGCGGCGCTTCCTGCCGTCCCGGGGCCATCGGCTGGGACATCTTCCCGAGTGTGCGAGCGCGAGACAGTCATGCTCTGCTGGCCGGAGCCGTGGCGCTGGGTCGCTGTTGCAGTCATGTCTGGCCTCCTCTGCATTTCCTTGAGAAGCAGCAGTTCACCATAGGGGGGATTAGGATGCTATGGCAGGAATGCGAAGAGAACGCTGTCGACTTCCAAAACAGGCTCTCTGCGTCCTGGCAGCCCAGGAGCCTGGAGGAGACGGGTTCTAACCACCCGCCTTTCACTATTGGGAGGCGAGACTGACTGGGGGCCTCGCACCAGCTCAGGTAGAGGGACCACGGCCCACACCCCAGACCGTGCGTTGAGAAGGGGAGCCCTCGAGGAGTGAGGGAGGCGCCTGGGACGTGGGCCAGGTTCTCAGGGTGGACCCGAGGGGTGGGTGGGGGTCGGTGCTTTCAGAGACACGGGGGGTCTGAGAACGGTGGCCTGGTAGCGCCTACGCTGGGCCCCTCGTCTGTTTACATGGAACCACGCTCCTCCGCAGACGGGAGACAGAGATCTCCAAGATGGCAGAGAAAAATAGTAACCCCATGTCTGAGTGTCCTGTGGCTGCAGAGAAAAATGACGGCAAACACGGCGACGTAAAACAACAGAAACTTATCCTCTGACGATCCTGGAGGCCAGAAGTCCAAAATCTAGGTGTCACAGGGCCCCGCTCCCTCCGGAGGCTCTAGGGGAGGAGCCTCCCTGCCTCTCCCAGCTCCTGGGGGCCAAGGCGTCCCTCGGCTTGTGGCCGCCTCCCTCCAGTCCCCACTCTGCCTTCACACGGCCTCTCGTCTCCTCTCCCTGTGTCTCTTCTCTTCTCTCTCCTATAAGGACACCGTCATGGGACTTAGGGCCGGCCCTCATCCACGATGATCTCATTTCAAGATTCTTAACTTACACCTGCAAAGACCCTTGTTCCGAGTGAGGTCGCATGCACAGGTTTCAGGCGTTAGGACGTGGACGTATGTTCTTGGGGCCACCTTTCAACCAGCGATAGCCCTGCAGAGACCCTCACCTGTGCTGAGGTGGTGGGCGTGGTAGGGGAAACTTCCCTTTCCTTTGTCTGGAAAGCAAACCTAGAGCAGGAGGAGAGGAGGGAGGATGTGTTAGCAGGGCACGGGCGCGGCTACTGCGATAAGGTCCAGAATAACATGCGTCTAAACGAGGGAGAACTGCATCCTGCCCGTGGGCGCCGTTCCCACGCACAGCGTGCGGGGCTGAGAGGGTCGTCCACTGCATCCGCCGTCCGGAGTTGCTGCCTTTCTGCTTCGTCCTACAACCGTAGGATGCTGCCCGCATGTGCGTGGCTCGCCCCTTGTCCATTTCTGGTCAGGAGAGGGTCAAGGCCAGGGCACGCCAGGGCTAGTCTGAGGTTGGTGGGCGCGGGCACGGCCAAGTGGGGTCCTGCGGTCATTGTGTGTGTTCTGATGGCTCGGGGCCTGCTGCACTGGTTGTTTAGTGTTTCGGCTATCACCCCTAGGCACCCCTTCCCGGAGGGCATCACCCGGAAGTTACACGTCACTTCCACTCACATCTCATTGGCCAGCGCTTGGTCATGTGACCATGCTAGCTGCAAGGTTGTCTGGAAATGCATTCTTTATCGGGGGTGGCCCTTCGCCTGGTGGACAATTCAGTTACCATGAAGGGTGGGAAATGGATACTGGCTGCCGGTGCCATTCTCTGTAAAGGAGAGGACTGGCCTTCGAGCATGGGCCCAGCTTTTTCCGACTCTTCTGCTGCCTGGGGAATTGCGGAGGAAGGCTGCTGGGTCTTTGCTTGGAAGAGCCCTGGCTCTTGATGGTGTCCTGGATCCTGGCACACAGAGTTACGGGCCATCGCTGGTTCACTTTGTTCTTCTGTGCACCAGCTGACAGCCGTGCCTGGCAAGGGCCCAGCGCTGTCCTGGGAGACGTTGGGGGCGATGGGAGCAGCAGGGATTGTACATGTAGGTGCCAGGCGCTGCCCCAGGTGGTTCCCCCGGCCTCACTGCTGGCTGAGAAGCTGCAGGAGTTGTCTGGCCGACAGTGCTCTGCACGATAGGGTGCAAACCTTCCCCTGGAGGAGCATGTCCAGGGCCGTTGGGCACCTGCAGGCGGCTCCCAGCGCAACGCTGCTCTGGGGTGTCATGGGGACCAGCAGGCTCAGTGAGGTTACTGTCCCCAAGAAGACGAGGCCACCGCCTTTCCTGGGAATGTCCCACTTGCACTGTTTGTTTCAGAGCCTCCTGCCAGACCCCAAAACCAAACCCTCCCCCTGCCCTGTTCTCTGAGGCTCAGTGATGATGGAAAACGAAATCTGTGGGAGAGGGGGTGGTTTTCTTGTCTCCCCACTCTAGCTCACCCTTTCATTCACTTATTCAGCAAATAATAAATAAATGCCATTTATCAAGTCCCTCCTAGGGGCAGGCCGTGGACCAGAATTTGCCAGACGTCATCTCTGCGGCCAATCAGTGTGTGATGTTGGGGCTGGACAGACACAGATGCAATAGTATAATGCACAACTATTATGTGAAAAACAATGTGGATTGGCCAATAAGGATATGGAAATAGGTCCAACCTCTCTAGGACTCTTGGGGAAATGCAAATAATTCAATGAGGCCCACTTCTGGGTGTATTTCCAAAACAGTTGATTGCTGTATTTTGAAGAGATATTTGCACAGCAGCATTATTCACAATGGCCAAGACATAGAAGCAACCCAGGTGTCCATCTGCACAATGGAATATAGTTCTGCTTTAAAAAGGAAGGAAATTCTGACACCTGCTACAGCATGGATGAACCTTGAGGGCATTATGCTGAGTGAAATCAGCCAGTCACAAAAGGACAAATGCTGTGTGATTCCACTTATAGGAAGTCCCAGGAGTTGTCAAATTCGTAGAGACACAAAGTAGGATGGTAGGCGCCAGGGGCTGGGAGGAGGGGGAAAAGAGAAGTTGTTGTTCAATGGGTGCAGAGTTTCAGATTTGCAAGATACAAAAGTTAGGGAGGGGGCCGGCCTGGTGGCATAGTGGTTAAGTTCATGCACTCCCCTTTGGTGGTCCAGGATTCATGGGTTCAGATCTCGGGTGGGGACCTATGCACCACTTGTCAAGCCATGCTGTGGTGGCACCCCACATATAAAGTAGAGGAAGATGGGAACAGATGTTAGCTCAGTGACAATCTTCCTTAAGCAAAAAGAGGAGGCTTGGCAACAGACGTTAGCTCAGGCCTAATCTTCCTCACCGAAAAAATAAATTTAGTTAATTAATTAATTTAAAAGATGGTTAAGATGGTAAATTTTATGTTATGTGGTTTTTACTACAATAATAAAAAAAAAAAGGTAACATCTTTTACCCATTGGATGAAATCTGTTATGCGTGGGCATGTCAATCACTGAGCTCTCTAGGGAATGTAGTCTAGAAATATCTTTAAAATTATAAATGCACGCATTCTTGATGCAGCAGTCTCTCACTTGGAAGTCTCCAGAAACAGAGGAAGGCAACTGGCTGGCTTAAGTGAGAAGATCTGTGGAATCTCTAACACTGTGCCCAGCACTTAAGAAATAGCAGTGGCTAGTCATCTATTGTTGATGGGACCCCCCCCCGCCCCCACCCAGCAGTCAGGGGTCTCCAGAGAAACAGCACCAATAGGAGATAGATATATATAAATATTATATATATGAAAGAGAGATTATATATATGGGATATGATATATATCATGTATATCACCATATGATATTAAATATGATATATAAGATATGATACATATATCTATTTATACATATATATATATTTACTTCAAGGAATTGGCTCACACGATTGTGGGGGCTGGCAAGTATGAAATCCGTAGAGCAGGCAGGAAACTCCAGCAGGAGCTGAGGCTGCCATCTCGAGGCAGAATTCCTTCTTCTCCAGGAAACCTCAGTTTTGTTCTTAAGGTCTTCACCTGATTGGGTGAGGCCCACCCACATTATCCAGAGTCACCTCCTTTACTTAAAGCCAACTGATTGTAGGTGCTGACCACATCTCCCAGACACCTTTGAAGCAACACTTAGATGAGTGTCTGATTAAATAACTGGGCACTACAGCCTGGCCAATTCCAGACGTAAAGCTGACCATTGCAGGGGCTGATCACACTGTGCTTGGTTGGGTCCCTTCTCCCCACAGGCCCTGGGTTCTGGGAACCGGGCAGGGCTGCGAGCAGCTCTGCCAGTGTCTTCTGTCAGGCTCATCCGTTCAGCCTACCCACTCAGAATTATCTGAAGTGATTGGCCAACACACTGAGGTTTTAGCCAATCATTGTCCACGTCCGAGTTTGTCAATTTGACCAAAAAAAAAATCAGAGTTTTTACCATTTGCTGGCCTTTCTGCCACTGGGCAAGTCGACTCGTGGACAGCCTTCTCATTAGAGGGGGACCCTTCCCAGGGCTGATGGGGGGGCCATCACACACAAGCAAGAAGAGAGGCTCACCATCGCAGTGCTCACTGAGCACTAATCGTGCACCAGGAGTCTTTATTAACACCTTTAATCAGACAGCTAGAGACTGTCACTACATTCTTTTACAGGTGAGGAAACCGAGGCCCCAAATGTCCAGTGACTTGCTCAGGGTCATGCGGCTAGTACGTGGAGCAGCCAGGACTTGAACCCCGACCCTCTGGCTCCAGAATCCGCTCTCCTGAGCCTATAGCACAGGCCATCATAGGATGTCACTCCCTGTCCCTGTGTCAGACTCAGGGGTGACAGCTGGGGGTGGCGCACACGCCTGAGAGTCTTAGCCTCAACCCGAAGTCCCTCTTTTGACAAATCCAGACTTCATTCCACTCTTGACGATGCATCTCCTCATCCAAGACAGGACACACTCCTCCTCCCTCTTCTCTGGAATGTGTCGAGAATTTGTGTCTGTCAAACACTTTGGAGAAACATGAGAAGAATTTTTTAAATGCCAAGTCTTTT
Source organism: Diceros bicornis minor (assembly GCF_020826845.1). Classification (NCBI taxonomy): domain Eukaryota; kingdom Metazoa; phylum Chordata; class Mammalia; order Perissodactyla; family Rhinocerotidae; genus Diceros; species Diceros bicornis. Next base: position 35,172,214 of record NC_080771.1, on the reverse strand, counting down.
TTTTTTTTTAATCAATTATAGATTTGCCTTTGGGGTAACGCTAATACAACCTAAAATCCCCAAATCCCCAACTTTCATCCCATTGGAGTGAACAAAAATAATCGCCCCATTAGGTTTTCAATGAGCATGCCATCGCTTTGAATTTCACATTCAAATGCCGTCAAGGGGAGAACTGATGGATTTGGGGGGACTTCTAAAGAAATGAGCGTTGCACGTTTCTGACACGGAGCTGCCGGGCAGCAGAGCAGGCTGAAATGTTTGCAAGGGCATTTGCAAAGTCAAAGCCATTCTGACAGGTCCTCCCGAGGGTCCGGTAGCTAGACGCTCTGCAAACTGGAAGAAATTAGCTCCGACCACAGACCGTCCAGCAGACGGTATTTAATAATACCTCCCAAATGTGTGAAGCACTTAGTTTTAGAATAACAGGAAGAAGGGAATTGCCTGTAACTGCAGATTTGAATTTTGTCCTGGCCATCGCGTCCTCCCAGGGAGCCTGGCTTTCTCTGGCCAGCGAAGAGTGGTGGGCATAGCCCCATCCAGCCTCCCAGTGTCCCCCACCTCAAGGCTGGCATGTTTCAGGGAGGGTGACGTCCCAGTGCCTTGCAGTCCTGGCCTCCCGGGTCTGCTTGAGGGAGGGGCCCCCGCTCCAGCTCAGGCCTCAAAACGTGAGAGCCTCGTCGGGTCCACTGAGCCACGGAAACCACCACGAAATTGCTCCTTCCTTCTGTGCTGCTCCGCTGGGCTGCCCGCCTTGCCACGGCTCCAGGAGGCCCTTCTGACAAGAGGGCACTGTGACTCGTGTCTGCCCCTCCCCTGTCACAAAGGGGGCCTTTCACGGCTGCGGATCTGGGAGAGTGGGGACCGCACGGCCTGCTCGCTAGCCAACTCCGGGCTCGGTGGCCACGGTTCGCTGTGCTGTACGTGGAACCAGCCCTCAGTGGAGACAAACTCTTCACTTGATTTCCACCAGGGAGTCCTCTTGACGGCGGCAAACTTGTTTGTCGGGAGAGAAGTGGTGGCTGTTTTCTCCCACAGGGATGATCTAGAAAGCTCACACATCCCTCTGTCAGAGAAGTCATTCCTCCTGGAGGAAGACGACTAGGTATGGATGGGTGGATTTATGGTGTCAGCGGTTCCAGAAGGATATGTAAGAGATCAGCAGCCTGGCTACATTTGGGGAGCGTGGTGGCTTGGAGAAAGGTTGGGGGAGAAACTCCACACTGTGTCCTTTGAAACCCCCGGAAGATGGAACCACTTGAACAAATAGCTTGTCCAGAGACACCTGCATCCTGCAGCAGGCAGCGCAGCGCGGCCGGCGGCGGGGACCAGGAGCCTCGCCAGCCGCCCCAGGGAGCACGGCCCGGCCGGGGGCGTGTGCGCGCACGGGGTGCCGAGCCAACATGTAATTGCTTTCAGCAGAACACCCCCCCCCCCACCAGTGTAATTAAGCCGAGGGGGCTGCGGGCTCCAGCCGTTAAGTGATTTCATGTGCATTTGGTGATTACGCTGCTCTCTCTGGATAAAAGTGCTGCTTTTATTTGCACCGTACAAGCTGGTTCCCAGAGCAGGACAGGGCGCCATTCCCTGCCCTCCTCGGGCGGCTCAGCTGAGCTCCCGGTGATGCTGCGGAGGAAGGCCGAGAAGAGCAGCAGCCCCGGGAGCTCCTGCCAGCCTCCCGGCAGGGAGACCGCGCCGCCCCGGGCCCAGCTGGCTGCCTGGGCCCCGTGGTCATCGTCACCGCAGGGCACACTCGTCCCAACCGATGTTTCACTGCTGGAGGCACGAGTGTCCCCGCTCTTTGATCCACCTCCATTTTTATCATTAAAAATGACCCAAAATGTAAGTGAAGTAAAGGCAGGAGGGAGGCTGCCCGAGTGTGAGGCCCATGAAACCAGAGAGAGAAGGACGGGCCTCTCCGGGAGAGATTTTGAAATGGGACTGGGGCGGGGGGGGGAGCGGGGACCGGATTCTATCCCTTCACAGCGTAAGAAAGACGGCTAACACAGCTCAGAACGTTTTAATTTTTAAAACAATTTTCAAAAAGTTATCGTTTCCCCTCATTGTCCCTTAATGGCCTCCTGCTGTATGGCCTCAGGAAAATTAATTAACCTCTATGAGCCACTTTATTTTTTTAACGTGTAAAATACGTATGGTAATACTTACGTCCTCTAGGAGAGTTGTTGCAAGGGTGGAATGAGATGTGCGTGATGAGCTATTAATCTATTGACCTGGAAAGAATGGCCATAATATATTGGAAATAAAATTGCAGGATGAGAATAATAGCAAATACTTGCATGGTGTGTACCTGGCACTGTACACAATCCTCAGCCAACATTATGGGGCAAGCACTATTGTTAATTCCATTTTACAGTCAAGGAAACAGGCACAGAGAGGCCAGGTAACTTGGCAAGGACACACAGCTGTAGCTGGCCTAGCCAGGAATTGAAGCAGCCTGGCTCTAGGAGCTGTGCACTAACCACTACACTATACTGCCCCCACCTCGATTTTGTAAACACGAACCTCAATGAAACCATATATTCATACACGTTTGTGTCAAGTGGAGCAAAGCATGAGAGGGCACATGATGAACGCAGGTCCCCTTGGGGCAGGAGCGGAGTGAAGATAACGATGGAGGGGGAGATGGCTCGTTCCACCTCTTGATATTCTGCTGTTAGTTGTAATTTTAAAGACGAATTTAATAAAGAACTTTTTGAAAAGAAAGAAAATGGTTTGATTTCTGAGGCTTTGCCCAACTTTCTGTTCTCTGCATCTCTCTGTTGGGCGTCTTTATGAGATTGGTTCAGACGGCACAGGGGCTGTTTTGTGATCAGAATTGGTTGGCAGGTTGTCAGCCGTATAGATTTAGGGTTTGCCTTCCCAGGTCTGGCCTGGGTGTCTTTGCTCTCGGCCCCTTGGGAAAGCAGTCGGCCCGCAGTCCCTGGGGCTTTGAGGGAAGGGGCGCAGTGGCTGTTCCACAGGGCTTGGCGTGTGGTCCCAGCATCGGCTGCCGACCTGATGGAGACAGGGCGACCTCTGAGAAACGCCAGCTCGCCAGAGGCTCTAGGGATTTTGTGTGATTCCCCTGTGAAACCTCCCACAGGGCGGCCCGTTCTCCTCCAGACGCAAGCTGCTCCTCCCTCGTCGGGATGGGCGAGGTCTCAGATCTCTGTGGGTGTCCCAGGCGAAGCGAGCAACCCCCTTGGGTTTTGTGATCTGGGCTCATGATTCTTCATCTGCAGGGGCCTCCGGAGAAGCAGAGCCTGAGACAGGACCTGGGTTCGGTGGTTTACCTGGGGGAGAGCCCAGCAGGCAGGGATGAGGGAGCAAGGAGCCTGAAACAGGGAAGGAGGAAAAGAAAAGAAAGGATGCATTAATGCCTCATGGGCGTGATCCCACCGGAAACCCTCTGAGAACCCTGGAAGAGTTGCCCCACGGGAGGCGGGAGGGCTAGGGCAGTGATCCACGGCCCACGAGGGGCGTTAGTGTCCCCACACTGTCCAGCTACTGCTGCACGGGGCTGATCAACTCCCTCGGGGCCAGAGAAATTCACCCCCCCACATACACACATACACACACACACGCCCGGGAGGGAAGGATGAGGCACAGGATGCTGTCAGTGAGCTGGGAGGTACAGCTGCAGCTGCAGGTAAACTCAGGTGGGCCAAGGATTGGGGCAGCTGCATCAACTGCCCCTCCCCATGGATCCGTGCATAGAAGATGCTGGTTCTTTGCAAACCTTCCTCACTCCTGTTGCTCAATCTTCAAGACATAGCTCTCAGGGAATAAAAATACTGCTCAACCTCTAAAGAGTATTAGTATTAAAATTATTATTAAGGTACCTACGATAGTGAGAATTAGGATTGGCTTAAAATGACCAGAGATGCACAGTAGCAATTGCTAAAATCAGCTTCTCAAATTTTAATCTGCACATGGATCAGCCTGGGATCTCATTAAAAATGTAGACTATGATCCAGTAGGTCTCGGCTGGGGCTTGGGATTCTGTATTTCTAACCAGTGCCCCAGTGATATCAAGGCTGCTGGTCTGCAGATCACACTTTGAGTAGCAAGGGCTTAAATGCATTAAAAGTTTCTCTTTCATGAAAACACTGGGAGATAGTCTGGGTCCAGTTTGCTTTGCTCTATGAAGTCCTCAGTGACCGGGTCTCTCTCATCTTGTTGCTTTAATGTGAGCAGCCTCCATTCCCAAGGTCCAGTTGATGGCCCAAGATGGCTGCTTCAACTCCAGCCATCTTATCTATATTCCAGTTAGCAGGGGAGAAAGGGACAAAGGGGGCAAAGTAGTTGCTGCTTTTTTAATTTAAGCTTTTTATAGATTCACATGCAGTTGTAAGAAATAATACAGAGAAATCCTGTGTACCTTTCACCCAGTTTTCCCCCAGTGATAATACCTTGAAAAACAATAGAACAATATCTCAGTCAGGATATCGACATTGACATAGTTCTCCAATCTAGTTCAGATTTCTGCAGCTTCACTTGTACTAGTATGTGTGTGTGCGTATTTACTTCTGTGCAATTTTGTCCCCTGTGTAGGTCTGAGTATCCACCACCACAGTCAAGATACAGCACAGCTCCATCACCGTGAGGATCTCTTGTGTTGCCCTTTTACAACCACACCCACCTCCCTCCCACCCCCGTCAATGGTCCTTAACCTCTGGCAACTGGGGGCAAAGGATTTTGGCCAGGGATCTTTTTTATTGTTTATATTTTTTCTATTGAGTGTTTCTGTACTTTACATACAATGAAATATACGGATTTTAAATGTACAGTTCAATGAGTTTGATGCATTATTCAGCCATGCGATTACCTCTGCAACCAGGAGAGAAAACATTTCCATCGTCCCGGAAAGCTGAGCGTGCCCTCTGCAGGCAGCCCGCCCTCACCTCCCACAGAGGCGAGCACTGTTCTTGATTCCTATCACCACGGTTTAGCGTCATCTGTCCTGAGCTCCATGTGACAGAATCACCGCGCACGTCTCTGCATCTGGCTCTTTCGGTCAACATGCATTTGGGCTTCATCCAGCATGTTGTGCGCATCAGTAGTTTTTTTTTGTTAATTGCCCCTCATTCCATAATCTAAATAGACTATAACACGTTATGTCCGTTCACCTGCTGAGGACATTTGGCTTGTTTCCACCTTTTGGCTATTCCAAGCAAAGCTGCTAGGAACATTCTTGTGCTAGTCTTTTTAGGGACATCTGTTTTCAGTTATTTTGGGTAAATGCCCAGGAGTGGATCGCTGGGTTGAAGGGTGGGCATCTGCTTTACTTGATAAGACGCTGCCAAGCTGGTCTCCAAAGTGGTGGTATTGGGTGTTGTCCATCGTTCCGATTTTAGCTCTTCTGGCGTATGCAGTGCTCTCTCATTATGGTATTAATTTGCATTTGTCATGACTGATTGTGTTGAGCATCCTTTCAGGTGATAAATGGCCACTCATATATCTCCTCTTATGAAATGTTCAAATGGTTTGCCTGTCTTAGAAACTGAGTCGTTTGTCTTTGCTATTACTGAGTTGTGGGAGTTCCTGTATTCTGGGTGGGAGTCCTTCATTAGATGTATGTTTTGCAAATATTTTCTCACAATCGGTAGCTTGCTTTGTCATTTTCTTAATGGCGTCTCTTGAAGAGCAAATGTTCTCAACTTTGATGAAGCTCAATTTAGCAATTTTTCATTCAATTGTGGTGCCTCTCGTGTTTTGCCTGTGCCCCTTGCCTGGGATATGATCCAACTCCAAGACATTTGCGTGTCTGCTGTCAGAGAAGTGTCAAGGTTCACTTTTCCTCCCTAAGGATATCCAGTTGTTTCAGCAGCATTTGTTAAAAAGATCATTTCCCCCACTGAATTAATAATTATCGATTATTAATGTCTTCACCGTGTTTCGTGCCCGGCGTGTCATCTGACTTGGTGAATATTTCCGGAGCAGGCAGAAAGAGGGGGCATTCTGCAGTTGTGAGTGAGTATTCCATAAATTCAGTGAGGTCAAGGTGGTTGATAGCATTGTTCAAAGCTTCTATATTTTTACTGATTTCTTTTGCCTGCTCATTCTATCGATTATTAAGAGAGGGATTTTAAAATTTCCAGTTATCACTGTGGATTTTTTTTGTTTCTCTTTTTTAACTACAAAATTTTGCTTCATGATATTTTGAAACTGTTATTAAATGTATACACATTTATTCTCATAGATTAATATATATTTATAAATTACAGTATGTATGTACAATACATAATATACACATATATGTATATACCATATATACTTATATACTATATATATACAGCATGTATATTGTATATATAAATACAGCATATATACATGTGGCTGATACACTGTGTATGTACATATTAACACAGTGTGTGTGTGTGTATATATTTACAGTACATGTCCATCTATACACGTTTCCTTATGGCTCACTCCCATCTCTGCACCCCACCTGTCCACTTTGTCACTCGTCAGCCCCCACCCCCTTCGTAGATAACTGCTTTTATTCTTGCAGAGTTTCTTTGTGCACAGAAAAGAAAGTGCAGACATATGTGATGTTATTTCTCCTGCACAAAAGTTAGCACTTTACATAGACTCCTCTGCAGTCAGACTCCTCCCCATAACAACGTCTTGGCTCTGCTTTCCTATCTGCCACGACGAGCCTCCTGGTGACAGCTGCGTAGTATTCCAGTACAGTTCATGGCGCCGAGCCCACCGAGGGACATTCGGCTGGTGACGCACATCAGCTGCTACACAATGCTGCCTCTTGCCGTCCAGCTTCTAGATTTTTCTTTCCCCCTGGCCCATTCTTTACACACCAGCCCAGGAACTAGCAGGCAAACAGAACTCCCTCTCTCTTCTGGAAGGTAGGGCAGGGTGAAGGACACACTCCTCACTGTCTCCTCCTCTGACAGGCAGACGCCTCGGACCTGGGTCTTGCCCTCCAGCAGGCTCGGTATTCGCTACGCTTGCACGGTGCTACCCCCAGCAGCCAGTGGACAAGGTCTGGGTAAGGAGTCCTTTTATGCAAATACCTTGAAAACAGTGACAGCCTTTTGCAGCTGCTGCTTCTGTAGTCGGCACTACAGTAGAGCAATGCAACGCCTGGGCTGCCAGCTCTGCCACGAATTTACTGTGTGTCTTTGGGCAATTCCTCTGCTTTTGGACACTGGATAGTGATAGCTAACACGTCGGGGGGTGCTTATTATGGATTCAGCGCTGCTCTCAAGAGCGCTGCATATTTAATCCCATTTACCTGACAACATTTTAAGATCAGTCAGATTATTTTCCCTTTGGGTAAATCTTTCTGAAGCACAGAGCGGTTAAGTAACTTGCCCAAGGTCACACAGCTCAGCAGAGCTAGGATTCAATCCTAGCCTTCTGGCTCCAGATTATTGTGAGGGTTAAATGCATCAGTGAACACACAGCATTTTGACAAGGACCTAGTGCATAGTATGTGCTCATGAAATGTTAGCTTTTGTCATAATTACTTGCCCAAGGAATTGGAATATGGCTAGTCTTGCCCAGATGAAGAGGAAGGGTACCTGGAAAATACCATGCACACTTAGAAAAGTCAAAGGTTAAAATTCGCCTTGTACGATTTGTAAATGCACTTGGTCCATGGGAGAGGAGGGGTGGAGAAGCAGCTGTCGCTGGGACCCGTGGGAAATGCCAGAGGGTGGGTGAGCCTGGGTCACCCTGTCATTACAAGCCAGGTTGGAGCCTCGCCTCCCGTCCACGTGCCTCCGGGATCGTGCTGGCGCGGGATGCCATCAACATGCAAGTGAGTTGGAGTGCCCTTGCCTTTCGTTGCAGCAAGCAGAGAAGCTGGGAACTGAGCAAGCTCGTTTTGGCAGAGGAGAAAACGCAAAACGCCCAGACCACAGGATTCTCAAAAATATTGCTAAGCACTAATTTTGCTAACATGTTAGACAGTCTTTCGGATCTAGGCAATCTTACTCCTGGGCTGGAAACAAGTTCCCGGAAGCTGTGTGATCCCGAGTCCGCTCTGGGCATGTAGAGATGATGAGAAAATCAGCCCCTGTTTCCCTCACCTCCCCGCCAGGCCGAGCGGGGGCGTTCCCCAGCACTCCAGCCACAGCCCACCCAAAAGATACCGGCGGTCTGCAAAACCTCAGCCCTTCCCTGCTGGACTCAGTTAAGACCTGGAGGTTTGCCTGCCCTCGAAATATTGTCAGACCAAAACCCACTCCCCAGGTCAGGGGTCCAGGGCCGGAAAGGCAACTTCAGGGTGCGGACGGGGCTTCTTGCTGGCACACTCCCCGTCAGTCAAGGTCGACATCTCGATGAAAACGGGCAAAATCATGAGGCAAACAGGACAACATCCCTGTTAAGAAAGTAATGAGTCACAAATGCTATTTCGATGGTTTTCTTTGAAAGAAATACACACAACCAAACCAATTTTAATTAAAGATCTAGTCTTTGTAATCAGGCAGCCACAAACGAAGACAAAACTGCTTTCATGTGGCGTAATATACACAGAGCTGAGCGAGTTTTCCCATAAAAGGGCAGGGTTGGCTTTTCTTTTTTTTTTTTTCAAATAAGAAAATAGTTTGTTTCTAACAATATGGGGGATGCAACAAAAAGCTATCTTTTGCAAAGTATAAAATCGCGGATCACCCTCACTCCCCCAACGGAAGCCATTTGTTGACATTAAACCAATTGGAACATTTGCCAAATTCCCATCCCAGCTGGGATTACCCTACCCTTTGAGAGCAGACATGCGATCCTGATTTTTAAGCGAAAAATGCAGTTGAAAAGCAAATAAACATACCTACAAGTACATCTAAAGCGCCCACGGTGGAGAAATGATTGTAACACACCACAGTGTGTATTTCTACAGAAGAAACGACCTGAACATCAAAAACGATGTTTTGATTTTCAGTTTTAAACGACAACAGAATTGAAATACTTCCCCTAAATATGTCCTCTGAAACCAGCTCGCTGAGATAATTGTTTTCGGTTAAATATGCATGTAATTTAATAATCCACAAAAGGAAAGCGCATCTGAGGTGGCCTGAGCGCAGCCACACGTTCTTCCTCTTGACAGTGTTGAGTCACGTCTTCTCTAAGGAGAGTCTTGGAGTGGTGGCCCGGGGGGCGTCCTGCAGACGGCTCACAGCACGTTGCATTGAGTATGTCTTCGGACGTGGCTGGCTGCCCTCCAGCTCGGGGAGGCTTCCAGGGCAGCGGTCATCTTGATTCCTCTTGGCTTCCCCAGTGCGGGGAGCCTTGACGCCCCTCGGCCACTGTCTGCTGAGCTGGATGACCCTTGGGGGCAGCAGCATGGAGTGATCGTGTTGACTCCTAGAAGCTTCTTTAAGTAGCTACTTTAAGTGTCTTCAGTTGAGGGACTGTAGAGAATGGTCTTACAGATACTGAACTTTGCCATCTGGCAATAAGCAGAACACGTGATGGGAAAATAGATGATACTAGGGAAGTTCTAAATGCCTGGCAGCTTCTATTCTGTCTGCGCGACAGGACGCCCGCCAGCAGCTGATGACGCTGCCGGACCGATTGGTACCCGGATGCTGGGCTGTATCACACAGTCAGCCTGGTCAGCAGATCTCTGCTGCTCGCTCCCTCCGTACCCCATCCCACATGGGAGCTGGCCTGTCACCGTGTGTGATCAAATCCTGGTTAGGATTTGATCAGCAAATCAAATCTCGTAATTATTCTTTGGGGAGGGCATGCTATGGGGCAGATGACACAGTCATCTCTGGTGGCCCCCAGCATGTGTGTTCTAGATACATTTTACGGCCAGCAAGGGTTGGAGGGTCCACAGCTGCACGTCCTCGCTGGTCAGGAGGTTGGTGTCTCCACACACTGTGTGCTCAGTATGCACTGGCCATTCTCATTCTCCTCTTCAGACGCACAGAGTCATGGAGAATTCCGGCATGGCGGGTAGCGGCAGGGGTTTGCAATCAGACAGCGTGGGCTGCCTCGCCCTCTGACACTTAGCAGCTGTGGGACAGTTTATCATCTGGAAAACAGAGATAACGGTACTGACCTCAGCCCCCAGGGTGGCAGCACCCCGGCCCAGGTCTTCACGTGAGCATCTAGGCCCAGGCAATTCATATTTCATCACGCACCGAAGACTCAGGGCGAGAGCGCCCCTGCTTACTCGATGGACCACACCGGCTGCTCTGCAAGGAGACAAAGCGTGCTTCTGTGGGCGGAGCGCGCTCCGTCTCACCTCTCCTCTCCTCTCCCCAGTTTCTGTCCTGTACCCACACTCTAGGCTATTCTAGGCTCTCTCTTCCCAGAATAGCTTGGAATGTCCAAGGACAGAGCTGAGCACGGGGGCACCGCAAGGACAGGGAAGCCTGCTTTTGCTCCGTAGCTGGCCTGCTGGGCCCTTAGACAGTATATCTGGCGTCTGGCTGAGGACTCCTCTCAGTTTCCCTGAGCCTGGCAGTGGGGTGGCTTCATTCTGGCTCCTCCCACTCCCCAGCATGTTGGGGACTTGCTGGCATTCAGGACAGAAGGGGACCATCTGAACCTAAGGAGTGGAGGGCGCTGACCATTCGACAAAGGAACACGTGGCCCACCAGGCTAAGGAGACAGAACGTAAGTCATCAAGCCCTGAACTGACCCGAGAAGCTGCTCCTGGAGGCTGAGATCAACACTTGTGAATTTCTGCATGAGCCTGTTATCAGGTTTTTACTGGTCTTTAAAATCAGAAGGCAACATTTCAACGCTGGCAGCAAAATGACCTTGTCTTTTGTTATAAGCAGGGAACCTCTCCCTTTGGATCAAGGACGACATCTTTTAAGACCTGGCTTGCATTCTGTAGATTCAGAGCAGGGAGTCCCCACCTCCCTGAATGGTCCAATTCTTCCCCAAACATACTGAGCTTCCTGCGGCCTTCCTTTCCCCTGAAATGCCCCCGCCCCCTGCCTTCCCCAGGCCAGCACACCCTGCAGGTCGCAGCCATGCACAGTGTCCATGGGAAGGCCTCCTCTGAACCCCAAGACCAGGCCAGGGGGCCCCTCTGTGGAGCCAGTGCTTCATGCCCCTGATGCAGCATCATTAGATTTTGATTATCTTAAGCTGGAAACAATAGAAACCCAAGGTAACAGTTGCTTAAAGAAGGCAGATTTTTTTTTTTTTTTTCCACATTGAAGTCTAGAGTAAGGCAGGTGAGGGCCAGTCTGGTACCCCTCCTCCATAATGTCCTCAGGACATGGCTTCTTCTGTCTGATTAATCGACCACATAGAGCCTCTTTGGCCAAAGCCAGCTTTGCTCAAGATAGCTACTTCAGCACCAACCATCACATCTGCATTCCAGCAAGCAGGAAAAAAGACCTCTGAGGGGAAAGGGCAGAGGGCTTGGATCAACTGTGTTGTTTTTTAAAGGAAGGGTTGGCCACACTCTGCTTCATCTGATTGGCCAGAATGTAATCACATGGCCACATCTAGCTGCAAGGGAGGCTGGGAAATGTAGTGTTAAATCTGGGTGGCTACATGCCCCACTAAACACAGGTCTCTATTACCATGGAGGGGGATAACTAACGTGGGAGGGGAGCTGCCATCTCGTCTCCACTGTCTGTGTCTTCCTAATGCTCAATTTAGAGCCAGGAGATTCTCAGTAAATAAGTGATGCTTGAACGAGTAAGTGAATGAACAAATGGCCCACAGAGGAACCTGGATGTGGGACTCAACTCTGGCGGGGCCTCATGGGATTGCAGGTCTGGCATGCCCTTGGTGCACTGCTGAGCAGCCTGGGTAGTGGTATTCTGATTGAAGGGGGTGAAGAGGGTCTGGACACTTTGATTTCATAGATGCCCCAGGGCTGGGGGGCATGAGGAGGACTGCAGGGAGGGATGGTCTCTGCAGCCCACTGGGGGCCTCCGTGGGGGCCCCTAATTGCCTCTCCTCTGCTCCTCTCCCAAGTGCCCAACTGCCCTCTCCAACTTCAGGGTCTGGGCCTTGCACAGAGTTTCAGCAGGTAACCCGGCCCCGCTGTCTGCATTTCATTTATCCCATGTCACTGGGGCCCAGCTCTGCAGACAGCTGTGCGGCGGGATCATCTTTTACAATCCAATTAGCAGCAGACCCCCCAGACAACTGGGAGACTTGAGGCCGTTCGCGTACCCCTCGAGGCTGGCTGCAGGGGAGGGGTGGCTGCTAGGTGTCTGGGAAGAGGCAAGCGAGGGGCACGGGAGGAAGGAGGGAGGTGACTCCGGACTCGGGCAGGAGGAGCGGGAGGTGCTCCTGAACTTGGCCCGACCAAAAACGCAAGAGGCAGGAAAGGCCGGAACCACCCACACACTTCCCCCATATGGCATCGCAGCTGCGGCTCCTTAAGCTCTACTTGGGGCCAAGCACGCGAAGACTCACGTTCCTTTCTCTCCTGGCGAGAAAATGACAAGGGGCCTTTGTCTGCATCCTCCATCCTCATCTGGGTAGCCGAGGGAGAAATCTCCTGAGAGCTAGGAGGGACTTCGAAGCTACGGCATCTAACCTCCTCCTCTGACAGAGGGGAAACTGAGGCTCAGAGAGGGGCATGAGTTGCCCAAGGTTTCAGGAGAGCTGGGTCTAGACTCGAGACCTCCTGCCTTCCCAGTCCCCGTGTCCTTACTAGGTCCCCAGAAGTCATCTCGCCTCAGTTATGCCTGTACGAAGAACAGCATGCAGTCCCGGATGTCAGGAATTTACCCCGATTTCCCGCTGGGAGGCTCGAAATACCTTGTTTCACAATTTCCTCCTCCCTGTTTACATCATCAGAGGACTCTTCCCGGGATCATGCATTCCTTCTCAAGATGGGGAAACCGAGGGACAGACGAGTTGCTGAACAACATCCCAGGAAAGATGCTTTCCAACTCCAGACGTCCCACCCTTGGCTATGTCGCCAAAGCTGGTCTCAGTCCCCAGAGGCCCTGGCTGCCTGTGGTGTTTTTGCACGGCTTCTGCACCCCCAGGGCTCTGTCTCTGCTGACTGCCTACATCAAAGTTGCTAAGGAGGCATCGCCGAAAACAGAAACTCCTTTGGGTCTCAAAGAACCAAATGATCCCCAAATTGAGAGCGAGCTGGACAGAGTTATTAAGCCTGGGTTCCAGCCGGGATGGGGGACGGGCACCTGCAGCCACTCTCTGTGCTCCAGAGGACTCGCGTTGAAAATGAGGGGTGGGGTTACGTGCTGTCCACCTTCTCACCGTGGCACCTGTTATTTATTTTTTAATTCGAAGTCAATTGCAAAACCTGCTCCAGGCCCACATATCCGGTTGAGCCTCCTCCATCTGGAGCGGATACCAGGCACCATCCCACCACCTTGCTTGCGTGCCATCCCACCAGGGACAAGGGCGCTGGCCCAGCTGGTCTCCTGTTTTAGAGGACCGGCTTATGCACTTGGCCCCTTACTAATTATCCCTCCCAGTATCTCAGCCTGATAACTGTTGCATTTGGAAACAAATGGCACATTTTTCCTACATCTGCTCCAAATTTGCATTTCAGAAATTAGAGAACTTAGTTATGCGGTATTACATGGCAATCCGGGCCGGGCCTCGGAGTATGGAAGTGATTGGATATTCCGCCCAAAATAAGAGGAGTTTCGAGCTCTTTCCAGGAAATTGAGTGGAACACCCAAACTAACATCCAATATTAAATATTATATTTGTATAGTTGTTCTGTAGAGTTCCCTGGCATCCAACATCTGGGAGTGAAATTTATAAATGGAGAAACTGAATACCTGTTAGAATGATGCTCGTCAGAGCTAAGAAATTAAAATATTACTGTATATACTCCAAGTCAGGCCGCTTATAAAGGTAGAGCTATTAAAATATGATTAGCCAAACCGTACTTTGTCTCAAAAATGTCATACACCATTAAAGCTGAGAAGACTTTGATGCAGATACCCCTGGCAGAGGCTTTGCCCCGTCAGCAGCAATGTGCTCGGGAAGGTTTACTGCAAATATACAGTCTCTCTGAGTGAGGGGAGAGTGCGGGGGCTGCCTGGGGCAGCAGGACTCCCTGTGGCTGCTGGGAGAACCAGCACCTGGGGACTTTGGACCGGCGGGACAGCGGCAGGACTGGCTGCAAAATTTGAGGAAGCACCAAAAATCTTGGTAATTGAGATGAGTTAATATTTTAGTATAATACTTAAAAACAAAAAGAAGTGACTGCCTGCTGCCTGGCCTGTTTTTGTAAATAAAGTTTTATTGGAACCAGGGCCGAGATGAGGGTGTGGCGAGCGAGGCAGTGTTGTGCAAGCTCAGGATCAGAGTCCTTCCTTACTTGAAGGAAGGAATGTTTTGATGTTTTGTTTGGTGTTTTGTTCATTGTGGATTTTTTGTATTAATTTTGAGTCTTTTGGTGTCCGTTTAAATTTCGTGCCTGAGGTAATTGTCCCGTTTGCCTCACCCTAGCCCCGGCCCTGGCCAGGGGAGTAGTTTTGGGTAATGCGCTCCCACCCCTATTTTCCAGCTAAGGTCCGTGGTTCTCAAGCTTGTTCCTCTGAGGCACACTGGCCCCCCCGCCCCCACCTTGGAGCACGTGGAGGCTCCTGCAGCTCCTAGAAATGGACACCGACCACCCTCCATGTCCCCCTGCTGGACGGAGCAGAGCTGGGGCCTCCCCGCACTGCCCTTCTCACTGTAGGAACATGAGCTTCCGTGTGCGCAGGGCAGGGGTGCTGGCCTCTGGCCACATTCAGACTCCCCATGAGGTGACCGTGCTCGGAATCCCTCCGAATCACACAGTGGGCATGGAGGGCACACGAAGCCCTGGACTCGCACCACAGGGTGCCCTCACTCTCAAGGAGAACCCGGCCCCATCCCAAAGGCCTCCTGTCCCCATTTGACCCAAGCTTGACTGAGCCTGTCATTGGCTTGACTGCTGTGAACTTTTCAGAGAGGAAACCACTGAAACCATGGTGCCCCTACCTGAACCCCTCCCCAACTCCCCAGGGGCAGCTCGGCGGCCCGAATTTCCACCCCCAAACCGTGGCCTTGGCAGTGGTGGTGTGCAGCCAATGGGGGTTCTGGGAGGTTCCCAACGGACTTGGGAATGACCTAGGCTGACCCCGCAGGGTGGGAGAGGGTGTCCTAGACCTGGTGGGCAGCAGCCCACGGCGCCGCCATTATTGGCTCCGTGCGCGGGGACAAGTCCCATTACTGCTCCGTGAGCCTGTTTCCTCGTGTGAACTCAGTGGGTGATAATAAACTGGCCTAACCTACGTCCCTGGATTTGAGCTTCTTAAACCCGAAGTCAAACTGGTAAAGGTGCCCCGGTTCTGAAGGACTATACACAGATCAGAAATCAATGTTCCCTTACAGACGTGGGGTCCCCCCAACCATGAAGACTGACGAAGGGCTGAGTTGAGCTTACCCAGGACCGGCTAAGGGAAGGATGGATGGGCCGTGGCTGATGAACAGCATCTGGGCAGATGGTCACCTAAAGAGTGGGTAGATTTAGAGTCATCAAAGAAAACCGTATCTGGGGACATCAGGCAAGACATTGTTATTCTGTGGGGTTGATTTTTCCTTCAAACCACTGAGGCCTGGAATGGGCCCAGATATAATAGAATTGACCATACTGCCCACTTAGGACACAGACCACGCAGCCTCAGAAAGGGCCTAGGAGATCTATAAACTGAAACGACACCCCCTCCCCAGCCTGTCATCTGTTTGGCTTGGCAGAGACGGGAGCTCATGCTGGGCGTTATTATTATTAGTATGGTTTTTGCAGTGACTCACCTCCCACATCTGAGCTCTCCCTGCGCTGCCTGCGAAGGAAACCTCTCTGACGTCTGTGTCGCCACCAAGATTCGTCAGGGTGGTTGGGGCCCTCGGGCCTGCTGGGGCCACCGTCCGGGCTCAGGCCACATGGAGGGCTGACCAGTCATCATCCTCGGGGGTCTTGACCTTTTGTGTAGGGCTCATGGTGTCGGCATCAGTGGTGCATTTTGCTCGGCACTGTAATCAAGCTGTGGAGGGGACTGAAGTCAGGCAGAGCTGACCATTTGCCCAGACCATGCCCTCACTCAGCAGCAAGCCTGGGGAGGATAAGAGGTTGAGTTAACCTCAAACATCGGGCAAAACCAGGCGGCAGCAAGTGTGGGACAAGGCAGCCTAGGCTCAGATCCAAGCTCTGACGCAGACCTGCTGGGAGTCCTTGGACGTTAGTTAAAAGAACTCGCAACGTGCCTCATTTCCCCATCTATTAGATGGGAATCCTAACCATGACACCACATACTGTTGTTTTCAATATAAATGGATTCAGCCATGCAGCAGTCAGTGCCCAGGAAGTTATCAGGTCCATCTGTCCATCCCTCTGTCCACTCCACAGTCCATGTTTTTTATTATTATTATTATTATTATTATTATTATTATTATTATTGTTTATGAGCGTCAGGCTTCACTTCTGGGGCCAATTGATTGAACCCGAATGCCTCTGTTTAAGGTTTTAACAATGCACGTGTGGAGCCCCTTACGGAAATGCAACTGGCCCTTCATAACCTGCTGGGCAGAGTCAGAATCTAGAAATTTCTAGGTGGATAAAAAGGAGAAGGAGGGACCACCGGGCTCTCCAGGGAGAGGGAGCTGCAGGAGCAGAGGTGCCCCCATGAAGGACTGGACTTGTTGAGGGCAGAGGCTGAATGCCACCCCCCGCCCACCCCTCTGCAGAGCGTGGCCCAAAGCTGCTCCTCGGCGCCCTGCGGCCAGGCAGTTGCAAAGCTGTCCCACGGGCACCGTCTGTCCTTGGCACCTTCCTGGTGCTGCTGTGGAGGGTCGAGCCGAGCTCCACTCACCAGGGCCCAAAGGGCCTTTGGGAAAATTAGCCTTTGCTCTTTGTGAAACAGCCGGCTTGGGGAGGCGGGACTTGTGTTCCCCAACCTGTGTTATGGAAAAGTTCAGACAGAGAGAAAAGTGGAAAGGAGTATACAGCCGTATCCCTCCTCACCTAGATTCTCTGCTTTATACCATACAATCCTTGCTTCATCTGGTACCTGTCGATCTGTCCATCCCTCTGTCCACCCCTCAATACATCAATCTTCATTTTATTTTATTTTTTTATGCAGACATCAGATTGCTTCACCTCTGAGGCCAACTTATTTTACCCGAAGGCCTCTGTTTAAGGTTTTAATAAAGCACAGTGGAGCCCCTACAGAAATGCAACCGGCTCTTCCAGGATTTAGCTCTCTTTCATACACACATGTGCATCTGGGTGGTAGGGCGGTTACTCCGGGCATCAAATCTGCCAGGTACTGCCAGTACCTCTGACCATCTCTACCTTCCTCTCTCCTCTAAGATTAAAACTGCATTATTTCCTGAAGCACACACACAGAAAAATGAAAAATTCTGAGCAGGCTTCCTCCCCTTACATCATTAATCTGTCCATACACCTATTCATCCACAAATCCGCCCACCCACCCACCCATCCATCCATACGCCCATCCATCCATCTGTCCATCCATCCATCCATACATCCGTCTATCCACCCATCTATCCATCCACCATCCACCCATCCATCCACCCATCCATCCGTGCATTTGCTCATCTACCTACCATCCATCTACCCACCCACCCATCCATCCATCCGCACATTTACCCAGAGCATCATCATCAGTTTCCACGTGCCCCTCATTTAATCTCCATACTGCTCTCCCAGACAGGTACTATTATTACCTTCTTTGGACACGTGAGGAAACTGAGGCACAGCGACTTGTCCAAGGTCACAGAGCTCCCACAGGCAGCACTAGGATTTGACCCCAGGCCTGTGGACCCCCCACGCCAGTGCCTGGGGCTGTCTGGCTTCTCCCCCCGTAGCTACCTGGCACTTCCAAATGGTCAAGAATGGAAGTGGGTGATACCTCCCTCATTTGTATAACTGTGACCTCAGATGTGACATCATTGCCCCCCGAGATTTTAGGCAACCCCCAAAGCTTGGGAGTTTCCTCCTGGGAAGCTGGGGCTTGGCCTCGCCCCCGTCCAGAATCCAGGAAGTGTCAGTTGGAGACTGGATTCGGGGCCTCTTCCTGGAAGGAGCACGTCCCATCCAGCAGAGTCTCGTGCAGTCGTGTCTGGGGACAAAACCGCATTTCCTGTGTTTACAAAGCCATCATGTGGGATGAGCAAAGACCCAGGTCACCTGGCCCCGGCACATTCCGAGAGGACCAGCCTCCCCAGGAAGTAGGTTGGGTGAGGGTGGAGGGCAGGGGGAAGGTGCTGGGCAGACCGAGCGGAGGCACCTCGGGACCTGGTGTGTCCATCTGAGACAATGGAAGGCAGGTAGAGAGCCCTGCCACTCCCCGCTCCTTTAGGGAGGTGAGGAGGGTGCCTGCCCTGCGGCAGCATTGAGTCCAGCTGGAGTCTGGCCCTCGGGGCCCAGACACTCTGTCATGAGAGAGAGGCCAACAGGACCATCCGTGTCATTGCCAAGAAACACGCCTATCTGCCACTGTTGTTTGAGTGACTTCTCAGGCCCAGCACTGGGCACCGTCCATCTCTCACTGAGGCAGGGCTCCCATCATCCCCACTGCACGGACAGGGAAACAGGCTGGCAGAGTTGACTTTTCCCAACTCACCTGGCAGCGGGGTGAGGGGTGGAGCCTGGACCCAAACCAGGGACCGTCTGAATCCAGACATCTCAACCGCTAGGTCACAGGCCAGGCCATGAATCCTATCTACAGGCAGGGAAACTGAGGCTGGAGAGTGTGAGCGGCCTGCCCAGCTCCCATCTGAGTGGGCGGCAAGGGGTGGGGCTTACTCATCCACGAGGATGGTTTTGCACCTTTCACCTTCCCCCCGAAAGAACAGATAAAACGTTGAACCAAGCGACTGCCCTGCATCCTCTTTAGCTGATGTCAGTGGTTAGCACCTCTCTTCTGTCCGCTCCCATGAGCCGGGCCTACCCAGGCTGGTCCGTGCCAGTGAGCTCTGGGTTCCTGGATCAGGGCGTCCGTGGTATCCAGAGGAGCGCAGAGGCGGAGGGCTGGTCCCTTCCCACCTGAGGCCATGCAGGTGTGTGACCGCCTGCTCTGAGGACCCAGCGGCTGTGTCTTCTGTCCTCCCTTCACCGTGGCCTCCCCCACGCAGGGCTTCCCCAGGCCCCGTCTCCATGGTAACCAGGGTGGGTGCCTGGACCATGCTGGAATCCCCTAGGTGTGTGTTGCTGCCTTGCTCTGTGCTTCCCACTAAAACCAGTGGGAGGTCAGGGTGTCTTCATGCCAAAAGGCGAAGAAATAAAGGTAAATAACAGACAATAGAAACGTCCATTGAAAACATACTCGGGAAAAATCACTTTATAAGCTCAATAAGGGCTGGTTCGCCTATTTCACAGATGGGGCCACTGGGGCTCATGGATGTTGGTTAACTTGCCCAAAGCTTCCAGAGGTGAGTAGAGTCTTCAGCTCTCCTGAGAGTCTGCCTCTGCACTCTCCTGGGCCCCCACAAGCCATACTCATGGTCTGGACCCTCTCACCCACTGTGGCTATCTCCCACCAAGGCCAGTGCTTCAGGCATTAGCCGTGGATCTGCGGGGTGCCTTTAGGGTGCACACATGGACATGGGGGTCCTGAGCTGCGTCACACTGGCCCTCTGGTTTAACCAAAGCCCATGAAAAGCCTCAGAACACAGCCAGACCCTTTCGAGTGTCTGGGCAAGACGGAAGCAACTCCAGGACAGAGGAGGGGAGGAATTGCTGAGCTCACCCGTCCACCCGCTCTGGTCTCTGCAGGAGTTGCCCAGAGCCTGTTGGTGGGAAGACCTGCCCGGCGCTCCTTGGCCCCAGGCTGCTGGCCCTGTGTCTGTGTGGTAGGGCTGACAGACCTTGGCCTGATGATCTGGAACATCAGCAGCACCAGAGGGCATCGGGGAACAGAAGCCCAGGCCTGCCGCCACCCCTGCCTCTTGCCCCTGGAGTTTCATGAGGGCTGGGGTGGTGTCGGAGGATTCGATTTCTAACAAGTTCCCAGGGGATGCTGTTGCTGTAGGGCTGGGGGCCAGACCTTGAGAACCACCCACTGGTGACTTGCCCACCAGTCTCTCTTAATGGTGCTTTGAGCCACACAGTCCTGCCTCTGGGCACACAGCATACGTGGGCGCCCAGTCATTGTGACAAACAAAACCATTTCTGAATGGGGCAGCCACCTAAGGCCCCGTGAGAACCTAGCCAAGGCTCCCAGCCTTCATTTGGGCTGAGCTCCAGCCGACAGCCAGCACCAGTTCGCCAGCCGTGTGCTGCACCATCTTGGAAGTGGGTCCTTCAGCTTGCAGGGAAGCCGCTTCAGCTGATGCCCACTGGAGCAAAGACTAGTTCTTCTTCCTCGCTGAGCCCTACCCTCTGGCGCTGCTGATGTTCCAGATCATCAGGCCAAGGCCTGTCAGCCCTACCGTCAGCTTCTCGTCTGTGAAATGGGCCTGATATCGCTACTTCAGATGAGGCCATGTGTGTAGGGTACCCCACATGCGCTCTAGGTCAGGTTAGGGCATGGATGTCATTGGCGTTATAGTGGCCTGTTGAGCAAACGGGCTCTCCCTCTTGTGCATGCAACATGCTGGCCCCCCACCACGAGTTCCTGGCTCAGTTTCTGTCATCATAAAAGATTGTCTTTCCGTGAGCAAGCCTCTACTCATGGCAGCTTGTCAAGAAATTCCCCCCAAGCCCTGCCTCCACTCCCTCTCGCCTCCTCTTTGAGAGCCAATGGAAATGGTCATCAAAGCAGGGCGCATACAGGCGTCAGGGCTGCCAAGTCGGCCCTGGTCCCCGTCGCCAGGCCCTGTGCCCTGGATGGCCTGGCAGAGAGGTTGGGCGCAGGTCCTGGCCGCTGCCCAGATGTCGCGTGGGGGACGTGTCTGCAGGCGGGGGGTCGGGGGGGGAGGGCCAGGCGGGAGGACAGTGGCCCATGAATAATCCCTGACCTTTCCTCTCTGTGTTTGGGTGAACATAAGCCTGTTTACAATAAACCCAGGGGAGATTTTTCATCCTTCCAAATGGAACAAGGGTTATGTAAGCAGAGAGACCTTGAGCTCGGCAAACACCTGCTCCAGGGGGCCAGAGGGAGGGAGAGCAGGAGAAATGGAGCCCTCGGTTGACTCAGGACCATGTTCAAGATGACACGGGCTTCATTAAGCTGGGAGGCTGCTGGGAAGGGCAGAGGTGCTTCCGGGGGCTTAGCAGACCAGGCCGTACGCGAGGGGCCCCCTCTACTGCACCCGCACACGTCGGGACGCGCACACGGCCTCACACCCGAGGTGGCTGCTCGTCCCTGGATTTTATTTAAAACGACCCTGGGTGTCCTCTCTCTTTGCAAACGGGCCTACATATATTCTAGTTACAGTGAGCAGGAAACAGGAAAGCCACGCAAAGAAAAACGGAAGAGCAGCTCGTCGTGCATTAGTTTTTGTCTTTCTGCTTTACACCATCCTTGGTCACGTCTAGGGGGCCACTCAAGCCAGGAATGTTCACTTGAAGAGGCCAGTCTTCTGCCTTTGGGTTTGGTGCCTTGTGTTACGTAAGATAAACTGTTCCAGAAAGTTAAGGTCAGCAATCCCGGTCTGTGGCTGGTCCGTGGGATTATTTGTCAAAGTTCTAGGCTGTTGGCAACCTGTACCCATTAACGATTTGGGTAAGTCTGGCTTAACCCAACTTGGGTGGGTGACTCTGTCCTCACCATTTCCCAAGTAGGGGTGCAGGCATGGAAGTGGAGAGCAACCTCGACCTCTAGCTTAAACCACGCCACGTCAGAAAGAAGGAAGGGTGGCCTCTTATGATGTGTCCAGACATCCCCAGCTCATTTTCATGTTCTCCATTAGGCATTTGGGGGATTGTATGTTCCAAAATAGCTGCAGCGAGATCTCCCGTCCCACATGCTCTTCTTATAAAGGCCCACCCCAGAGGCGGGGGTCTATGTCCCCTCCGCCAGTATCTCAGTGGGCCCATGACGACGGCAGAAGTGGAGCGTGTGACTACCGAGACTGGACCCTAAGAGGAGACCCAGCTTCTATGGGGTTCTGTTGGGACATTCATTGTGGGAACCTGGCCACCACGATGTGGGGAAGCCCAAGAGGCCGACACCAAGAGGCCCGCATGGAGAGGAACCCAGGCTCACTGCCTCCAGCCAGCTGAGCTCCCAGTTGACGGCCAGCACCAACTGGCCAGCCATGTGGTGCGCCATCTTGGCAGTGGGTCCTTCGGCAGCCAGTCAAGCCGCCCCAGCTGATGCCCAGCGGAGCAGAGAGGAGCCTTCAAGTCCTGCCCAAAATACAGATTTGTGAGCTAAATACCTGAGTGTTGTGTTAAGACGCTAAGTGTTGGGGTGGTTGTTACACATAGCACAGGCATTTCCAATGAAGGAGTAAAAGCCACACCAGCTGCCATTCGGGGAGCACTCCCTCCCTGCCAGTCACGTGACGCAGGCCTGGTGTGCATGGTCCCCAAAGGGCCGGTGCTGGGTTGGCCCCTTCTTTACAGAAGGAGAAAGCTGGGACTCAGACAAGTCAAGCCACTTGCCCAAGAGCGTGTGGCCAGGAAGCGGAGAGCTGGGTCGCTAACCCAGGGTGTCTGACTCCGAAGCCAGCCGGCCTCCTCGCTCTAGCAGCCACTGCCGAGGTTAGTGGCCTGCGGTTCCAAACTCCCCTAAACCTCAGCCCAGCACGCAGGCCCCCTTCCGTGTGGCTCCCACTGCCTTTCAGACGTTTCCCAAGGTGTCTGCCACTTTCTCAGCAGTCCAGCCCCATGCCCCGAGATCCCCCGACAGGCCCCACTCAGGCCTCTCTCCCAACCGTTGCTTCTACTGTGTCTTCAGCTGGGAGTGACCTCTCGTGGTGGAAAAACTGCCCATCCAACGAGGCCTGTTTCACAGGTCAACTGACTTGAAAGCTCCTTCTCATGTGAGAAGTGGACACCACCTCACAGAGCTCCAGACCGGAGCAGATCCTAGGCAGCGACCTCTGGGTGAACACCCCTGATTTTAACCTGCCTGAGGGTCCGAGGATCGCTGCCCACTCTGATTTCCTTGCACTGACGCAGCGTCCTCTGAGCGCAGGGCACGTGTATTCCTCACGGCTGTGCCGTCAGCCCCGCGACCAGCACATACATACGTGTGCACTGAGAGCTGCCCAGGCGAGCTGCTCGCGGGGCTGGGCTTCACCATGCCCCAGCGCTGACAGGAGGCCCACACTGAGTGCCATGGCCGTCTGCTGGTCCCCCAAAACAGCAATTGCCCCTTCTTTCAGTTGATAGGACGCTCCCCCACCCCGGGCTTAACTGGGCCCACAACCACCCAGAGTAAAGACGAGTTCACAGCCTCCTTTGCAGCTAGGAATGTCCCTGTGACAAAGGGTCCTGAGGGAACCCTTCTTCTGGAGGGGTGCACTGCTCCCCGGGTGCTGGAGCAGCTGGTGGAGAACTCGGCTTGCAGCTGAGTTCTTCTTTGGGCACAGCTGTGGGCTGGAGGGATCCGCCTCAACCCACCGTGTGCCCCTTCCCGAGGGCAGCCCCTATCCAATGACTGATCCGCCCAAGGACTGCACAAAGTCGGTGCCCTGGCCTCAATTCAGGACGGCCCAAGCTCCAGAACTCCCCGTGGGATCTGCTGAGACCTCAGTTGTGGCTGCATCCAGGCCCAAGTGCTCCATCCCCACCAGGTGGATCCCAACAGGGCATCCCCAGCCAGCCTCCCACATGAGATCTCTGTCTCAGACTCTGCTCTCCGAGGACCCCACCTAAGTCCTTCTCTTCCTTTGTCCTGTTTCCTGGATGTGAATGGGATGGCTGGAGATTAAGCTGCCATCTTGGAGAGCAGAGTACATGGGGAGCACTGAGTGGTGAGCTGGAAGGACCTGGATCCCTGAGGACTTTGTGGAGCAGAGGGTCAGCCCAGCCTCAAACCGCCTCTCTCCAGGTCTTTATAGAAGAGAAACTTCTATACAATTGTTTGAGGCTTTTCTATCACACACACTACTCCCAGCTAATACGGGGTCTTGTTTGATTTTCACAATCACCCTGGTAACTAATCTTGTCTTCACTTTAAAGAGGTGGAATCTGAGGCTCAGAGAAATTAAGTCACTTGCCCGAGGCTGCACAGCTGGGAAGGGGGACCTGCACCCAGCCGTGTCTTCTGACCGCACTGCATCCCTCACTGTCACTGCCACTTTGGCACATGTGTCACCCCCTCCCCACTCCTGCACCTTGGTAGCTTGGCTTGTAACATCACTAGCTTTCTGTCAGTTGGGGCGACTCCCTTTGCACCACCTCCCCGGAGCCATTACCGAGGGTGATGAATCGTTGCTCAGAGTCAGCTCAGGGCAACCTTGACTCACCAGGGCGAGAGGGGAGGGCTTTCAGCTGGAACGTTCTCCTCCCCACACGGGAGCATATTTCAACCTGACGGGAGACTGTCTCAGAGTGAAGTGTCCTGGGGTTACTCTTCATTCTCCCGGCATCGTGAGGCCCCACGTTCCTCCACTGTTCTGGCTGACTCCCAAGCACCTGAAGGGATTCAACTCAGACGTGCCTTCCTCCAGGAAGCCCTCCTGATTTACTCCAGTCTGCTCCGGCTGTGTGCACCCCAGCAGAGCCTCACCCCAGCCCTGTCCTTATTAATAGACAGTGAACCCATTGGGCTGAGCTGTGTTGTTCCTCCTCGTGTCCCCAGCCTCCTGCAAGGCGCACAGGACGCAGGGAACCTGTGTCCTAAATGCTTGTGAAGGAAGAGGGAGGGACAGTTAGAGCCCAGGAGCTCGGCCCCGCCACACCCCGGCCACAGTGGATCACAGGCCTGGGTCTCAGCCTGGCCCCTGGAGGAAGAGAGCCGTCCAGGAGCGTGGAGACCCAGGTGCTAGTTCCAGCGTTTCCAGGAACCTGTGGAAAATAAGAACTCAGGTGTAAGGAGAACATTTCTTGCTGTTCTAGAAAGCCCTCACCTCACCCTCACGACCACTGAGAAGGAAGGGATGGTTATTAGCCTATGGTTACGGCAGATGGTTGAGGAGTAGAGGCTGTGGGGGGGGGGACCGAGGGCGTCGTCACCTCCTCCCCCTCAGGGTCCGAGTCTCCCCACCCGCCCACTGCAGCTTGGTTCCACAGTCCTGCTTCCTGACTCAGCTCTGACCTGCGATCCTCTGTCTGCCGAGCTGGAGCCAGCTGCCCGGGCCTGCTTCTCGCCGCACCCGGGGCAGACAGCACTCGAAGCAGCGGGTTTGGAAGGCCAAGGGCCTTCCCCCATCCAGCCGACGTCACACGCAGTGCCGAGGTCCCCCGACCAGCCCACAGAAGCTGGGTTCACACGCCAGGCTCCGTAGCCCCTCTCTGTGTCCTAAAGGCCCTCCGAGTCCAAAAAGGAAAACCGGGAGCTGGAAAGGGCTTGACACCTGGGACGCTCTCCTCCCAGGCTGCTGCAGCCCCACACCTGGGATTCAGGTGCTGCCTCCTCCCTCCCCACTGAGAGGATGGGGGATCTCTTCTCCTTCCCTCTTCTGTCTACCGCTATGGAGGCACAGGCGGGAGGCACGGGAGGACCCTTGAGCTGTGCAGTGCAGGTGCTGAGTTGGGTGTGGGTTCGGATCTCAATGTCAACCTGTCTAAAGTGGAGGCAAATGGCAGCAGAGGGTAATGCTGGTCTTTGCCCATTGGGAGAACACTGAGAACAGAAAGTCTAGTACCATCAAGGGCCGTCATTTATTGAAGGCATCCCATAAGTTGGGCACTGTGCTGAGCACATTCTGTGCCTGAGCTCACCTAACCTTCACAACCACACAGTGACGTAGGTGAAATTTTCATACCCATTTGACAGGTGGGGAAACTGAGGTTTGGTAAGCTGAAGTGACTGCCGTGAATCACACACCCAATAAACAGGGCAGCCAGGACCAGAAGCCATGGGGTGAAACCTCAGAGCCCCAGCTTCTCCCACCTTTAAAAAAATTTCAATATAAAATAAACTGAAAAAAAGAAATATATATGTTTTTCTAAAAGAATATGAAAGGTTATGCATCTCCCTCCCCCTGCAGACCCTGTGTTTCTCTAGAACCTTCCCTTTGACAACCATCGTTATGTTTCTTGGTTATCTTTCCAGAAATATTTTATTTGTTTATGAGCAAAAGTACTTTTTACCATAGGAGTGCACAGGACATGGTGATCTGCACCTTGCTTACTTACTTATCTCCTGGTGACTGCGCCATGCCATTGCACAATGAACATGGTACATTTCCTTCCTGCCAGGCACTCACGCATATATTAGAGGACTCTCCAAACTGTAGTGGTTATCAGCCCCTGGGAACGTTTGTTAAAAACACAGATTCTGAAAGTCCACCTCCGGAGATTCCGTTTCAGTAAGTAGTCTAGTTGTTATTGCTGCAGGACAAACCACTCCAAATTTTAGTGGCTTAAAACAACATCAGTCATTTATTTTGCGTAAATTTGACATTTGCGCAGGGCTTGGTGGGGGAGGCTGGTCTCTGCTCCGTAGGGCGTCAGTTCAGCCTGGGCTGGAAGACCCTCTTCCATGACGGCGCACTCACCGAGGTGGCGAGTTGAGGCCGGCTGCCTGCAGTGAACACAGCAGGCGCCACCCACAGGGGACTCAGATTCTCCCTGTGGTCTTGCCGTTGGGCTGCCTGGACTTCCCCACAGCATGGCAGCTGGGTGCCGAGAGAGCGTTTCCCAGAAGACAGTAACCTGGCATGGTATCACTTCCAACAGAGTATCTATTGATGAAGCAGCCACAGATCTGCCCAGATTCCAGGAGAGGGGATACAAACCCCAGCTCCCCATGGCAGAAGGATCAAAGAATTTGAGGCTAGCTTTCATTTGCCTTTGTAGGTCTGGAAAAGGGCCAGTGGATTTGCAGCTCTGACCAGCTCCCAGGTGATGCTGACGCTGTGTTTGAGGACCACACTTGGAGAAGTAGGCTCAGGACATCAAGAAATACAGCGCTTGTTCAGTCATCCATCCATCAATTAATTTATTCAATAAACGTCCTATAGGTATCTATGCATTTAGTATAAATAAATTACTTATCTATTTATTAATATGAATACATACATTTAATAAATATTTATTAAGCACCTACCCTCTGCTAGGCATAAAAGCAATGTGCAATTGCTCTTTGAATTTCCTGCAGCCCCTTAGCATATAGTAGGCACTTATTAAATATTTGCTGAGGGGGCTTGTTTTACCTGCCTATGGAGACTCTGCTGGGAAGTTCATTTTCCCATCCATTCCAAGCTCCATCAGAGGGGAGAAAGCACAGAGGCAACTTTTATGATGCTCTAGGTGCTAAGAGACCTGCATTTTACTTTGTGCTGCAGAAATTGTGGAAGCCATTGGCCTTTCGTTTCTGTGGTTTCTGGTGTTGGCTTCAATGGTGTTCTTGTCAGCCGTGCTGTTTTTCAGGCTCACAGTAAAGTCGATAGGCCAGAAAACTACTATTATGTCCATGCCAGCTCTTGGGGGAGTGACAACGTGCGTTCACCTCATCTCTGGAAGTGGATGAGGTTTGCTCTGGTCTTCTCAGGGAAGACACCCAGAAGGAGGTCTTCATCCAGGGCGAGCGGCAAACGTGGTCCCAATCAGCAATTTAACTCTAGGACTTGGAAGTGAGCAGCCTTTTTGAGCTCATGAAGGAAAATCTTGTTTTCTTTTTTTTTTTTCCCTGATTAGTATATATTTGACTTCTTTGAAAAGCTTGTTAACAATATTTCCCACCTGTAATTCTAACAGCAGATTCGCTTTAGCGTGCCATGCTGGGCTCTGCAAGCAGTCACTGACAGCCCGGGTGTCATGTCACATTCTATATCTGAAGCGGCGTTCCAGGCCCTGAGTGCACAAGGAAGCCGGCGTGCTTGGAAGATGCTTGGTCAGAGTTCAGAAGGAAGGGCTCTTCACCTCCCTGGAGACCTTGGTCTAAGCTGCCCTTTCCAGAACTTTCCCAGTGCCCTTTGTGCAGACTCTGAAGCCACTAGTGAGTGTGTTTCCATATCAACATATATTTCTATTGTGCCTCTTCTGGTTTTTGTATGTGAACACTTTGTGCTTTTAACATAAGAAGGAGGAAGATTGTCTTAGTTTGGATCCCCCGGAACCGGATCCTAAGACAAGGATGTGAGCGCAGTGATTTTTTTGGGAATTATTATGAGTTGACTGTGCTCCCCCAAGAGATGTGTTGAAGTTCTGATCCTGTGAACGGGACCTTATTTGGAAATGAGGTCTTTGCAGATGTGATCAAGTTAAGATGAGGTCACACTGGAGTCGGGTGGGCCCTAATGCAATGGCTGGGGTCCTCATAAGAGGCCATGTGAAGACACAGAGACAGAGGAGGAGGCCACGCGTCGATGGAGGCAGAGATGGGAGGGATGTGTCTACAAGCCAAAACGCCAAAGCTTGTTGACAGCCCCCAGGAGCTGAGGGAAAGGCACAAACAGCTGCTCCCTCTGAGCCTCGAGAAGGACCCAGCCCTGCAACACCTTGACTTTGGGCTTCTGGCCTCCAGAGCTGTGAGAAGATAACTATCTGTTGTTTAAGCCCCTCCCCCCTACACCCCCAGTGTGTGATCCTTTGTTACGGCAGCCCCAGGAGACCAGCAGAGGTGGCTTCTCCCATCCGTCCCCCGGGCTTACTTGCTCAGTCCTCACATTCTCTCAGCTTTCCCTGCAAATGGAGTCTTGAATCCAGCTGGGTTTGGCCAACAGCCCTGAGCGGACTTGGTTGCTCATGTTATCTTCCTGCCGGGACTGCCATCTTCTCTAATTCCTGGCCTCACAGGTCTCCCTCACCTGGCCCTGCCCTACCGCCTCTTCCATCTCGCTTCCCAATTATGGCAGTCTGCCAACAAGCACTCAGCATGTGCACACCACCTTATTAGTCCTCACACAGCTGTAGGAGGCCGGTGTTGTTCCCCTTGTCTTGTCTTCCTCCGGCCCTCCTCACTCCTCTTCCTCTCTTTCTCTGAGTTCCATCTTCTAGGAAGCCTTCCCTGATTGCTCACACTCGACAGCTGTGCGTTACCCGCTCAGAGTTCCGCGTACCTCCCTCCCCCTGTACCTGCCTCTGTGCCTGAATGTGCCAGGCACACACCTGCCCCAGGGCCTTTGCACTTGCCACCAGTGCCTAGAATGCTCCCCCCAAGTGTCTTTGTGGTTTACTCCTTCACTGGCTTCAGGTCTTTTCCAGGCAGGGTCCCAGCAGGAGATGGGAGTCACTCCCTATGATGTTTGAATGAAGGAGGTGGAGGAGGGTGAGGGATGGGGAGACCCTCAGGGACTAACAACAGCAGGGAGGTCTTTCTACTCCTGAGGCTATCGGGGAAAGGGGAGGTTCCTGAGAACCAGAGCCATAGGGCTCTCGTTGTGGGGGCGCAGCCACCTACAGAGACGAGGTACTGAGGCTGGAGGAAGCAGGGAAGAAACAGCCAACCTCTCTCTCCTCTGCCTCCCCATCCCCTCCCAGTGCCTCCCCTTGGCTGAGCACCGCAAGAAGCCAGAAGACAGGGGCCTGGGTGATGCAGCCGATGGGACCCAGTCCCCAGAGCAACGGGGCGGGCGGGAGAGCGCCGAGGCTCTGCTCTGATGCCCTCTTCTCCAGGAGGTCGTCATGCCTGTCCACTTGATTTGAAATTAAATACCTCCGGCTCCTCTCATCTCCCCTTCTGGCTGAATTTTGCTGCACAGCACTGACCACCAACTGGCATCTGATCTGTGTTTCTTATTTATTTTATCTGTCCCCCCTAGAATTAAGGCTCCCTGAGGGCAGAGATCCCACACCTTCCCTTACGTTTATTTTGAAAAATTTCAAGCCCACAGTTGGAAGACTAGGGCTATGAACACACATGTGCTCTTTATGGACATTCACCGTTTGTGACATTATGAAAGGCGGGGATTTTTTAAGTCCATTTTTTATGGACGTACACCTGCAGACAGAACCCTTCGCCGGCCAGCAGCATGAGGCGGGGCCTTTCCATCCTCTTACCGGCAGCTGTGCCTGAGGCTAGCGTGACGCCTGCACGTGTAGACGCTCCTTCACATTTGTGAACCAGGTGACAGCTGATGTCGACCCTGTGACTACCCTTGGCCTTGTGTGCTAATGCCCGGGCTCGGGGGAGCAGGGACCCTCCTGGCTCTGTTCCCTGTTGCTCAGCCTTGTCTCATTATTCCATCCTCGCCTCAACTCCATGAAGTGCTGTTAGTACTTTTCCCATTTATCGGATGATGAAACCGAAGCTCAGAGAAGTCAGGACATTTGCCCAATGTCGCCCAGCGGGGAAGGGGCATAGCCTGACCCAAACTCAGACACTTGGGGTCCTAGAGACATGCTCGGAGCCCTGTGCTTTATCCGCTGGCAGCGCAGCCCGGTGGCTACAGAGGAGGGCGACGAGGCCCGCCGCCGCTCCTGACCTCGGCTCTGCCGCTGCCGCTGTGGGGCCTTGGCAGGTGACTTCACTGTGACGGCATATTCGAGGCCCCACTGGACTCTGAGCGTGGCCGTATCCCAGGCTGGAGATGCCAGGACAATGCCGGCCTGTTGAGAAAGAGCCTCCCGCCCCCTTCACCGCATTTCCTCTGCTCTCTGCTGTAGCCTGGCACCGACCCCAAGCCTCAGGAAGCTGGCGCCGCTCCCAGGGTCTGCCCCTGCCGTGCCGCTGGCCTGCCCTTTACACCCGCCTCCTCACCCGCCCTCCTCACCCGACGTCTTCACCTGCCCTCCTGAGCTGCATCCTCCCCCGCCCTCCTCCCCCGCCCTCCCCAGCCGCCCTCCTCCCCGGCCTCCTGACCCCGTGCTGACAGCCACCTTCTCACGCGCTGGTTGAGCTCAGCTCTGCTCCCGGAGCTGGATGCATCAGAGGGATGTGAGAGTTTATTCTTTCTGGTACCTGAGTATCAAATTGTTCGTGTTCACACACATCTATGTTTCATGTTCACAGCAGAAAATTTAGAAAAATCACAGTAACAAGAAGAAAAAAGATGGCAGGTAATCCTACCACTCAGAGATAATGATTTTGAATATTTGAATGTCCTTCATTCCTGCCTTTGAGGTGTCTTAAAAACATGCATTGCTGCATTTCTCCAGCATTTTCTCTCCTCAGACCTCACCAATTTTCTCTTGTTTTATCCGTACACAGGTCTGTCGAGTGGGCATTATCACCCCCATTTTATTGAACTGAGGGGAAGGGACTTGTTCCATGTCACATAAATAGTGGTAGAACTGTGATGTCAACTCAGCTGGCCTGACTGCAGGATCTGTGTTCTTACCCAGAGACACACGCATGTGCGTGCACACTCACACTCTCTCCCACACACACACATGCATAGTGGTGGAGAGATGGAGCTGAACGCCGCTTTGGTAATTTTTGACGTATTCAGTGAGCAGGACTGTATTTCCATTTCACTGAATAGAATGTCCCCTGTACTTTTGTCCCTGCCCAGGAGCCAGGACGGGGTTTACTCAGTCCCTCCGTGCTGGATGTCTGGATAAACGTCACTGCAGCGAACATCTCGAGTTAACTCTCTTTGCACACAGCCTTGATTTTTCCCTTTCTATAAATCCCTAACAGCAGGGAATTCAAGTCATTGTTCATTCATATTGCAATTTTGGTAGATATTGCTAAATTGCCTTCCAGAAAAGCTGAACCAACTTACACTCCCAAGAGCTATATCTGAGCAGGAGCGATGAGGTTTTGAAAAATCTTTCTTAACTAGGGTTCTGGTGTCTTAGAGGCTTTTTTGGCCACTAAGACCCTGATAATGTTCCAAGGTGGAATATTCCAGTTACCTAGGAAGCTGGGCCAGTGATCTGGCGCCTGGAAAGGAAGGAAGGAGAGGGGAAGTGGGACGAGGAAGTAAATTCTGCACAGACTTCTGGAGAAAGGCTCTCCCTAGGATTAATTTGCTGCATATTTTGCCTTCCAAATTATTTGTGCACGAGGCCGACCTCTATAAGGAAGGGGAGAATTGACCCTGCCACTGTCAGGAATGAAATACACTTAAGAGCACCAAAAACTCTGTCCTAAAGCTTCAGAGATGATTTCAAGGAGGAGTGTTGAAATGACTGACGTGAACTCGTGAAATGACCCCCTTGGAGCGGGGCAGGCAGACGGCATGGATCAGAAGGTCCACCCATTCGACTATGTCCTGGAGGCACCCCGAGTCCTGGGGTTCCACCACCAGCCACACCTCCTGGGATAATCATATGTAACCCCCCAGACGCTTGCTGATGACTTGGGCCCCAAATAAAGAGGGTTTCCAAAGATCTAGCAGCTCATTGGAATAAGCAAGTGGAAGACAGTGTGGTGCAGGGAAGACCGGACTTGGGGGTGGGATGGACATGGGGTGAATTTCTATCTCCGCATCTTGCTAACCCAGGGTTCTTGGGGGTTGTCTCATGTCTCAACTTCCGTATGGGGGGCATGACTCCTACTTTGCAGGGCTGTGAAGATGACAGGTAATTGATCTGCCGGTGCCTGGACCACAGATGTTCACAAATGGTACCTGTGCTAATTTTTATCTGAAAATCAGAAAGGGAAGGAATGAGGTCCAGAGCCAGAGATTCCCTAGTCAGAGCAGCCAAAATCTCAGCTATAGGTGAAGGAAATAACTTCAATGGCTTGCTGCTCTTTACTCCATGATCTAGAATCTTCCCAGCAATCTTACCAAATCCCCCATTTTACAGATGAGGAAATGGGGATCTGAGAATTCTAAATGGAGACCAGCTGAAACCCCAGCCAGTGCCCTGTCAGGGGAGACCACAAACCGTGTAAGAAAATGGAAATTCATCTTCCAAATGATTTTGGCAGCGGAGGCTACAGACCTCGCCCAGGGAACAGAGGGGTTGGGGGGCGGGGGGCGAGTGGGAGGTCAGTAACTCTATGGATTGGCCTCCAGATGTGCTGAGGGACGGCCTCAGCCCTGCAGGGATGGCCTCAGCCCTGCAGGGAGAGAACACCCAATCGAGGGATTTTCTTACAAGAAAAACGCCATCAGAGGAGGCATCTCCTCAAGCTGTCTCAGGTTGGGCACAACTATGAAATGATTATTAACGTTTGAGATTTCATAATTTTTTTCAAATTATAAAGGAAGTTCTGAAAAGCGATGTCTGTTTTCCATAATTGGTGAGTGTTCCCCAGACGGCCGTTCAGCCACCTTGAAAATCAATGTTTGCACGACCCTTGACCCCTTTTTCGCTGACGAGTGTCTCTCCTACAGGTTGCTCCCAGGATGAAAACAATAAAAGCAAATATAGAAAAGTAAAGGCCTGAGGTTAATGTCTTTAACAAGATAATGTGACTTAAGGGAACTGTAAAGCAAATCATTCCAAAATTCCATTTATTCGCTGTGGCTCCAACTGTATTTTGAAACCATATGTATGTGCTGCCTGCGTGTCTGGCGGGGGACGGGGTCCGCTTGTGTGTTACTCCTTTTGATCATGTGTCAGGTTGTTAGTTTAATACCCTAATTATTCAAAATCCTTCAAAGATATACGAAGGTTGTTCAGTGTGACTGTGGAAATTCTTGCTCTCCAGGCCTTGCTCCTGCCTGCCACGTTTTCCAGACTCATCAACATCCTATGATCAAGTGAGGTTTGTGCTCCCGTGGGGCCGGCTTTCCCCGTGTGGTGTGAGAGGTGACATGTCCACCTGCAGCTCATGTCTCTGTGACACGAAGCCTGAGAATGACAACCGAAAAAGTCAGCTCAGCAAACAGATGTTTAGGTTACCCGATGCCAAACATCTGGCCTTTTGGAAATGGGGGGGTTGACAGACATGTTCTGGTTTAATCTGGATTTTGGTGTCAGGTAACAGGCTCCCACCCTGTAATAGATTCGACTTATCGCTGACATAATATTCCTTGCAGCTGTATACGCTCTACTCAAGCCACAGCCATCCCAGCAAGAGCGGGACGCGATGTTGTCCTCGTGTCTCTGTCATCGCGAGTGAAATATGGGGGTGGACCAAGATGGAACGCTTACCTGATGGTGGGCAGTGCAAAGTCAAACCACGACGACATAACGATGCACATGGCCAGGTGGGAAATGAAAACTGTCAACAAGTGAGGCAAGTGTCAGCAAAGACGGAGGGAGGGGAGCACAGTTCCAGGGCAGGGTGACTAGTGCTCCGTGAAGATGCTCCCGGGGCTGGGAAAGACAAGAAGGCACCTGTGCCAGACTGGGGAGCGGGGAGGCTTCCCCAAGGAGCTTCGCTGGGGCTGAGACCTGAAGATGTCAGCCAAACATGAACAGGGAAAGAATGCTCCAGGGTGGGGGCTGCCAGATCTCACCTCCCTCCACATAGTTCAGGGATCTTTTGGAAACCCAGGTCCGATTGCATCACCATCCTTTTAAAAAGCCCTCAGCACACGCTGTTGGCCACCTGGCCATCACTCATCCCCAAGTCCTGTCGCCTGTGCCTGCCTCTGCTACCAAGGCTGGAAAGGCCAGTTCCCTCTCCCAGCTGCCCTCGTAGCCACAGGGGCAGGAGAGGGCTCTTAGGTGAGGGCAGAGAGAGCTGGGGCCTGAGGGGAGGGGACCAGACACCAAGGCTGCAGGTGAACTCAGAGGTGTGGGCACCCAGGGCGCCTTCTACAACCTCCAGATGCAGTTCTGTGTCGTCACTTGGATCAATCTCAGTCCGGAAAAGAGCATGGAAGCCCAACCCCAGAGAGTGTTAGGGGCACAGGCAATTTTAAGTTGCCTCTTTGGACTCTTAGGAATTTTCTCAAATAAACACACTCTGCTTCTGTAGTCAAGACTTTTTTTTTAAAGAGCAAGAGAGGGCTGTCTTGTGCTCCCCATGAGCCCGACTTCACTTTCTGGAACCATCGGGGAGAATCTCGTGCTTGCCTTGTTTTGTCTGTAAACCGTGGGCTGCCACAGCCAGCTCTTCAGAGCCTCAGCTCTCAGTTTTCTCATCTTTAAGGTGAGGAGGTCTTGGCTTTGAGGGTCCCTTCTATATTTTAAATTGCTTTTCATGCCCTTAATTCTTAACAAGCCTCAAAATTAAAAAAGAAAAATTTAAGGCACTGAAGATTTCAGAACAACAAAAATATTAACATCTGAATGTGTAAAATACTTTCAAAAACCCTCTGCAAACCCTTGGCAGATCTCCACCCTCCCTGCGAGACTGGCCAGCCTGTTATCCTCCCACCGGCAGGGTATTTTTAGATCATTTTCAGCTACTTTTCATTGAATCTTAGTTTTTTCCCTCCCCCAGCCCACCGAGCACCTGAGGTGTAGAAATGAATTTATAACAGGAAGCCTTTGATTTTGGAGTCTTTATGTTTTTGAAGTCTTCCAAAGCAGGGCTGTAAAACAACTGGCTTGTTTTAAAGGAATGTCACATTCTCCACGCAGGGCTGGCACCTGTGTTTTCCTTAACGTGGGAGGGGACGTCTCTGTGCTGAGAGCGAGGAAGCGCCCGCCCCGTGGAGGAAGTGGGTGTCTGGGGTGAAGGCACCACACGGCCGAGCATCCGTCCCTGCTCCCCAACTCCCACCGGGGAGGGGAAGCCCAGAGGGGCCCCGAAGGCCTCCTCCATCCTCAGCCAGCTGGCAATACTCGAGGCCATGGAGGGTGATGCCTTTGTGCAGATTTGGGATCAGCATATCTCTATATCCTCATTCTTCCATCGCAAACACCACAGCCTGTAAGGTGCACCATCAACGTAATAACTGTCTTTATTGTGGAGAAGGACATGAAAGGCTATTGCATTAAATGCACACATTGATCAGAAGAGGCCTTCAGATTTCAAAAATGTTAAAATGTGATCCATACGCATCTTAGAACTGAGGAACTAAGATAAACAGAGGCTGAGTCTTCAAAGGATTCCGGATCTGCCCAGACCGCTGGGACCCCACTTAGCGAGGTGACCACCACATTGGAGTTTCCAGTTGCTTAGCCAGCTGCCCCACGTGGGATGGCGGCTCTGACCCGGAATGGGCAGCCTTAGGGAATCTCATCCAGCCCTCATCATAACACCTTGTGGTCGGTGTGTCTTCCTGTTGCGCCCATGAGGAGCCTGCGGCTCGGGGCACCTCATGCAGCTCAAGGCTGCGCTAGGATGTGCGTACAAACGTTGCTATAGCGACATCCAGATCTTAAACCCCAGTGCTGCACAACCTTCCACGTGCATTCACATACTTTGTTTCTTTTTCTCCCATCCTGGGTGATAAAGGGGGTCCTTCCAACTCTGCAAGGGCAGAGTTGAATAATTTCAACAGAGACAGTATGGCCCGCTAACTCTGAAATTTTTTACAGAAGAGGAAGCAGCTTCTGAGAGGTTGAAGGACATGTTCAGAGTCATACACAATAAGTGGTGGAAGCTGGGACTCAAATTCTGACCAGAACAAATTTCAGTCTAGAACAGGGGTCAGCAAATAATGGTCCATGGGCCAATGCGGCCCACTGCCTGTTTTTGTAAATAAAGTTTTATTGGAACA
Organism: Diceros bicornis minor; assembly: GCF_020826845.1. Lineage (NCBI taxonomy): Eukaryota > Metazoa > Chordata > Mammalia > Perissodactyla > Rhinocerotidae > Diceros > Diceros bicornis. Next base: position 35,135,833 of record NC_080771.1, on the reverse strand, counting down.
CAGCCATGCCCATTCATTTACATATCGTCTATGGCTGCTTTGGTGCTACAGCAACAGAGCTGAATAGTCGTGACAGTGACCGTATGCTCCATGAAGACTAACATATTGTCTGGCTCTTTAGGAGAAAGCTTGCTGATCCCTGATCGAGACAATTGTGGAGTCAGTTTCAAAGTAATGACTGCCATGGAATCACATGAACAGACCAGGGGTCCCAACTGTAGCAAGACGGTCACCTATTAGTCTGGCTTAAATGCATAAAGCAGCATCTACTGCAGATAGTCTAGGTTTTCATACAGGGAATTGGGATCTTGAGAAACTGTTGGAGAGACTGGCAGAGTTCTCTTGCCAGTGGAATTTTAATTTATTATAGAACCTGCATGCTTTCTCCCACCTCCTGGCTTTGGCACAGATGGGTCCCTCTGCTGAGACTGTCCCCACCCCACCCCTTGTCAGGCTAGCAAGTGCTCACCTCTTCCAGGTCTCAGCTTCTTTCAGAAGCCCTCTTGGCTCCTCACTTGGGCCTGGGTGCCCAGTTCCTGTGTTTCCACAGCAGCCAGCACTTATCTGGAAAATAGAGTCACCACTCTGCCACACTATGAGTCTATTTACTGCTCCATCATCCCTGCGGCCAGTTGTGTCTTCCAAAGACCGCAGCACAATATTCCCGTCCCACATGTGACTTCGACACTCTTCCCATTAACAAGTGGGGTCTACATCCCCATCCCTTGAAACTCAGCAGTGTCGGTGACTGTTTTGGCCACCAGAGGATGGCAGAAGTGATGCTATGTGACTTCCGAAGCGGGGTCATAAAAGGCGACGCTGCTTTCCTGCTGTTCACTGGAGTGCTCGCTCTCAAAGCTTTCAGTGGCCATAACATGAGGAAGCCCAAACTCATCCATGTGGAAGGACCACAGGAGAGGTCTTGAGACTTCCTGAAGACTGGAGGCCAGCCAGCTTCCAGTTGTGCCAGCCACACCCTGTTCCCCCTTTTATTTCCAGCCACCATCTGCCTGCAACCACAGAGAGACCCTGAGCCAGAACTGTCAGCCAAGCCCTTCCCGAGATCCTGACCACACAACCCAAGGGAGATACTATAGACTGAATTGTGTCCTCCCAAAAAAGACACATTCGAGTCCCAACTCCCAGTACCTGAGAATGTGATCTTATTCAGAGATGGGTTTTTACAGAATCAATCAAGGTAAAACGAGGTCATTAGGGTGGGCTGTAATCCAATCTGACCGGTGTCCCTATAAAGAGAGATGATTAGGACACAGAGACACAGGGAGAACCCCATGAGAAGATGAAGGCAGAGATGGAGGCGATGCTTCTACAAGGCAAGGAAGGCCAGATTGCCAGCAACCACCAGAATCTGGTGGAGAGGCCTGAACAGATTCTTCCCCACAGCCCTCAGAAGGAACCAACCCTGCCGACACCTTGATCTTGGACTTCTGACTTCCAGAACTGGGAGAGAATAAATTCCTGTTATTTAAGCCACTCAATTTGTGGTACTTTGTTACGGCAGCCCTAGCAAATGAATACAGGAGATAAATAAAATGATTGCTGTTTTCAGCCACTAAGTTTTGGGGTGCTCTGTTACACAGTACAGTCATGTGCTGTAAAACAGTGTTTCAGTCAACCACGGACTGCATACCTGACGGTGGTCCTGTGAGATTAGTACCATAGAGCCTAGGTGTGTGGTGGGCTACACCATCTAGGTTTGTGGAAGTACACTCTATGATGTTCAAACAATGACAAAATCGCCTAAGGATGCATTTCTCAGAATGTATCCCTTTTGTTAAGTGACACATGACTGTACTAGCTAGCTGGAATATTCCCCCACAAAAGTCTAACCTTGAAGGCGGGAATCCCCAGCACACGGTATTATTTATTAATTATTTGCTGTCTGTGCTCGGGGCCAGCGAACGGATGACTGGCTACCATTACCCTCAGATAATTCCCTGCGCAGCTCTGCTGTTCGAGATCCATCCCCCAAGAATAAAGATCTGGGTGCAGCGAGCGGGGCTCCAGACTCGGAAACAATGTGAGCTCCCGTCGCACGCCTGGGAGCCGGAGTGAAAGCCACATGCTGATGCATTTCCTGAGCGAGCCTGTCCTGGAAAACAGGAAAGTCAGTGCCTGTGCATTTTTATGGGCACCCTCCACCAGATTTTGGAGGATGGAGGACTGAAAGCCAAACAATGCATGTGAGTTGTTAAAAAATGAGCTGGAAGGCCATATGCTTTTGCATTCAAGTGAGACACACAATCGAATGGATGCTAACGGCAGCTGCAATTGATGAGAAACTCCAAGACAACTCAGCTGTGAGAGCCGGAGTGTCTCCACGTGGTGCAGAGCCCGGAGGGAGCACAGGGCAAGGACTGTAGGGTTGTAGACAGTCAGGGGACTTGAGGGATCATGACACCCAAACCCCTGCCTCCAGGCAAGTAGGTGCCTACCATCCAAAATCGGGGTTTTTTTTGTTGTTGTTGTTAGATTTTTTTCAAAAGTACAGTAAAATGTTAAGGTTGAGAGTTGATAATTGACCTTTATGGAAAAGGTCTCAAGTCAAACATAACACATATTTGGGTAATGGAATTAGCTATCATTTAATCGGAACTTTAAGGAGAAGGAGATGGAAGACCAGAGAAGGTGGTAACTTTCCCAGATCATGCAGCTAGTAAGTGGCCGAGCTGGGTTTTGAATGCAGGCCCAGCAAATTCAGAGCCACGATCTTAACTGCTGAGCTGTGCACACAGGTGCCACAGCAGCACACAGGGTAACCCTGATGTTGAACAGAATCGACCTGATGCGGGTCGATGCCTGCAGGTCAACGGGGCACAGCAAGCTTTCGGGACACCTGGGGGCTGGAGGGACCCATGCGTCCAACCGTCCTCTGCCCATCCATTTCACAGTGTTAGTTATATTTAATTTATTCAATATTTTTAAGTCACGTAAGTGACCTTATACAACATTAGCCCTCTGAACTTAAAAATGGTAATTGACTCCTAACCATGCTGCCTCTTTAAGCCACTCTTTTATTTTTAGCTTTTCTGTTTCTTTACATTGTATGTATATGTCCTTATAATTTTGTAGTGAATACATATGCTTTCTTCAGCCAGCCCTGGGGTCTAGTGGTTAAGATGTGGCTTTCACCACACAGCCCAGGTTTGTGTCCCGGTCAGGGAACCACACCCCCATCTGTCGGTTGTCATACTGTGGTGGCTGTGTGTTGCTGTGATGCTGAAAGCTCTGCCACTGGTATTTCAAATACCAGCAGGTCATCCGTGGTGGACAGGTTTCAGCGGAGCTTCCAGACTGAGACAGACTTGGAAGGACCTGGCCATCCACTTCTGAAAAAATTGGCCATGAAAACCCTACGGATAGCAGCAGAGCACTGTCTCATACAGTGTCAGAAGGTGAGAGGGTGGCACAGAAAGACGGGGCAGGGTTCCGCTCTGCTGTGCAAAGCATCACTAGGAGTCAGAATCCACTCAACAGCACTAATAACAACGACATGCTTTTTTCACTTATTAAACTATAAGCACTGCATTGCTCTTTTATTTGCTATGTTTGTTTTGTTTTGCAGGGTAAGATTTGCCCTAAGCTAACATCTGTTGGCAATCTTCCTCCTTTTTTGTTACTGTTTCCGCCACAAAGCCCCAGTACATAGTTGTGTATAGTTGTAAGTTCTTCGAGTTCTTCTATGTGAGCCACCACCACAGCATGGCTACCGACAGACGGGTGGTGTGGTTTCGCACCCAGGAACCGAACTCGGACTGCCAAAGTGGAGCGCACCGAACTTCACTAGGCCATCAGGGCTGGCTCTCTTTTTTTTTCTGGTGAGGAAGATTAGCCCTGAGCTAATATCTGTTGGCAATCCTCCTCTTTTTGCTGAGGAAGATTGGCCTTGGGCTAACATCTGTGCCCATCTTCCTCTACTTTATATGGGAAACTGCCACAGCATGGCTTGACAAGCGGTGCATCGGTGGGCGCCCGGGATCCGAACCTGTGAACCCTGGGCCGCTGAAGAGGAGCTCGTGAACTTAACCACTGCGCCACTGGGCTGGCCCCTGGGCTGGCTCTCTTTTATTTTCTGTTAAAGGCCACACACTGTCTCGCCAAGTCAACGATGTAGACCTCTGCTGTTGCATTTTAGGTCTCTTTTTTCTATAATAGAACTATTGGCATGAACATTTTATACCTAGAACTTCTTCTTTTCTCGTTTGCTTATTGCCTTTTAATATACTTCTAGAAGTGAGATTTTACTAAGCAAGCTATATGACTATTTCTTATAGTTCTTACTATCTATGTTTAAGTCATTTCCTGAAGGGTAGTAAGAATTTCCTCCCCCACTGGCCAGGGGAGGGCGACCAGCCTCGCTAGACATTGCCAGCTTGGGCTACTAGTCTTGTCTAAAACAGTCGCTAACTTAACAGGTGTAAAAGGCCTGCAAATCTGCAGTTAGGACTCTGTGCAGGGAAAATGTATATTTTTTTGCTTCTGTGAGGAGCTCAAGCAGGTTCTGGTAGTGCAGCGTGTACTACTCCTCATTTAAACCGCACTAGCCTGGTTATTAAAATCATTCTTTTTACGTGTATTTCTTTATTTATTTTTCTGTGTAAGAAATGCTTTTCTTCAGCTCAACAGAACATGGAAGTCAGAAAAAACCCTGCCTTCTGCAAAGGATGTGAGCTGGCTTGTGGCCAGCGGCCGGACTTCACCCCTTGTAAATACCTCCCTTTCCCGTCAGGAGCCGGAGATAAGCCGTCCAGTATTCTGCCTGGAGAGGCTGGTGCCCTTCCATCAGCTGCGGATCCAGGCCCCCAGGCCCCCCAGGGATCAGGAGCTCTGAGTGAAAGGATGTCGCCACGGCCCCAGCATGGAATGTTCCCTAAACGTTGCCTAAGGAGAATCTTGTCGATTTTCTTTCATTTTCCAACCACCGGAGGGTGGGTTCTGTGAAGCCCTGCACAGGCCAGTGCCCATCCCGTCCGCTCTCTCCTTTCCTTCCCCTCTTCCCAGGCTCCTTGAAGCCGTGAGCCCCCGCCTGCCGGTCGCCCTGAGGTGTCTGCACGCACCCCTCGGGTCTGCTTTGATTGCTCAGGCCATAGGCCCTGTCCCATGGGCATGTGTTCTCAGGGTGAGGCAGGGGCAAATGCAGGGGCTTCCAAGCTGCCCATCCCCAGGAGACGAGCTCCCCTCCTCTCAGTGAGTGCGTGGTGAGCAGGGTTTTCACACCGGCTGCCTCCGGCGTCGTGAGAGTGTGGGCGCCGACTGCATACCTCTGCTCCGATCTCCACAGCCCGCCCGCCCCTTGAGTGGGGGCACTTCACTTCTGGTGCACGAGGAGACAGGAGGATGAGGCTGGAGGGCACGCTCGCCTGTGTGGGTTACCACGCAGAGGAGTGCGGAGTCGGGGTCCAGCTCGCCTGTGTCCAACAGAAGGACGGATGGAGCTGCAAATATGCTCCTGGAAAGATGTGTGTGAGCCAGACCGTATGTGTGGACGCATGCGAATCAGGGGGTGTGTGTGTGTGAATGTGCGAGTCTCTGTGTGGATTCCTGAGTGTGGGTGTGAATATGTGCAAGCATGTTAGTGAGCACGTAGGCGTGAATGAGTGTGTGTATGTGTGAGTGTGGTGTGAGCGTGCCCCCCCACAGCTCACCACTTCCCACCTGCCCTGGCCCTGCGCCTCCTTCTCCCCGACTACTCCCCTGACTCAGGGCCCACCCCTCCCGCCGCGTTCGTGTGTCACCAGCCCCCCGGCCTCCACGTCCCGCAGGGCCTCTGCGCTCCTGTCCCTCCTGCCCCTCAGGGCTCTGATCCGATGCCATCCTGGGCCCTCCCTGGACCCCCCTCCCTCCCCCGGTTCTGCCACACCCACACATCCATTTACTTACACGTCCGTGTCCCTCTGACCCTCTGGATGCCCTCTCCTCCAGGTCAGGGCCTACACCACCTTTCTTCCCTGGAACACTGCCTGCCCACCAGGTGGGCGCTCAAGAAACACATGTTGATGAGTGAATAGTGACTTGTTTATTTTTTAACTCGAATGCGAAGAATTAATTATGCTTTTAACCCTAAATTCCACTGTGCGTAGACTCGTGTGTGTTTGTCATCAACTAAGAGATCTCAGGACTAACTCTTCGGCCCAACCAAGGAGTCTGGAAATGAACCTCATCTTTGTGAAGCCCTGACTCCAGCCGCCTGAGAACTCTTCTGGGCCCGTTTCTGCTTTAACATTGAGGTTTTCAGAGCAGGCTCAGGCTGGCCAGGGGTGGAGGAGTGCGTTCGCTGTTTGGGGAAAAAATGTGTGCGCTGGATTCCGGGGAACTTCTGCGCCGGTGGAGAGACTCATTCTGAGAAGCCGCACGTCTGTGAAAGACAGCAGTTTTCAGAGGAGTTGAGCTGCCTGGACCAGGGTCGGGGCCTGCTGTGGGGATACGGTGACCTCCAGCACCTTTAGCTTAGCTGAGCCTCATGTTTCCAGAGCTCGCTGTACTGTCGCTGAGACAGTCCACCCAGCATCGCGCCCTTTGACCTGCCTCCCCCAGGACTGGGGTGCCAGGAGGGAAGCGGAATGTGGGGACGTTGGGCCTTGAAAGGTCTCAGCCAGAGGGGTTAAACCTATGAGTGTTGCCTGCAGACCTTGGCAGTGGCTGTGAAATCCTGACACCGGGTTTGAACAAAAGAGACAGGTCCTGGGAGGTCTCTGTGGAGGAAGGACAAACACTCAGATGAGCCACCCTTGACGGTCAGAGTGACTCGACAGGGAGAGTGCGGGGGACACGGCCATCCTTGCTGAAGAGTCAGGCTGCTCCAGCTGCCTCCCTCCTCCTGGGATGCTCTGGGGACACAGCTCCGTCCCATCCGCCATGCCTGGCCACCCCTGCCTCCTCACTGTGTCCAGGAGGAAAAGTGCCTGGGAGCCTCCACGCAGGAATGTCTGGACTGCTCCTCTAGGAAACCGAGACACACCTTCCTCCTGCCTGCAGGGCCGACGACCAGGGCATGGGTCATGCATCCATCATGTGCGTAGTCAGCGGTCTGTGCTACCAGGCCAGGCGGGCCTTCCAGTGATGAGAAGGCATCTGGAGACGGCACAGCCAGCCCCAGCCCACAGCTGGTGCTCACTCTCCACGTCCAGCGCTCCCCAGGCTCTGCTAAGCCGACTTCCACGAGCATCCCCAGGGCTTCTCAGCTGGGGGCTGTGTCGGGACTTGGCAGTGTCTGGAGTTAGCACAGTTGATTAACAGTATTGAGACGGGATTGATAAGGGCAGGGAGGTAGAGGCACCTGCAGTGAAGCTGCTGCAAGGAATGTCCGACACGAAGCCCTAGGCGCTGGCCACAGATCCGGCTCTGAGTCCCTCACAGTCCAAAATTACAGGGAAATGGAGTGATATTGAAATTTGTAGTGCCCATGAAATAAAAACAACGCCATTACTCAGAGGATTAAGGCCATTTCTGGTACCAGGAAACTTCTCCCTTCTATACCTAGTTTGTTGAGATTTTTAACATGAAAGAGTGTTGAAGTTTGTCAAATGCTTTTTCTGCATCTATTGAGATGAACATGTGTTCATCCTTCATTCTGTTAGTGTGGCATCTTACATTAACTGGTTTGTGGATGTTGAACCGTCCTCGTGTCCCAGGGATGTATCCCACTTGGTCATGGTGTATGATCCTTCTAATGTGCTGTTTAATTTAGTTTGCTAATATTTTGCTGAGGATTTTTGTATCTGTGTTCATCCGGCATAGTGGCCGTAATTTTCTTTCTTGTGGTGTCCTCATCTGGCTTTTGTATCAGGCCCTTGTAAAATGATTTTGGAAGTGTTTCCTTTTCCTCAGAAATGTACCTCAACATAATAAAGGCCACATGTGAAAAGCCCACAGTTAACGTTATACTCATTGGTGAAATACTGAAAGCTTTTCCTCTGAGATCAGGAACAAGACAAGAGTGTCCACTCTCACCACTTCTATTCTACACGCTACTGGAAGCCCCAGCCAGAGCAATCAGGCAAGAAAAAGAAATAAAAGGCATCCAAACTGGAGAGAAAGAAGTAAAATTATCTAATTGCAGATCACATGATCTTATATGTAGAAAACCCTAAGGACTCCACAATAAAAAAAAACTATTAGAACTGATAAACAAATTCAATAAAGCGGTAGGGTACGAAATCAGCATACAAAAATTAGTTTCATTTCTATGCACTAACAATGAACTATCTAGAAAGGAAATTAAGAAAACAACCTCATTCATAATAGCATTAAATAGAATAAAATACTTAGGAATAAACTTAACCAAGGAAGGAAAAGTCTTGTACACTGAAAATTATAAACGTTGGTGAAAGAAATGAGAGAAGTCACAGCTAAATGGGAAGACATCCTGTGCACATGGATCGGAAGAATTAATATTGTTAAAATGTCCATACTACCCAAAGGGATCTACAGACTCAATGCAATCCCTATCATAATTCTCAGGAGATTTTTCACAGAAAGAGAAAAAAAAATCCTAATATTCATATGGAATCACAAAAGACTCTGAAGAGCCAAAGCAATCTTGAGCAAGAACAACAACTCTGGAGGCCTCACACTTCCTGATTTCAAAATATTTTACAATGCTACAGTAATCAAGACAATATCACACTGACATAAAAAGAGACATATGGACCAATGGAACAGAACAGAGAGCCCAGAAATAAATTCACACATTTCCGGTCAACTGATCTTTGACAAGGCTGCCAAGAACACACTGTGAGGAAGGACACTCTCTTTAGTAAATGGTGTTGGGATAACTGGATATTCACATGCGGAAAAGCGAAATTGGACCCTTGTCTCCCACCATCTACAAAAATCAACTCAAAATGGATTAAAGACTTAAACATAAGATCTGAAACTGTAAAACTACTAGAAGGAAACATAGGGAAAGCTTTTTGACTTTGGTCTGGGTGATGATTTTTTGGATATGACCCCAAAACACTAGGAACAACACCAAAAATAGACAAATGAGATTGCCTCAAACTAAAAAGCTTCTGCACAGCAAAGGGGATGATCAAGAGAGTGAATAGACAACCTACAGAATGGGGGAAAATATTTGCAAACTATACATCTGATAAGGGGCTAATGTCCAAAATATATAGGGAACCCAACAGCTCCATAGCAAGACAACAAATAACCCGATTAAAAAGTGGGCAAATGACCTGAACAGACATTTCTCAAAAGAAGACATACAGGTACATGAAAAGGTGCTCAACATCTCTAATCATCAGGGAATGCAAATCAAAACCACAATGAGATACCACCTCCTACCTGTTGGAATGGCTGTTATCAAAAAGCCAAGAGATAACAAGCGTCGGTGAGGACGTGGAGAAAAGGGAACCCTTGTGCGCTGTTAGTGGAAATGTAAATTTGTACAACCACCACGGAAAACAGTATGGGGGGTCCTCAAAAAATTAAAAATGGAGCTGCGATAGGACCCAGCCATCCCACTTCTGGGTGTTTATCCAAAGGAAATGGAAACACCATCTTGAAGAGAGAGCGGCACCCCTATGTTCATTGCAGTGTTATTTACAATAGCCAAGGCATGGAAACAACCTAAGTGTCCATCAATGAATGAATAGGTAAAGAAAATGTGGTCTATATATACAGTGAAATATTCTTCAGCCATAAAAAAGAAGGAAATCCTGCCATTGCAAACATGGATGAACCTGGAGGACATTATGTTATGTGAAATAAGCCAGATATAGAAAGACAAATACTGCATGATTTCACTTATATGTGGAATCTAAAAAAGTCAAACTCACAAAAATAGAGAGCTGAACGGTGGTGGCCAGGGGTTAGGGTGGGAAGATGAGGAGATGTCAGTCAGTGGGTGTCAAGTTTCAGCTACGCAGGTGAGTGTAGAGACGTTCTACAACCTGGGACCTATAGTTGACAAAACTGTGCTGAGCATTGAAGAATTTGGTAAGAAAGTAGATCTCATGTTTTCTTACTACAATTAAGAAACAAAAAGAAATTTCTCCCATAGAGTTGTTTTAAAGGATGATAAAAAACTGGAATTTGAAATGTCAATGTAGGGGTGTGGTTAGGGAAATTAAGTTAAAGCTCCCTGATGAATTTTCATGAGGCTTTTAAACAATTATTATTAAGATTTAAGTGATGTTTACTTAAAAATGTGAAGAAAAATATGTAAAATGTGTATAAACTGGGATGACAGCATAAAACACTCTAATGAACTAAAAGACAAAGATCACGTTTTGCACTTTTTCAAAATTGTCTTAGCCGTTTGTGGAAGTTTATCCTTCCGTGTGAATTTCAGAAAATCCACTTGTGGAGTCCTTCCAGAGACCCCACTGGAACCTCGCCGGCCCTCCGGGGACTGTAGTTGATTTGGAGGGGAGGGCAGCTCAGCTTGTTAGGTCATCACCCCCGCTACCGCCCCGAGCCCGGTCGATCTTCACCTGTTCAGGTCGTCGTCCATATTTTGGTGAGGTTTTCGGTTTCTCCATGAAAGGCCTGCCAGTCTTGTAAAGGGCATTCCCAGATGCTGTCTGGCCTCGTCTTGTCCTTTGTTTGAATGTATCTTCCCGCTGCTCTTGCTTCCGTCCAGGAGGGCTGTGATCTCTGTCTGCTGGGTTACACAGCAACCTCGCTGCACTTTGTTGTCAGTCTTTGCTCGCCCTTTCAGAATATTTTTGTGCCTGCGCAGATATACAAAGATGTGTGGTGTCCCCCTGATCCCGTGTGCAGGCCAGCATTTTCCCCGGCACCAGGGATGCCCAAGTGCCCCAGAAGCAGCCCTTAACTAGTGGTGGGCGGGAGTCAGAGGATAGCTACCCTAGCTCTCCTGTCCTTCAGTTGGGCTAACTCAGGCATCTTCTACAAGCCTTCTAGAGGTTTCCAGCAGGGCGGAGCTCCAGCTGCCCACAGGGTGCAACCTGCTCGATAATGCACACTTCCTGGCTGCCTTCCTCTCCACTTCCCACTTCTCCGCTCCCTGCAGTGATTTCCTGGAGTCATCTTCCAAAGACACTGTGGCATTCCTTGCCTCAGGGTCTGCTGTTGGGGGAGCCCAGACCAAGACAGCAGCTGAGTCATTATCCTTGTGAACACCCCACTGGACAATGAGCTTGAGGGGGTGGGGGAAGGGTCAGTGTCTGTCCTGCTCAATATCGTATTCCCAAAGCTTAGCTCAGTGCTTGGCTCGTATCTAATGCTTTAATAATTATGTGGTTAATGAATGAGTAGACGGATGGGTGGGTGGATGGATGGATGGCAGGAAGGGAGGGAGGGAGGGAGGATGGATGGCTGGACGGCTGGGTGCTGTGGAAGAGGTGGGAGGAACCTAGGTGTCCTCGACCCAGTTCAATCGGGACCAACAGCATGTTTTGGTAAAGCATTTTGCATTCCTCCCACACCCCCTGCCCCCTTGATATTCCACACCCTTCTCTGAAGAAGGTTCTCTGCTGCTCCAAAGATAACTACGCTCACCGCACCCTTCCCCGGAAGCACAGCGCCCTGGGCCTCCGTCCTCCTGAGGACCTTGTTTTGGGGAATGAGCAAAACAGAAAACCACAAAGCCACGCTGGGTGGATATTATGGGCTTTCGGTTTGTCTCAGAGGGAAGGCTGAGGCCATCCCTGCCATCCGATGACTCAGCCCCAAGTGCTTGATGGGACACATTGTCCAGGGCATCCGGATGGGGAGGCAGGGGAGGGATGTCCACCTGGGCACTTCAGGAAGAGTTCCGGATCCCCTGCACCTGTGCCTTACCTGCCAGCCCAGACCCCAAACCCCTGTCCCAGGAAGCTGTGCTGCTCGCACCCACCTGAGCGCTGACTGAGCGCTCAGGAGGACAGGCGGCTGGGTGGTTTACATTGCTAACTGATGTCAGATCTTTTCCCGAAAGCCGAGTTTAATGGCTGGGGCGGGGGTGGGGGGGGCGAGGGGGAGGTGCACAGAGTCAGTGGGTGGCCAAGGGTTTCTGAAGCTGGGAGGTGAGGTAAGAACTCTGGAGGGACAAAGGAAAAGAGTCTGGGCAGGCACGGGGTAAGTGGGCAATTCTGATAACGTTGTAACTGGCAGAATAGCGAATTCAAACAGCAATAATAATAGCTCATGTTTGAGTGCTTACTGTGTGCGAGCTACATGGAGTAGCTCCTCTAACAATTTTGTTAAAACCTACCCATTAGCTTTGTTGGGTAGGTTCCATTACTAGCCCCCTTTTATAAATGAAGACCTAGGCACAGAGAGGTTAAGTCATTTGCCCCAAGTCACACAGCTAGTTAGTAGAGGAACCAGTTCCAACTCTGTGTCCTCTGCTGCAACATTATTGCTTCTCTGCCCAGCGTCCACTAGACTCAGCACCACATCGTTGGATATGGCCGATTTATCTCTTTGATCATTGCCTCCACTAAAAGGACCATTTGCTTTCCCCACTGGAAGAGACAGCCAAAGACTGTGAAGACACTTGTCAGTCCACAATACCTTCGAAAGGGCATGGGAGATTGAGAGGCTGGAGAACTAATGTCAGCACTCCAGTGAACTGAGTGATACCTCATGTAGGTCACTGGTCCTCTCTGAACTTCAGTCTCTTCATCTGTAAAGTGGAGGTGGGCATGCTTCGTGATGGCAAGAGTTCTTTTTAGTACTAAAATTCTAGATAGTCCCTCTCTTACTTGTTAACTGTGTGAACTTCTTTTCTTTCTTTCTTTTTTTTTTTTTGTGAGGAAGATCAGCCCTGAGCTAATCCTCCTCATTTTCCTGAGGAAGACCGGCTCTGAGCTAACATATATTGCCAATCCTCCTGCTTTTTTCTTTTTCCCCAAAGCCCCAGTAGATAGTTGTATGTCATAGTTGCACACCCTTCTAGTTGCTGTATGTGGGACACGGCCTCAGCATGGCCGGAGAAGCGGTGCGTCCGCCTACGCCCGGGATCCGAACCTGGGCTGCCAGTAGCGGAGCGCGCGAACTTAACCACTAAGCCACGGGGCCGGCCCTGTGTGAATTTCTAAACCCTGTAATTTCTTGTGCCTCAATTTCCGCACCAGTCCAGTTATAATGCTAATTGGACTTTCTCTGTGAAGATTAAATGAGACTACGTAGAAATGTACTTCGTGCAAAGTCTGGTAGATGGTATTCATGAGGACCGCCTTCCTGTGGTAACACACAACCTCTATATTTTAGAGGCTCAACACAATGGGGTTTGTTTCTTGCTCACTCCGCAGTCCAACACTGACTTTCCTGGTTGAGTGTCTCTCTCGGGAAGCTTTACTCTTTCCGTCTTCTGGGTCTGCCTTCTCCAGGTCCTTGAAGACCTCTCCATTCAGCAGGTGGATGGGGAAGGAGGGCGGGGAAGGTTGTATACTAGCGTTTTATAGATCAGACTGGGAAGTGGTCAACATCACTGTTGTCACATTCCATTGGCCCCAACTCGGTCACCTAGTTGCCCCCAGCTTCAAGGGAGACTGTGAAATGTGGATGGCTGTGTGCCCTGGAGGAAAAGGGAAATGATTTTGAGAACAATTCATCGGTCTCTGCCACATAAATGACGGTCGTGGTGATGAAAATGAAGTTGCTGCTGTTGCTCATCTTGTAGAAGGAAAGACAGATCCCTTGACTTGTCAGGACTGAGAAAGTCTCTGGAGAATCACCAACTTGATATGTGTGCAAGTGTGTGTGTATAACGTTCTGTGTGTGTGTTAGTGTGTGTTCCCACAAAGCAAACCCTGGGGCAAGTCTTCCACGCTACCCCCTTATTCGGAGGTGCAATCCTGGGAAGCAGAGGCGAGGGAAAGGGGAGCCAGGGGAGGGGCCAATGTGAGCTGGGGTCAAGACTCCAGTGGGCATGAAGGGCAATTAACTGCTCCATTTAGTGGACGTCTTCCTCAAGTCCATACAAACAACTGAATCTCAGGACAGTCCAGCCAAGGAGGAGAAAGGAGGACATTTATCCACTGGCTCCTGCTCCTCATTGGCCCGTGACTCATCCCAGGATGCGTGAACTCTTTCCCGGACATGCAGGGACAGGCACCGGGCAAGTCCTACAGCATCTACTGCTCCCGAGGCCATGGAAAATCCCCAGAGCAGGAGCTGGACATCCAGCGAGGCGCCTGCAGGATGCGGCTGGAACCCATGAAGAGGTGTCTGAGACAGGTGTCATCTTTGCCAAGCTCAGAGTCCAGGCTTGGAAGGCACCAGAATCCAGAGACGACGTGGCGCGGGCACCTGGTTTGCCCCCAACAGCCTCCCAGCTGGAGCCTAGCGTGGTTTCTGCCTTGCACTGTATCTGACCTCTTGAGAGTGTGCGTGTGTGCTGGAGAAAAAAAAAGCCCATGCACGCAGGCTTCTCTGAGGCCGAGCCCTGTCATCCTTCACCGAAATGAGCCCTTCAACAAATGTAAATACCTTCCATGTTTTCCCGGAGGCCCGGCCTCCCGAGGCCTCGCTGGGCCTCCTCGTAATCCCCGGGATTGCTGAAGCTTTTAGGTTTAACGGAGTAATTTGTAAGCTGCCTGACTGCAGCCAGCTCTGCGGGGCTTGCCTGCACCACGCTCCCAGGCGTCTCACGGAAACCGTGGGCTGGACTCGGCCGGCGTGGTGAACAGCTCTGCCGACCGAAAACACAGAGCCCCTGGCTCTCAGGGTCTCGGGATATTGCCGGGAAAAATCAACAGTGACAAAGCATCGTCCTTCCGGGGGTTGGGGATCCGAAGCCTGGAAGACGTGGGAGGGAATGGTCACCTCCTCTGAGTGATACGGTCATTGTGGGGAGAGGAAGGGCACGGAGCTCTCGGATCTAAGTGACCCGGCTCGGGGCCCACAGTCTCGGCTAAGTGGCTGAGTGACCTTGGGCAAGTCAGTTAATCTGCTTTCACCACTCCCTTCAACAAAGTTTCCACGGCCGACGTGTGCGAGGGCTGCACGGGGGCCCTGTCCCCCGGCCCCCTCCCGCCTGCAGCTCACGCCCTGACTCTCCCCGTCCTCTGCCCCACACACAGGTCCGTTCTGCCTCCACCTCGGCACCCTCCTGAGGAGCCCCGCGGAGCCGCCCGTGCTCACCGACACCCGTGTTTCTCACTTCCTCCCGGCACAGACAGCACTTCCCCGCCACCAGCAGGCAGGTGGGCCCGAGACCCGGTTCTGGCCAGCAGATATGGGAAGCAGGGCTGTGTGCCGCGTCCAGCCTGGCCCCTGACACTTCGTCTGCCATCTTCCGTGATTCCTCTTTCCTGTCTGCTGACTCGATGCTGAGATCCAGTGGGAGACCCCAAGACTAGAAAATGGGTCCTGGGTTTCAGAATGGCTGTGTGGAGCCGACCACCCATCCTGCTGTCCTGGACTAGACTGTGACAGGAGAGGGGACTCTGTGTTGGGTTAAGCTCCTGAAATTTGGGATTATTTGTTCCAGCAGTTAGCCAAGGCTGACTGATATATACTCAAGAAATGAACTTAACCTCCTTGAGTCTGATTTCTCTATCTTGAAAACAGGGACAAGATATACGCCTTGCTTAGCCACCCTGGATGCTGTGAGCTCAAAGGAGGTGGCTGTAATTCTGGCCTGGGGTCAGACAGGTCCCTGGGCTGCAGCCAATGAGTACACGTCCAAGGCTGCCCCACAGGGCATGCTCACCATCAGAGAAAGCTCTGGAGAGCGCCGAGCCAGACCACAGCAGACACCTCACTAACATCCCTGTCCGTCCTCTGGGGGCTGGTGTTCCTTCATCTTGCTCAGCAGTCTCACCTCCAGCCTCTCCGTCCTGTTCTGACCCCGGGAGACAGCAGCACGTGGGCTCCCTTGGCCTCTCTGGCTTCCCATCGGGTTTAGCCAGTGGGAGGGGCAGGGGACCGATGGGCAGGCTGAGAGAGGTGTGGGGCACTTCCTCCCGCTTCCTCGCTGCGTTGGTGCAGCCTGACAGCACTGGGGCCCTCTCCGCCGAAGCTCCTCTCATCCACAGCCCCGGTGCTCGCCAGGCCCTGGAGCACCATTTCCTCCCCTTGCCCTCCCAGACCTAAGGGTGTTGGCAGCTCCCTGGTGTTGCTTATCTCAACCTGCTCACACCTCTGCGTAGTCCCTCCATTACAGGTCTCCCCAGAACCCCGGCTGGGGGCGCTGCCTCCTTCCCGGTGGGACCCAGATTGCGGCCCCCGGCTGATATCACTCAGAGTTCTTGGTCCGAGCAAGACACTCACTCTGCCTGACCCAGCTTCAAAGTCCTTTAGAAAGAGATATTAGAGCACAGATTTCCAGACGGCTGTGAGATGTGGAAATGGGGCCCTGGGAAATCGAGCCCCCCGAGCTTTGCCTCCAGACTGTAATCTCTGGGCACATGAATCCCGCTGGCTGAGCTTGGGTCCCTTGCGTACATCTCCCTACTGGGGAGCCTGCACGGTGAGCACTGAACACATCGCACACCACAGGGCGGTTCAGATCCTGGGTGGGACGCCTTCCGATGCTCCTTTCGTCTGCCCCTCCTTCCTTCTCTGCCCTGTGCCCTCAGAGGCTGCAACACGAATACTCTCTGTGGTATTTCTCAGGCTCCCCTGCCCTCACTTCTGGCTGAGTTCAGCCAGTGAAAAGCACCAGTAAGAGATGACGGGTGGGGAGAGAAGCTGGGGCATCCACGTGCCTGCTACAGGTATACAGTAGGCTGTTTGTGCCCCCCGAGAAAGGCCACAGCTCCTGGGGACAGGCCTCCCTCTCCCTGGAGGCCTCTCTGTCCCTCAGTCTTAGAGCTTGTCGTGGCTCCCCCCGTTCATGCCGCGGTGCTACACCACCCCTTGTTGGTTTCCTTTGTAAATCACTCCATGTTAAGGCTTCTTCAAGCCCCCATTTGAGAGGGTGATTGATTTCTGGCTGGTACGTTGATTGATGCATAAGGAAAAGAATAAACAGGCAGAACCACAGGCTGGCAGACCGTTGTTCACTGTGCTGAGCCAGCAAACTCTCCTCCTAGGCCTCAGGGGTGGGCTGGATTGTGATCCCCCAATAAAGATGTTCAGTCCTAACCCCAGTTCCTGTGAATGTGACCTTATTTGGAAATAGGGTGTCATTAAGTTAAGATAAGGTCGTAATGGAGTAGGGTGGGCCCTAATCCAGTGACTGGGGTCCTTATAAGAAGAGGGAGATTGGGAGACAGACACACAGACCCCGAGAAGAGTCCGTGTGACGATGGAGGCAGAGGCTGGAGTGACGCAGTCCCGGGGAAAGAGCACCCAGAATTGCCGCCAACACCAGAAGCCGGGAGAGAGGCCGGGAGCAGATCCTCCCTCTGAGTCCCCCAAAAGGAACCAGCTCTGCTGACTTCTGGACTTCTGGCCTCCAGAGCTGTGAGAGCCTCCACGGAGCACCGCAGATGCCCGCTGTCCCCATGTGAATGAGATGCGCCCCCAGGGCCCTGTGGCTGTGTAACGTGGCTAAGGCTGTGGGCTCCGGAGACAGGTCTGATGGGACCCTGCCCCATCTCATACTGGCTGTGACCTCGGGCCGGTTAACCTCTAGGAATGCTCAGTCTCCTCTTGCATGAAGCTGGAAAAGTAATAATACTCACCTTATGAGATTGCTTTGAGGATTCTAGGAGATAATGTGGAATGTACTGGGCACAACGCTCACCACATAGTAAGCACTCAGTAAAAGCTCCCAGAAGAACTTGTCTGCTGGTCGTTTTGATCCAACCCAAGGTGACAGGGAATGGGCTCTGCCCCCACCTGGGGATGAGGGACACTTTCTTGGAGGATGCAACACCTGAACTGAGGCCTGAAGTGGGCGTGGGATGATGGCTGAAATCTGCTCCAAAACAAGCTCTAAGAGGAGAGAAGAGGAACGTTGAGGGAGCCTGTAGCGTGGAAAGAGCCCTGCGCTGGTCTCCTCTTCCCCGGGGACTGGCTGTGTGACCTCGGGGTGATCACTTCCCTTCCCTGAACTACAGCTGCCCTTGACAAATGGGGCTGTGAGGAAAGCCTCAGCCTGAAGCAGAAGGCCGACCAGGGTGGTCTCCTGAGACCCTTCCGGAGCAGGGACTGTTAATCACCCTCAGCATCCATTCTCCATCTCTTCCCTGGTGTTTGGCTGGCACAAGGTACCCGGAATAAAGACTCATCTCCCAGCCTCTCTTGCTGCTTGTACAGCCCTGTGACTAAGTTTCGGCCAATGAGAAGTCAGAAGTGTCATGTGGCACCTTAAAAGGGAGAGGAGTGAACCGTCAAGGCCAAGAGGAACCTAAGGGGACGTGACGCCTAAAAGTCATGTGGGATACTGGACGGGAGTCTAGAACAGGAGGAGGACATCAGGTAAAACTGGGGAGACCCAAATAAAGTATTAAGTTTAGTTAATGGTAGTGTATCAACACTGGTTCGTGAATTATAACAAATGTACCATACTAACGAAGGATGTTAATAATAGGGGAAACTGGGTGTGGAGTACATAGGAAGTGTCTGTACTATATGCACAATTTTTCTATAAATCTAAAACTGTTATAAAAAATAAAGTCTATTGGGCTGGCCCAGTGGTGCAGTGGTTAAGTTCAAGTGCTCTGCTTCGGGGGCCCAGGGTTCATGGGTTCAGATCCTGGGCATGGACTTACACTCCACTCATCAAGCCATGCTGTTGCGTCCCACATATAAAATAGAGAAAGACTGGCACAGATGTTAGTTCAGGGACAATCTTCTCAAGCAAAAAGAGAAAGATTGGCAACCGATGTTAGCTCAGGGCCAATCTTCCTCACCAAATAAATAAATAAATAAATAAATAAATAAATAAATAAATAAAAAGTCTATTTTTTAAAAGAGCCTTTCGTCTCTCCTTCTTCCATCCTGCTGTCAGAAACTTGGAGGTGACGGCGGGAGCTCAGGCAGCCATCTTGGACCATAAGGAGGAGGGCTACACTGTAGGGAGGCTGAAAGGATCTTGGACCCCTATCAACTTTGTGGAAGAACCACATCAGCTCTGGAATAGCCCCTCTGTCTTCTTTCGTGCTAAAGAACAAAATACTGCGTGTTCAAGCCGCCAGTCATTACTTTTGTTTGTTTGTTGTGTCCTATTCGGTGGAACCTAGTCCCAGTGGAGACATCTTCTACCTCTGTAAATGACTTCAGACCTCAACAAAATTCCATTTGGGAAACTTTCCCATGCAATATGATCTTATAAGACAAGTAGTGTTTCTCTCCCTGTGTCCTCCCCAGTTCTTCTGTTAAGTGTTTAGTGGCGGGTCCACTAGACACTGATTCACAGCTCCCTGGGTGGGTGGGACTAGACAAATGTGGTCCATTCCAACTCCTTAAAAATCGGCCAGCCCAACTCAATAGCATTTTGATACATTTCCATTTTGTGGGAGTATTTATGTCCCATTCATCCAACCAACGCACAGAGCAGAGCTGGGTGTTTGCGGTCGGTGCGTCGGCACGTGAAGCTGACATGGCCCCAGCGGCACACGGTAGAACGTGATGCATATAATCAGTATAATGTGATTTACTCTCGTCCTGCTGTGCCGACGTTTAAACAGATGTCAGATGAGTAGAAAGCACGGCGGGAGGAACACATTAGGGTAAATTATTGCATCTGAAAAGAGGGAGTATCGTAAAAATGTTAAAAGAGAAAGTAAGTATTTATGACCCAAGTCTTGGGTAATTTTATCTTCCATTTGCCTCCTTGTGTGAGGCAATTAGAGCCTCTTCCGTGGGGAGAGCTGCTTGTTCCAACAAGCTTGGGTGGGACTGACGGCTCTCCCCGCCTGCTGAGTTATCCCTGCTGAGAACACCACACACACGCCTTGGGAGAGTTTTCTCTGGTGTGGACAGGAAGAAGGAGGCTTCATGTCCTAGGAATGGTGGACACGTGCCATCGTGTTTCAGAAGCATCATCTCATTGGATCCCGACAGCACGAGGACCATTGGACCCATCTTACAGATGACAAGACTGAGGTCCAAAGTGGGGTTCTGGCTGGGAAGTGGTGGAGTCCACCTTGCAGTTCCATCTTCTGCCTCCTGAGCCATCCCTTCCCCTGCCTTTCACCCTGTTAGATACCACGTGTCTCAACAGAGCCAAGTTGAAAGAGTCAGTCCCATTTGCCTGCCATTTTGGGAAATCTAAATCGTGGCTGAGGACCAAAGGCAGTGGAATAGAGATCTGCATTTCTCAAAGGGCAGTGGTCCTGCAGCCTACTCAGCCGGGGTGCTTGATGCAATGCAGAGTCCCAGGCCACAGCACAGACCTTCAAAATCAGCACATCCTTGTGCCCGGGGCCTAGGAATCTGCCTCTTAATGTCTGCCCAGGGAAACATCTTATGAGCCGAGGTTTGAGACTCACGGGCAGAGAGATCGAGAGTCTGCGGTTGGCAGCCGGGACGTGTAGTGAAACCAACACACTGTCCTTTGTCCTGCTCCTTACTCCCCACACGGCCTCGGTGAAGCCACTCTGCCTTCTAGGCCTTGATTTCCTCATCTGTGAAACACAGCCACATCAGCGTCTATTTCACAGGTCACTGCAAGAGCTACCAGATTTCATAACGACTCGTTCTCTTTGCCTCTTCCTCCCTCTCTTTGCATAGCAGTCTTCTGATGCATGGTGGGTCCTTTCCGTGGGAAATGCGCTGTAAATCTGATTTTCCTCAAGAAATACACATACGCAGCCCATGTTCCTCATGGAGAGCCTGGAGTTCCCCATCCTTAGAAATGACCACAGATTCTTCATTTCACCAAGTGTCCCCAGGTCCCAGGCAAGACTTGAGAGGTATTTTAATCCATTCAGTGGGGCTTGCTGGTTGACAACTAACCACGGGTGATCAAACTGATTGGCAGCCTCAGTTCATAAGCACACGAACTTCATGAATACCCCTCCTCAGTATACACTCCTAGACTCCAATGCCGGTATGTATTGTACATATAGACACGCAGAGCCATCATCACCACCACCATCACCATCATCGTCACTATAGATGAATGTCTGTGTCCCCCCAAAATTCACATGTTGAAACCTAATCTCCAGTGTGATGGCGTTGGGAGGTGGGGACCTTTGGGAGGTGCTTAGGTCACGAAGGCGGAGCCTTCATGATGGAATTAGTGCCCTTATAAGAGACCCCAGAGAGCTTCCTTGCCCCTTCTCTCATGAGAGGGCCCAGGGAGGAGACAGCCATCTGTGAACCAGGAATGAGGCCTTTGCCAGACACCAAATCTGCCAGTGCCTCGACCTTGGACGTCCAGCCTCCAGAACTGTGAGAAATAGATATTGTTGTTTATAAGACACCCCGTCGTGGGATTCTCTTACAGCAGCCCAAACGGACTGAGACAGCCACCATCAACATCATCACTGTCACTACTACCACCGTCATCACTACCATTTTCATCACCACCACCACCATCATCACTACCGTCTTCACCATCACCACCACCATCATCACTACCATCTTCACCACTGTCACCATCACCATCGTCATCATACCATCTTCATCACCATCACCATCACCCTCATCATCACTACCGTCTTCATCACCATCATCATCATCATCACTACCGTCTTCATCACCATCATCATCATACCATCTTCATCAGCATCACCATCACCATCATCATCACTACCATCTTCATCACCATCATGGTCATCATCACTACCGTCTTCATCACCATCACCATCATCATCACTACCATCTTCATCACCATCACCATCATCATCACTACCATCTTCATCACCATCACCATCATCATCACTACCATCTTCATCACCATCACCATCATCATCACTACCGTCTTCACCACCATCACCATCATCACTACCATCTTCACCACCACCACCATCATCATCACTACCATCTTCATCACCATCACCATCACCACCATCATCACTACCATCTTCATCACCATCACCATCGTCATCCTCGTAACCAGCTCATGCCACACTTCCCATGTGCCAGCACTGTTCCGGGGATTTACTGCATCTTCAAAATGACAGCCTTATTAGGTAGACACCATCAACACAGTTACATCTTCCCTCATTTTACAGATGAAGAAACTGAGGCTCAGAGAGGTTAAGAAATTTGTCCAAGAGCATCCAGCTAGGAAGGCATGAAGCCTAACAGTTCAGCGTTGGGGTTTTTGTGTTAGTATTTACTCTAAACTGCTGTGCAGTTAGAGAGGCCAGAAGAGAATATTCCATTTCATTCCCAACAGAACCATTTCAGGATTGTTGAACACATTCCTTTTTTCTTTTTTTTTTTTTGTAATTTAGAATTTTTGACGCACATTTAGAGAATAAGCTCCTCAAATTTGGGGGGAAACAGGCCTTACAGGCAGTAGCGTCCACGTGGAGTTGATGTGTGCATGTGTCTTTTGGCTGCTGGTATTCAGGTCAGCCCAATGTTCCACAGCACTAGGGTGAGTCCATGTATTTCGCCGAGTCAGATGGGGCTTGTGGCCGAGGGCGCCGGCGTCACTTTCCTGGGGAGGTCTATGGGTGGCCTTTTTCAACATCCTTGCAGAATGATTATTTTAGTTTTCCCAAACTTTGTGGCCAACTCCTTGCCTGTGAAGTACCCTTCTTGCCTTAAAGGTGTGTTGAAAGCCCGCTTCTGCTCGCAAGCCTCAGTTCTGCTGCCTAAAATAATATTCCAGGATGCTGACAAGGGAATAGTACACTTCCTGCGAGTGTTCAGTTCACATTCTCCCAAAAATAACACCGAGCCTGTTAACACCTGCACTTCCCAACGTTTCCTCGCTAACAACAGGGAGATTAATGGGTTCCATTCAGAACGGACCTCTCTGACCTCATCTATGAAGTCGGGGAACTCAGGAAATTGCTTGCTAATCCAAATCTTGATAATCCCAGGATTCTGACATTCTTTTTCTCCACCTCCTCTGCAGCTCTAAAATGCTCCCATCTGAACTGAATTACAGCTTTCAAAGTTTTGATAAGATACTAAGCAGATTATTCCCCACAAATAACTTCTAATATGGTTTGTGTGGATTTGTTGAGTGGGGAGATCAAAAATGATGTGATTTAACAGAATGAAAAGTGGTCTGATCATCCCCGGAGAGCTGGTGCATTAGCAGACAGGAGGACATAAGAGGAAGGAGAGAAAAACAAGAAGATGGCAGGCTCCCAGACTGCGTGTCTTTGTCACATTGCAAACATCTCAAGGAGAAGTGGAAATGTGCACCACGTTTCCACGTGTGAGGTAGCTCACGGGGCCATGAGATTGCAATTCAACACGCAGTTGTTCAGACCCTCAGCCACATTGGTGTACGAATCCTCTCTGCAACCTGCTATGGCAGGTATTTGGCCTATTTTACAGGTGAGGCAAATGAGGAAGCCCAGGGAGAGAAGGGATTTGAACTCACGTGTCCTGGCTTCCTATGGGGTCCTCTTTCCTCCTGGCAACCATGAACTCCTCAGGGGAAGGACCAGGTCTTAGTTAACTGCGCATTTCCATTGCAGAGCACACCCCTGGTACACAGTAGGTGCTCCTTAAATGCATGTTGAGAGTCAAATGGCCTGTGCCTTCCCCGAGCCCTCCGGCCTGCAGTGACCTCTCCCTCCTCTCCCCTGGTGGGGTTTGTGGTCTCCACAGCTCGCCTTGCATGCTACTTCACTCCTGCAGATGTACATTTTACACAGTTCAGTCTGCGTACAGGCAATCTATGCCCAGGGAAAAATAGTCAAACTTTTAAAAGGGTCTATGGAGAAAGTAATTCTCCCTCCAACTTTTGTCCCCAGAGTGGTATTCATTAATGTTGCTCACCAGCTCTCCACCTTCCGGTCACCTGTCAATTTGCATTTCCACGCCCCCCTGTGGCTGAGGGGATCATGCAATAAGTGCTGACCAATGACTTGTGAGCAGAAGTGACATATGTTACTTCCAGGCTGGGGTAGTTAATTGTCAGCTCAAGACCTCTAGAGCCCCCCTTAACCTTTGGGCTGGTGACTGGCAATGTTTGAGATGGGGGCGCTCCATCAGCCTGGGTCCCTGAGTGACATATGAGCAGAGAACCCAACTGTCCCATGATGATCTTGTCCTGGTGAAAACAATACTCTGTTGTTTAAGCTGCTGAGATGTTGGGGGCTGTTTGTTACTGCGGCAAACCCTAGCCTCTCCTGACTGATACACTCAGCCTCTCCATTCCCCTTCTGGGAAGCACCCACTGTTACCATTTCCTTGGGCATCCTTCCAGATATAATCAAAACAGAGACCAGGAAATACAGAATCACATATGACACAGGCTGTCCTCTGTCTTGCTTTCTTTTCACTTAGTGTATCTTGGAAATATGTCCATATCAGCAGATAAATATCTGCATCATTCTTTTTCAACAGCAAAATTATATTCCACTCAAAGTATGTACCATAGTTATTTAAATAGCGCCCACCTGTTGGACTTAGTTTCCAAGCTTTTGCTACTACAAGCAGTGCTGCAATGAATAACCTCGTGTGCATCTCATTTCAGACTCATACAATTCTATCTCTAGAGCAAATTAGGCGTGCTATGTCCTCGCTGGTACAGTGGGGATAATAACAGGACCTACCTGAAGAGGTTGCTATGTGTGGACTAAACGTCTTAGTGCAGTGCAGCGCTCTAGCACATAGCAAATGCTCCGTGAATAAATAAATTAGCTAATTAATAATTAAATATGGAACAATAGGTGCTGGCCCGGTGGTGCAGCGGTTAAGTGCGTGCGCTCCGCTGCGTCGGCCCGGGGTTCGCCGGTTCACGGATCCCAGGCGCGCACCAATGCACCGCTTGTCAAGCCGTGCTGTGGCGGCGTCCCATATGAAGTGAAGGAAGATGGGCGCAGATGTTAGCCCAGGGCCAGTCTTCCTTAGCAAAAAAAGAGGAGGATTGGCAGATGTTAGCTCAGGGCTGATCTTCCTCACAAAACAAACAAACAAACAAAAATATGTAAAAAGAGAAATAAATATTGTATTTTTTATTGTTGACTTTTGGATAAATTAGTGAGATCTAAATAGACAAAACAAAGCCCCTAAATAGAATCACATTCAGGGAAGGAATGGACTGGAAATATTAGTGTCATGTTGTGGTTAATATATGTGCATTACCATGGAATAAGCCTGATTCAGCAGGATTTCCTTCTATTCATTCACTTTTCAGTCTCTCATTTGACAGTCTGCACTTTTTGAGTGTCTACTCTGTGTCACCCCTATGCCGGGAACAGGGCGTACTCAGGTGAGTCATACACAAAGTGTACGCTGTCACCAGCCCCGCTTCACCCAAAAGTCAAAATAAAAATAACGTTATTTTTTATCACTTGAGAGTTTCTTCAACATTGCTGCTTTTCACAGATGTGTGCAAGCATCATTGCAATCCATTTAGAATGTTTCATCACCTCAAAAAGAAATCCTTTAGCTGCCATTTTCCTATTTCTCCGTTCCCCTACCCCAATCAACTACTAGTCAACTTTCTGTTTCTATGGATTTGCCTTTTCTAGACATTTCATATAAATGGAATCATACAACATGTGTCCTTTTCTGTCTGGCTTCTTTTTTTTTTTTTTTTTACAATTTGTTTTTTTTTTTGTGAGGAAGATCAGCCCTGAGCTAACATCCATGCCAATCCTCCTCTTTTTGCTGAGGAAGACCAGCCCTGAGCTAACATCTATTGCCAATCCTCCTCCTTTTTTTCCCTTTTTCTCCCCAAGGCCCCAGTAGATAGTTGTACGTCATAGTTGCACATCCTTCTAGTTGCTGTATGTGGGACTCGGCCTCGGCATGGCCGGACAAGCAGTGCGTTGGTGCGCGTCCAGATCTGAACCCGGGCCGCCAGTAGCAGAGCACGTGCACTTAACCGCTAAGCCACGGGGCCAGCCCCCTGGCTTCTTTCCATTAACATAATGTTGTCATGTTGTAGCATGTGTCAGTGTTTCATCCCTTTTTACGGCTGACTAATATTCCACAGTACGTACAGACAACAGTTGGTTTATCCACTCCCCAGTTGATGGACATGGGAGTTGTTTCCACTTTTTGGCTCTTGCGAATAATGCTGTTATGATCATTTGTGTACCTCTTTGTGTGGGTGTATCTTTTCAGTTCTCTTGGGTGTAAACTTAAGAGGTGAATTGCTGGGTCATATAGGGACTCGAACATTTAATTGTCTGAGGAACTGCCAGATGGTTTTCCAGCAGCTACACCCTTTTGCATTCCCACCAGTGGTATATGAGGCTTCCAATTTCTCCATATCCTCACCAATACTGGTTAGTATCTGACCTTTTAGGGTGATTTCTCTTTCCTGCCCTGAAGTCTGAGTGAAACTGTACCTAATTGAGGACAGAGCTTCATACTTAACAGAGCTTTCTCCTCAACGTGACAATCCTACCCATTCGCAAAGCATCTTTAGATGCAGCAGCTCATTCAATCCTCCCAACATCTCTGTGAGTCGGGTAAGGGAGGCGTTATTCTCATTTTGTAGATGAGAAGACTGGGACCCACACAGTGAGTGTCCTAAGTCTACACAGCAGGACCAGAAACCCAGTTTTTCTGACCACCCCCCCAGTCCAATCTCCTCTCCATTGCACCCCTAGGGAGTCCTGTTTGAGGCATTTCTTCCAATACACTGGCGAGGCCAACCAGTGGCTCTGTAATTATTCAGAGGAAACAAGAACAACCCGAGGCTGCCATTTTAACACACTGGCCTAATCGGAAGTTTTAAATTAGTTCTGAACAGTTTGGTTGAGAAAGCCGAGCTGAGCTTTTCTGTCGTGGTTTCCAGCAGCGAGGGAGGAGGTCATGCCACCGCGGCCTACTAGCAGGGTCTATTGTTCAGCGTCTCGGGCCCCAGCTCGTCACAGGAAATCCACAGCAAGGTGAAGGCCGTGCTTGCCAAGTCTTTGAAAGCAGTTCCTCCTGCCAGAGAGTTCCTTACAGAGCCCCAGTCCACCCAGACTTCCCGGGGCACTTTCTGCAGGACAAAGAAAGAAAATAGTTTTTGGATCCAGCATGGCTCTGAGGTTAATGTTCCGCAGCGGAGGTGAGGACGCAAGTGATGCTCCGGCTTTGAAAACAGACTGAGAGAAACTGGGCACTGCATGAACTCTCAGCAACGGTGCTGGTTAATAGAATCTGGCCCATTGATCAATGCAATCCAACCATCTACTGAAAAGTCCTATTTCAGAAGAATGCTTGATGGCCTGAAAACATGTTCACGGCATATGAGCAGGTTACCGCAGAGCGGTGGTGCTCGACTTGGGTGAAATGTCCAAGGACACTTAGCAGTATCTGGAGACATCATCAGTTGTCATAACTTGGGTGTGCTCCTGGCAGGTGCGGGACAGAGGGATGCCACCAGACATCTGAAAATGCACAGGGCAGCCCCTCACAGCAAACAATTATCCAAAGTGTCAATGGTGCAAGGTTGAGAAACTCTGCAGATAATATGCATCATGTGATTCCCATTTTTGCTGCATAAAAATGTTATATATTATATATGATCAGAATAATGTATACCAAAATACACAGTTGTTTTCTTCTTAGTTAAGGGAAAAGGCAGATTACGTGAAATTTTTTGGCTCTTCTGTAGATTCCAATCTCTTCAAACAAAAACCATGTATTACTTTGCAATCAGATAAAAAGTAAAATAAAATTGAACAATAACAGTAACAAACAGAGAGCCCTGTTGATGAGAAGCCACTCGTCTCTCGTTTCTCAAGCTCAGCCTAGTTTGCTCGCGATCAACCCATGGTCTGTGCCTGAGTCGTGTAATCTCTCTGTGCCTCTCTGGACCTCTTCTGTAAAGCTGACTTTTCATATTTGTGTTTTGATTCTTCCCCTCTTCAAATTCAATTTAGCGACCATCAATTATGCTTCTACAAGGCAGAAGACATGTTCTAGGAGCTGAGGGCTCTAGAGATGAAGGAGGTCCATGCCTGGGGCCAAGAGTGAACCCTAATGTAAACTATGGACTCCAGGTGATAACGACGTGTCAGTGTAGGTTCATCAGTTGTAACAAATGCACCACTCTGGTGGGGATGTTGATAATGGGGGAGGCTGTGCCCTGGGAGAGGGGCTGCCATAAGCGCAGGAGGGCTGAGGGCGAGAGGCTCAGGTTTCACATCTGTAAACTAGATCTGACAATAGTTATCCATCTCAGGGGGTTGTGGGTGAGAACTAATGAACTAAGGTAGGTAAATGTCTGCCACACAGAAGGCCCACAACAAATGGTATCTTTTCCCTTTAGGGTATCATACAATAGTCCAAGAGAGTTCTTATTTTCAATATTGTTTATTTCATGTATTCATTCATTCATTCAACAAATATTAATTTGAATGTTTGCTATGCGCCAGGCACTGTTCTGGTTGCTGACAGGTCAGCAGTGAGGAAAACAGCATTTCTGTCTGTGTTACTTATCTGTGATTGTGTAACAAATTACCTCACACTCAGGGGCTTAAAACAACAAACATTTATCACCTCATAGTTTCTGAGGGCGGGGAATTCAGGAGAGCTTAGCCGGGTGGTTCTGGCTCCGGGTCTTTCTTGAGTTTGCAGTTGGAATGTCAGCAAGGGCTGCTGCCTCACCTGAAGGCTCGACTGGGGCTGGACAGTCTGCTTCCAAGACGGCGCCCTCACGCAGCTGTTTGTGGGAGGCCTCGGCTCCTTACGCTTGAGTGTCCTCGCAACATGGCAGCTGGCTTCCCCCGGAGTGAGTGGAAGCAACAGTGCCCTTGATGACCAGGTCTCTGAAGTCACACCGTCACTTCCATTTATTCTATTTGTTAGAAGCGAGTCACTAAGTCTGGCCCACACTCAAGGGGAGAGGAACTGGCTTCCATCTTTAAAAGGAAGAGTGTCAAAGGATTTGAAGAAATATTTTTAAACCATCACACTGTTCTTAGACTGTCATCTACAGTCTGGTTGGCATTTTTAAAATAGCAGAAAACTTTGACAACGCAGAAAATCACACACACAAAATAAATAGCAAATTGATCCCACAATCGTACCACCAAAGATAATCTATTCATGTTCCTGATTTCCCCAGCTTTATTGAAGGATAGTTTATACCTAGTAAAATCCGCCCACATTGAGAGTGCATTTTGGTGACATTGGTGATTGTGTATAGTTATGTTACTGTCACCACAATCAAGCACGGAACACTTCTGTCACCTCAGAGCTTCCTGTGCTCCTTCTCAGTCAATTTCCAGCCCTCATCCCTGGCCCCAAGCAACCACTAACCTGCTTTCTATCACTATGACTAGTTTTGTCTATTCTAGAACTTAACCTAAAAGAAACCAAACGGCGTGCATTTGAGTCTGGCGTCTTCCATTCAGCATAATGTTTTAGAGACTCATCTGCATTGTCGCAGGCACCAATAGGTTTTTGTTTGTTTGTTGTTTTTTAATTGCTGAGTAGTGTTGCATTGTCTGGATGTACCACAATTGGCTTAGCCATTTCCCTATTGATCCTCTCTTTTCATGGTTGTTTTTTATAATTTCTATGTATTTCTCTGTCCCTCTATCAGGTTTCGACAACAGGCATTCTGTTTTTGAACCACGTCCCCCCTTTTATTCCACATAGCAATAATGCCTTGAAGCCTTCCCTGCGGGCTAGGTGTGGGTGGGCTGGCCCAGCCCAAGGGCGTCTCTTCTGCCTGGTCTATACGTATTGAGACCGCAGGGACTTAGATGTGTATTTCTTTTCTCCCAGCTGATGGAGATGCTGTGGGGGCACTGAGGTGCTACAGGGGTTTGCTTATCTGTGGGATGAAGAAGGAAGTCACTCCCTGGTAAAAATTACTTGCTTTCAAGCAAAGTTTCATGGAACACAGCCGTGCC
Organism: Diceros bicornis minor; assembly: GCF_020826845.1. NCBI lineage: Eukaryota > Metazoa > Chordata > Mammalia > Perissodactyla > Rhinocerotidae > Diceros > Diceros bicornis. The sequence continues at coordinate 35,106,074 of NC_080771.1, read as the reverse complement.
CACTATTTCATGTCTTTCTATGGCTGCCTTCACACCACAGGGGGAGATTTGAGGAATTGGGACAGAGACCATGTGACCGAAAGGCTGAAATACTACCTGGCCCTTTATGGAAAAGTTCGCTGGTCTCTAATCTAGATTAATTTAGTGCATTAAGACCAGCATTTTTAAAGAACAAACTAGGATAAAAATGATCAATGTGCAAGGCTCTCCCTGAGGTTGAGTGTTGCCGCGTGAACCGTCGGTTTGGGGTCCGTGTGAGATGTAAAATGGCTCTCTTACAGTGGGTAGCTCGCAGTCCCAAAAGTTCAGAAGCCCTCATGCGTGGTCGTGAATTCCCCCCACCTGGTCACCAGCAGAGCGCCCGTGCTAGGTGAGCACTCACCGTCTCAGGAAGCAGGCTCTGAGGGACGCACCACGGAGCCAGGCGTTGTGAATCGATTTGGCAAGTTCTAAACACCCGTCTTGAGTAAATTTGGAGCTGAAAGGGCTCTGAGCAGCATGGTCGAGGGGCCTCTGTCAGCTCAACCCCAGGATTCCTCACTCACCGATTTCGCTTCTAAGCAGTTTCTGCTCCGTCTGAGCAGACGCAGTCCAGCTGAGGCCAAAGGATGTGGACGGCGGTTCTCACATCTGAGTGAGCGTGGGAATCCCCAGAGGGCTTGTGAAACCCTCTTGGCTAGGCCCCACTTGGGGAGTTTCTGGTTCTGTGGGGTTGCGCTGGTGCCTGAGACTTTGCATTTCTCACAAGCTCCCACGGGAGGCTGATGCTGCTGGCCTGGGTACCCCTCTTTGAGAACCACTACTTTAGACCACAGAATTCTAGAATTCCCCAAATCATGGAGTCCAGGGCAGATCCTTCATGACCTTGCCTTTCCTCCCTCCTACTGAATTCTTAATTATTTAGTACATTTATTTAACTAGATTTTCTTTTGCTTTTTAAATGCATTTATTTTAAAAGGAAGCTCCGTGTCTCCACTATAACTAGAAAACCAATATCAGTTAACAGAAATAGAAAAGTAACTGTAAAAATAAAAACTGAAAAGAAAAACAACACTATTGAGTCCAGGCTGGCTGCCACTCAGTCCTGCTCTCCCTCTGTTAGAAGGGGGTGGCGATGGGGGTGGTGATGGGGGCACGGTGATTCCTGGGGTTGGAGATGCATCAGTACCAAACAGGAAGTTCCTCCTAGACTTGCTCAGAAGAGTTGAATGAGGCGTTCTCTTTGGGGAAGGAAGTGTGTCTGCAGTGGGAGGGTTGACTGCAGTCAGTGCTGCGATGGTGTGCTACCTGAAGTCACCTCTGGGACCCACCCACACTTCAGCCAGTGCTGACCTCAGCTGCCGGCCACTCTGCGTTTCCCCTTTGGGGCGGCCGTCACTGTCTGTAATGACCTTGTTGGTTGGTTTCTTTGCTTCTTGACTCTCTGCCTGGCCTGCTGGAACAAAGGCTTCATTTGGGAAGGGGACGCACCTGCCCATTCCCTGCGGCAGCCCTGCCTAGTGCAGGGCCCGGCCCTGGGGAAGCCCTCACTAAAGGTGCAGTCAATGAACCAGAGCATCACCTGTCTTATGAGGGGTGACACTGGGCTCGTGGTACTTCTATGTGAGGGCATCTCTCCCTCCAGTGTTCCCAGTGTCCTCATGAGCAGGACTCCTGGAATCTTTGGGTTGCTCTGATTTCTTGGTGGTCGGGAGGCCCTGGGCCCCTCACTGCATCTATTTCTGCACCTGACCATGGCCGCACTGGACCACAAGTGCCAGTCAGGCACTGGCAGAACAGAGAGGCACATTCAGCTGGGTAACTGCAGGGAGGTTGATAAGGAGGCCGTTTACAAAGGCCTGGGCAGGGGCCATGGAGACTAACAAGTGCCCTGAGGCTAGAACCGGGGAGCCTTCACCACCCCGGCCCTGGAGGCGGACAGGGAGATAAAGGCGGAAATGGAGAGAGGAGCTGTGTGTATCTGGGAGGAAGGCTGCCTCTAGGATGCTGAAGCCTTTGGGAGGGGAGGCAGCCACATGGTGACTGCAGGGAGGGAGCCGGGAATGAAACCCTCAGACTTCACCCTCTTCCTGCCCTCAACTCCTGCTGGAGCCTCTCCTTGGCTGAACTCAGCTGGAAGCCAAAGGACCACGGAATTCCCTGGCTTTTTCAGACCTGTGCCCAGGGCCCAGGGCAAGGCGGAGGGGATGCAGAGCCGACTTGCATAAGCGTCGGGCACAGCCTCAAAAGTGGAGGGCTGGTGTGTACATCTTTTCCTCCCCAGGGCTGCTGTGGAGCCTGAGGGAGGGGGCAAGCTGAACAGAAAAAGGATGGCCACCTAGGTCAGATGGCTTGTCGTGGTGCCCAGTCCAGATCCCTTTACCAGCCAGAGGCTGCAAGTATGGGTGCTAATAGTTCTCAGCCGCCCCTTCTCTGCAGAAGTGCCCTTGGCGGAATGGGAGCCACCTTGACTGGGAAGCTATGCACCACCCACCCCCAAGACCTTGGCCAACGACCGAGTCAGAGCGGGTCCCACTCTGACGCAGCCCACACCCCAGAGCCCCTCGGAGACCGCCTCCCCACTCAGCTCCCTCTCTTTCCCTCGCTCCTGCCCCCAGCACTCTCCCTGCGAAGTGCGTTCACAGGGGTTGCCACTCAGACTCTCTCCCCGAGACTCGACCTGAATGGCCTGGATGTGGCTGTGCATCCACCATTTCCTAACTGCGTGGTGGGAAAACTTGAAACACTGAGCCCCAGTGTCCTTTCCTGGAAAACCAGCGACGCGGAGTTCAGGATGGGCCTGAGGGTCAAAACGGATAATGTCTCAGCGACCGAGATGACAGCATGGTTCCCCACATCTCTGTGTAGAAGAATATCCCTCAGCGTGTAGCCGTGGCTCCTGTCGGTGGGGCGTTGCTGGTGATTTTCATGTTCTTATTTTAGCTTATTTGTATTTTCTAATTTTTTTTCACTTAACTTGTTTTATTTATATACTTTAAAAAATGGTCTAGACCACTAAAAAGAAAGCGTATCAGAACACGCAAGTGCGAATGAAGCTACGAGAGGGAGAACCTGTTCTGATAAATCAGATCTAATGTATAAAACAAGCAGTGAATCATTGATAGATTAGGTCTAATTGATAAGATTGTATAAAATTCTGATTTATAAATCAGGTCTAATTTAAACACATGAATCATTTGCATATTTCAGCAATGCCAGCACTTTAATGATTCTTTCTAGCAAGTTCTTGGTCACTGGCCACACAGGGGATCGCAACCCATCAGTATGTCAGAAACTGTGCTGAGACTGTTGGATGGACAGGAAAGACCCTCCAGGAGGAGAAGGCAGGGGCTGGTCTGGATCCAAATTAGAAAGAATAATAATATTAATAGAAGCAGCCAGAATTTTTGGAGCTTTTGTTTTATGCCGGTCATGGTTCTTAAGTACTTTTCTTGGATTAGCTGCTTTAACCGGATAGCAACCGTCTAAAGTAGACCCTGTTACGATCCCATCTTGCAGAGGGAAAAGTAGGACCCAGAGAGGATGAGGAGTTGAGCTGTGCACAGCAGAGCCGCGGCTGAGCCTCAGGCTGCCTGGCCCTGGAGCCTGTGTCCTTCGCCAAAGCGCGACACCGAATTGCCCTGGAGCAGACCCAAGACCTGCTGTTGTGGAGCACGCCCTCGGCTCTGTGGGGCTTTTACAGTGTCTGGGTCCCAAACTGGGACTTAGGTACGTACTTGATGAGTCCTGTTCTCCATGGAACTTGCCTCGAGAATTCTTGGAAATGTGTACAATTTGCTGTCTTCTTTCCAAGCTATAAAAATTCAGCTAATGGAAAGGGTGGACTCAAAGAATAAAAAAACCCACAACCTCAGGGAGACTGACTAGCGTTGCTGTCCAGCCTTCCTGACAGAGGTTCCTGGAGTTTGTAATATGTCACCTGGGTGTCAAACAGCACACGTCAAACCCCAGGGGCCTCAGCCAAATTGAGAGTCCGGGAAAGAAGTCAAGGAAGAGAAGGGCAGGTGGAAAAGTGAGATGCTGTGGGTGCCAGAGTGCAGATCCATCAGAATCAACTGACAGCAACCAGAAAGACTGATCGAGAGCCCACCAGATGCTGGGGTCTCTGCTGAGCACTTAGTAGATGTAATTCTCCCTTAATCTGCGCCATGGTCAGAGTTAAGTCAGAAGCAGCCCCGTGTTCCCGTGGTGCTGAGGGGGAAGACACTGAGGCTCAGAGAAACTGAGCAGCTCACTTAAGGGCTCACACAGCTGGTGCATCAGTTGGGCTGGTCGAGGTTTTGCCACAATAACAAAAACCTCCAATCTCAGTGGCTTAAAGAGACCAAGTTTTAATTATGCCCATGCCGTATGTGCATCATGAGTTCTCAGGATGCTGAGGTCACTCAGGGACCCAGGCTGATGGAGAAGCCGCCATCGTGGACTCTGCTGGTAGCTGTGACAGAGGAAGCAAGGGCACGCTCGGGGGTCTAATGCCAGAAGTTAAATAGCCTGGCCTAGAAGTGTGGCACTCACGACTCAGTGGTCAGAGCCTGTTACATGGTCCAGGAAGTGCAATCCTGCCATGTGCTTAGAGCTCGGAAAGAAGAACTGGGGAAACTGGCAAAAGTTGTCATGCAGTAACTACCAGAACTACCAGTAACGGCCAGTGTTGGTTAAGAGGTGGAGTCCAAATCTGAACCCATCTCTGTATGATTCCAGGTCACTATGTGCCTTCTGAAAAAGTGGGCTCCCAGAAGTCACCTTCATCATCTCCATGGGCCCCCTCGGTCCCTTCTGCCATGAACGTGCTAAATCATCTCATGCTTCTCTAAAGGACGAGCACATCTCGGGGGACATGTGGGTACAAGCATAACCCGGTGGGGCCTCAGCTTTGAATAAACTCACTTGCCATTGTAGCCATTGAATGCACAACAAACTTCCTCCCAAGATAAAAACAAAGTCCTTTCAAGATGAGAAGGACAATTCCGCAGGGAGTGAATTTCTAATTCAGCCCATGGATCAGTCAGGCTCAGCTGCTACAACAGAAAGATCCCCCTGGACAACGGCTCGCTCCATTGGAGGCCCGTTTCTCTTAGGAGTGGGCGGCCCAGGGCGGCCACACAGCTGCGCCCCACAAGGTCACCTGAGGATCCAGGCTCCGGCAGTCACCCTCCTGCTCTGCCGCCTCCTGGGGTGGGGTTCTTGCCCACGGGACTGAAGTTGACCCGCCAGCACCGCAGCAGTGCTCCAGCCGGGCAGGGAGGAGCGGGGTGCAGAGCAAGCACTTGCTCACAAGGAAGAGGCGAGGAACTGCACACCCCCTGGTGAGAACGCAGGGCATGTCCTGGGCATGTGCATACCCAGCCGGAGGGCAGGCAGGGAAATGCAGTCTCCAGCTTGGTGGCCGTGTGTCCTCCGAAACTTTGGGAAGGGCTTCTATTACTAAGAGGAAGAAGGGGAGCCCTGCCTCCTCCTGGTCGCCTCCCCTTGATTCTCCTGTTGAACCTCCCTGACTCTGATTTCTCATCAGCCTGGGTTTCCATCTGGCTTACTGCCTGACGAGACATCCTCCAGGCCTCTGTGTCCCTCCATGGTGTGTTAGTCAGCTCGGGCTGCTATAACAAGACACCACAGATTGGGGCTTAAACCACAGACATTTATTTCCCACAGCTGTGGAGGCTGGAAGTCCAAGATCCAGGTCCGGCAGAGTCACTTCCTGGTTTGCAGATGGCTGCCTTCTCCTTTGCCCTCATATGGTGGAGAGAGAGACATCTCTTTGTCTTCCTCTTCTTATAAAGCCGCTAATCCCACGACAGGGTCCCACTTTCATGACCTCATCTCACCCTAATCACCTCCCAAAGGCCCCACCTCCAAACACTGTCCGAGTGGAGGCTTGGATGACAACATATGAATTGAGGGCGACACAATTCATCCCATAGCAATGAGACTCTATGAATCTCCTGATGTCCAGATCCAAACCCCATCCAGCCCCACTGCCCATTGAGCCCGGCCATGCCAGGATCCTGCAAACCCACGACACGACTCTATTGTTCTTTACAGATTAGCTGCTATTTATATGATTGATTACATGGGCAGGAGAGAGGAATGGCAGCCAGCCACCCTGGGGGACCAAATTCCACCCCGTTGATGAATAAACCTCCTTTTCAAGCCCCAGAGGACCTGATGTATAGGAATGCCAATTTGTTATAAGCCAATGGCTGGCTCCTCGGCAGTTCCAAATATCTCGAGGGCTTCCCAGCCCCTTCCAACGACCCGCTGCCAAATGAAACACACGCATCTGCTTGGTGAATGTGCCCCCAGACATTGAGGGGTGCAAAATTAGAAGAGAGCTGACCATGGCCCGCTCCCAGAGAGCAGCCTCTCCCGGCAGCCGAGAGCGCGGGGGCCGACCCAGGAGCCCCGGGCTGTGTGAAACAGGATTCACGGGCTCGAGCTCCAGCAAGACTCACAAACCTATTTTGGGGGATAAATGGCTGCTCAGAATGGTTCCCACCTCTCTGTATAAATGTGATTTCATACGCTACCTCAAAATGCCCCAGGAACTGGCAACAAATAATGGGCACTCAGAGGGGCTGCCCCAATGAACAGTTCCTTGTGCCCCGGCTTTGGGCATCTTGGAAAAACGACCTTCGTTGTCCTTTTAGGAGCTCATCTGACCAGGGTGGTCTCCAGAGCTGAGCTGAGCACACCCTCTTCCAGCCGAGTGGCCGACTCACTGCTCATGCTCCCACCCTTGCTACGCAGTGCCATGTCACCGCAAATGCTGTCCTTGCTGCTCTCAAGTCCTTTCCTGTCTAAACCTTTCTCTGCCTTCCCAGCCCAACACAAACACTGCCTCCTCCTGGAAGCCCTCAGAGACCACCCATTCAGCCCCACTGTTGTCTCTTGTCAATATCTCACTTCATCCCCACTGTCCCATCCAGGCCGGACTGCTTGACTAATGCTCTCTGAACACTTTGGAGAGGTGGCCTGTGCAGACTTACATAACAATTGTGGAATCCAGGCTTAGCTTAGTGTTAACTAGATTACTCTGGGCAAGTCATACAACCGCTGTCTGTGCCTCAGTTTCCCCATTGGTAAGAGGTTCAAATAGTAAGTAGGGGGGAGGCCCTGAGACTGTGCTCAGCCCGGAGCTAGTGGTGCATGTGTGGCAGCTCACAGTCACTCTGTGGCCCCTGCTCAGGCTTCGCCTTCTCCCCCCATCCTGGGACTGAGGGCCACATGAGAGACCATGCTGGAGGACGAGGCAGGAAGGGAGTGGGGATTGGGGCCCAGGCCTAGGAGGGGTTTAGAGTCCAGGTTAAGGACTTAGGGTGGTATCCAGGGAACCAGGCAGGGATGTGGGCAGGGGAGCGAGCTGCTCAGAGCGGCAGTTGGGACGGAGGGTGGGAGGGTCACAGGGCTGCTTCGAGGATGGATTACAGCACTGAATGCAGAGCACCAGGAGCCGCCCCCCTAGCCCGCGGCCCTGCTCCTCGTGCTCAAACTTGCTGCCCCTGACACTGAGCAGACCCCCTCACACATCTGCTGTGTGGACGGGAACAGAAGGCCCCACATTCCCAGTGCCCGGGAAGGAACGCAGCTGGCTACCAGCCAGAAGGCAATGCCAGGCTCCTTCTGGAGCATTCCTTGGCAGACCAAAGTCTGCACCGCTCCTGGTGCACGTAATACAGAACCCTGAGACATTCCCTAGGCCCTCGCCCAAGAACTTGGGGAGTCTCTGAATTTGGGAATCCAACCATTTCCAAGACCTGTGGCTTCAGCAAGGTCCAGGGGAGGAAAGACAGGCAGGCCGTGGCTGCTCAACCAGAGTGAGGCTGTGTGACCTAGGGTGAGTCACTTAAGCTCTCTGGGCTTCTTTATCTTAGCTTGATTCTCCCCAAAGCAGACCCTGTGACGAGGATTTGAGTGAAGAGTTTATTTGGGAGGTGGTCTCAGGAAGCCTACACAGGAAGTGGGCAGGTGAGACCCGGAGGGAAGGAGCCAATGCAGGTACATTGTTAAGCCAATTAGTTACTAATGTGAGTTGTTGGAGCTTAAACCCACTGAGAAAGCTCTAGAAGCCAAAGGAGAACACACACCTCAGAGGCATCCAGAGTGGCAAGGGAGCTGGGGTATTTACACCTCTGTTTTCATATTCATAGGTGGGGGCTGTCTCTGCAGGACGGTCCCTCGGGCCTGCCTCATGGCATCAAAGCTGGCTATGGAGCGTTGACTCCAAGTCGTGGCAGGCAGGTGCTGGCTCTGGGGGTCAGGTCAGGGTGCACAGAAGGGGTCCGAGTGAGGGCTAGGAGTGGGGCACCAAGAGCATCTGCCACAAACGGAGTGAAAGGTCAGTCTCAGGATTAGCTCAAGAATAAATGAGATAGCATGTGTCAAGCGTCAGCCATATGCTGGGCACCGAGCGAAAACTCAGTAGGTGTTAGCTCCTCCTAATTTTGAGAGTCTGGGCATGGCAGATGGTGACTTTCCCTTACTTGGAAGGTGGGGGGAGAGGGGCCAGGTGTTTATTCCCCCGAGGCTCTCGCTGCTGGGTCACTGGCGGTTGACTGCATCCTCTGACCACGGGCTCCTGAGAGGTGAGCCCTGCACGCGATCTCTCTTGGGTTTCCAGTAACCCTGCCCCTTCCCCTCCAGGGCTGGGCTCTGCCCCATCCTGTGATTTCCCAACGCACTTTGTCAAGGGTCTCCTTGATTAAAGTCCCCTCAGCTGTCTCCCGCCGGGCCCCTGACTGGCCGCTAGCTCGCCTGTCATGGCATGACCACTTGTCCTCTTCTTGGCCGCCCAGCGCCCTACCTGAGTTTGGGGAATCTTCCTCCTTTTGCATTGTGAAGGGAGGAGGCAGAGCTCAGGACAGAAGTAGAGGTTCCAGGCGGTCACCATCCCAGCCTGCAGCGGGGCTGTGAATGCATGGCCTGGCTCCACCGGTCAGACACCGCCGCGCTGGACTTTAAGTTGGGAGCTTGTGACCCCAAGAAGCAGGGACCATCGCCGGTTCTCTCTGGCAGGGGCGGCTGGGGAGAGGTGGGCACTGGGACATGCTACCCAGATCCCCCTTGAGGAGGGACTTGCCGCCCCAGGAGCTGAGAGGCTGTGCAGCAGACAAGCTCTCTTGGGGAAGGCCGTAGCAGAAGAAATGCGCCTCACACAAGGGCAAGTCCTGTTTTCGTGTGGCGGCTGCATCTGATGAGTGATCTCACAGGGCTGTAAGTCCCAGCCCCTTACCCCCACTGGGGACAGCTCCCATGGGGGTGGCTGCATCCTTTGTTGGGACTGTCTTACAGCTCAACGTCCCCCTCTGCCCACTGCTGCTTTCTCCTCCTCGCTCCCAGGACCACTCCCTGGTCATCGGCCCTCATGCTAACCCCTGGCTCAGTCTGCTCCCAGGTTCCCAGCCCGGGCAGCCCTGGGTGGGGTTGGAGGCAGCGCAGGTGTGGCAGCGGTGGTGGGCAGGGCTCTGTGGATGAGTGCTGTGGTGGATTTTATTAGTTCTGTCTGCAGAACTTCCAAGCCTGATTCTCCAGTCCTGTCAGCAGTAAGCAACTACAGCAGATCCTCCGATAAATTCTGCTTCTCTTTTTATCAGCTGGAGATGGTTTCTGCTGCTTTCAACCAATAACTCTGACTGCTAGTTGATGCCTAACAGTTAAATCCTCAAATGCAGACAGATCTACAGCAGGATTTTCACAGTTGCCCATAAATGGGTTTTAGGGAAATAGATAATGTTCCCCCAATAGACAGTGGATCAAGTATGCATGATATTACACATATGTAAATTACACGCATAAATTCCCAGAGAGTGTCCAGAGCTTCTAATCAGATTCCCAAAGGGCTTTTTGATTACTGCTAAATGTCCGGCCAGTGCCCCTCGGTCCCTCCCACAGCCTGTGTGGTGTGCTGCGTTCTGCTCAAGGAGGCCATTCCTATACATTAGACATGGTGTATGGGCAGAGTCAAGTTTCTTGAGTTTCCTGTTCACGTAGCAGTCGAATGCAGGTGGGGTCCTAGGTAGTCACTCAAGGGCCCAGGCTCCTTCCACCTTGTGGCTCTGCCCTCCCTCAGGATGCTGGAGTCCTCGGCATTCAGCATGTAGACGGGAAAGAGAATGTGGCCAGACAACGTATGCTTCTTCAACTTCTGAGCCCTTAGGTCCCTTCTGCTCACATGCTATGGATGAGGACCGGTCACATGTCACATGGCCCCAGCTCCTTGCCCAGTGGGCTGGGAAGCACAGTTCCTGGCTGGGCAGCCACCTCCCAGCACCGCACATAGGTGGATGACGAGCTGCCTTCGAGATGCCTGGGTTGATAATAACAGAGCAAGAGCCTCAAGGAAAGGGACCTCGTTCAACACGATACCCCTGCACGGGGGATTATTTATTGAGCGGGGGCTCAACAGAGATCTGTTGATGGAAGAAAGGAACAAATGAAAAAAACCACCAGACTCTGTTGAGTCCAGGGAATATTTCCAGGTTGTTCCGGCTTTTTGGAAAGCTTTCTCAGTATGGTTCTCCAGTTGAAAAGGAAAAAAGAATTGGCTGGACGACGATGCCATTTTTCTCTAAGACAGTGGAAGGAAGCGTTTTGACTGTTGTCCAGGATATCCGGAGCTGGGCGGATGGATTCCTTCCCCAGCCAGGCCTCCTTCCCGAAGGCCGTGTGTTTACTTGGACGAGGTCTGTTCCTGCTGGAGGACAGGTGTTCCGCGCGGCCGACGTGATACGGTTGGAGACTGGGTCCTGCACTCGCTCGGCTGCCTGGAAATTGATGGCTTTTCTTGTTTTTCTGGTGGGAACTGGGAGTTTCCCAGCGAAAGGTAACATGGCCTGTGGAATATTATTTCCTGAGAAGCACTGGATTTCCCCCCATATTAGTCATCGGAGAATGTATATTATTTTAACTCTTGGAGTTAGATTTGGGTTTAAGAGCACTGAAGGCAGAGCGGAAAATTGCAGGTAGCGCCAGTGGTTAACGATGGAGGAAGGGGCATTTCTCTTTCTTCTCTTGGAGACGGTATGATTCTCCCTGAAGGCCTGGACATGCCTTTTCCAGGTCTAAGACCTGGGGACTTTTTGGAAGTGGCGTCCAAGCCCTTGGTCCCTTGCAGGCCAGATGGGAGTCGAATAGAGGTAGGTGGCACTCAGTGGGTTAGGAGGTCTAATTTAATGGCTGCCTCTTCTGTGCTAGGCACAGGCGATGCCCCAGGGTAGATTGCCAACTCAGCTGGGAATGGCAAGGGCACAAGTCACAAGCTCAGAGGAAGTGACCGTGCACTGCTCCTAGGAGGGCTGATCCCCAAGGATGAGGGAGTTCTCCGGATGAGGACGAGGGTGCCCCAGGCACCAGCGTCAGTGAGAGCAAGGGCCTGGAGGCTGGAAAGGGCAAGTGCCATGGAGCTGGAACCGCCCCCGGCCCCTTCCTCCCCAGCCCCGCAGCAGCCCTCCTCGTCCAGCCAAGTTGCTGGCTGCCTGGGTGGGAGGCCCCGGGCAGCGGCTCAGTCGCAGTGGTGCAGGCTGGGAAAAGGCAGTGAACTTGAGTGTCCCCCCTTATCTGTGGGAGAACGCCGGGAAGATCTGACGGAAGGCGGAAGGCAGTAGAGGGGGCCAGGGGGCTATCGGAGGTGACCCCGCTGCGGCTGGATGGCCACCAGCTGTGGGAGCAGCCAAGTGCGGCCTGGCCGGGGCCCTCACTCCAGCCAGGCGCCTCCAGTCCTCCGAGCCCCCTTCCCATCGTGGGGCGCCCGGGGAGGCCATGAGCAGACGGCCCCCTCTGGGCACCTGCCCCTCCGTGTCTGGGAAAATCCTGTTGGCAGTTGGCAGGTGAGCTTGCCAGGTGTTAGAGTGAGGGCACTGGGGCCAAATTCCCCCTGCTCAAATCCCACTCTGTCGTTTCCCAGCTATGTGTCCTTGAGCCAGTCCCCGCTGAGCCTCAGTTTGCCTGTTTGTAACACAGGGAAAATAATCGTATCTCCCCGGTAGAGACATGAGGGTGGCATGAGAGATGTGTAAAGTCGGGGACATCTGAGCTGGGGTTCTGCTCAGATGCTTTGGGACCCCCCATCTTCCGGGTCAGAAGCCTCTCCTCTTTTTCTCGTCACTGTCCCCTCCTCTCTATTCACCACTCTTCCCCTCGTTCCCCCACCAGTTCTGCCTCCTCTCACCTCATCTCAGGAGCCTGCTCTGTTATGCTTCTTCTCTCAGAGGAGCTGGTGACAGCATCGAGTGTTCCTGCCCAGCGCTCCCCCCCACCCCGGTCAGTGCAGCAAAGCAGTCAGGAGGCAGGGCTCAGCTGCCAGTATGTCTTTTGTGCCTGTTTCATGAACTGCTACTCAGATTTTAAGGCCCAGATCAAAAGCCCCCTCCTCCAGGATGTCCTCCCAGACTCCCTCAACAGCTGGTGGCTGCCTCACCTGCTCCCCTACAACACTCTGGACCTCGCTCAGTGTGAAATGTTGACCCCTGAGATCTGCCCCCGTCAGTCTCCTGCTTTCTCTTCCCTGTGGCCAGAGCAACAGGCAGCTCTCAGATATTCTGCTGCCTGCTTAAAACTCTGGTTAAGGGGTGAAGGGACACATTTATATGGTGACTGACAAATAATAATGCACAACTGAAACATTATAAACTATTATGACCTCAATAAAACAAAAAACAAAACAAAACAGAAAACTCTGGTTAAGGGAGGGGCCGCAAACTCCAGCGATCTTTACAACCTGTGCCAGTGGAGCACTGGAGACTAGATTAAAATAACTAAATAAACTCTAAGGGGGAAAACACAGCTAAGTGAACTGTGAAAACAGCAACCATAACAGGCCTCGGCATGAGAATTTCAGAGCCCATGTCCTCTGCCTGCTCTCTTGAGGGCCCAACCACGTTTCAGACCACAGCTTCTTGGAGAGCCGCTGCTTCCAACCCAGCACCTTCTTTTTTGTTTCTTTTTGCTGAGGAAGATTCGCTCTGAACTAACATCTGTGCCAATCTTCCTTCACTTTATACGTGGGTCGCCACCACAGCATGGCTGATGAGTGGTGTGGTCTGTGCCTGGGATCCAAACCGGCAAATCTGGGCCGCCGAAGTGAAACTAGCTGAACTTAACCACTACACCATGAGGCCTGACCCCCAGCACCTTCTCTCACTCCTTGTTTGTCCTGGCCATTAGTTTCCTTGTCACTCTGTTCCTTTGTTGCTATAGGAAAGGTCTTCAGATACAAGTGAGTATTTGTCAAGCACATGTGCTATGCCAGGCTGCGTGGTTTGCACCTGTAACCCTGATATACCGCAGCGCGGCCTGTGGCTCAGTCTCTGCGTAGAGCAGCTGCCCAGGAAGCATCATCTGGCTGCAGACAGTGACCCAGAAAAAGGAACTCTAACCTTTATTTCAGGGGTCAGCTGACTGTTTCTGTAAAGGGGCAGACAGTAAATACTTGTAGTTTGCAGACCATACGGTCTCTGTGACAAGTGCTCAACCCTGCCATTGTCACACGAAAGCAGCCAGAGACAGGGCGTAAATGAATGAGTGTGACTATGTTCCCGTAAAGCTTTATTTAAAAGCAGACAGCAGGCTGGATTTGGCTGTAGTTTTCTGGCCCCTGCTTTATGTGTCTTTTTAAATCCATCACATGGATGCCAATTCATCCTCAACAGCAGCACGTCTCGTAAAGTGTTCTCCTCCCATCTCTGTTTCTCTTAGGGGTTTCTCTTAGGTGAGACCCCCAAGCACCCCGCCTAGCCCCAGCCAGCATGGTTTCTCTTCCCCGTCTCTCTCTTTCGCCTTTTCTCCTGGGCTTTGTAGGGTAGATTAGGTTGGCCTCTCCCTGTGTGTCTGTGCGCCTCCCTCCCTGTGTGTCTGTCTCTCATACACACATGGGGAAAGAATGGTGTTGGCAGAGGAGAGGGCAGTTAATCCATCTTGCCCTCATCACTGTTTATTAACTCGTTTACTTCCCTCGTGACTTGGGATGATGTTTGTCGTTTTACAAAACAGTCAATGGAGGCTCAAGCAGCTTCCCACTTGCTCAAAGCCAGGCCTGCAGGACCCCACAGCTCCCACCCCAGCACAGCTCCACCCAGACGCCCGGGGTTCAGACACCCTGCTCCTGTCGCCGCGGCCCGGGCGCCTCTTCTCTCGGGCTCCCTGTTAGACTCAGCTCCTTTTCCTGCGTCCTCTCAGGGAACTGGCATCTGGGGCTGAAGAATGAGCGTGGGTGACAGCCAAGGCCCAGAGCCCTCCTGGGACCCCCAATATTACCTCACGCTGGACACCTTCTACCCAACAGCAGACGGCAGATGGCTGCTGAGGGAGCTGGACTGACGCGCCGCTCGGCAGGCCTTGGCTCCTTCGTGCAGAGCTCTGAGCTGAGAATACTAACGGCTTCGCATTGTGCCTGCCCGCGCTGCGCACTGTGCTGGGGAAAGGCTCACACGCGCCCTGGGGAGGGGCACTGCGGCTGGCTGAGGGGCCAGGCTGAGGCTCAGGGATGCTCGGGCATCTCAGTGTCGCAGAGCGGGGCTCCAGCCCTCGTCCAGGCCCCACCCCACGCTGTCTTCAGTTGCTCTGCTGGGTTGGATAGTGGCCCCCAAATTCACATCCTTCCCGGACGTGTGACCTTATTTGGAGATAGGATCCTTGCAGATGTGATCAGGTAAGATGAGGTCATACTGGAGTATGTGGGCCCTTAATCCGAGATGGCTGGTGTCCTTATAAGAGGAGGAGAGGAGACCCAGAGCCAGGCACACAGAGGGAAGATGGCCAGGGGATGACAGAGGCAGAGACGGGAGTGATGTGTCTACAAGCCGAGGAACGCCAAGGATGGCTGGAAGCTGAGAGAAAGGCATGGAACAAATTCTTCCCTAGAGCCCTCAGAGGGAGCGCGGCTCTGCTGACACCTTGATTTCAGACGTCTGGCCTCCAGAACTGCAAGAGAAGAAATTTCTATTGTCTTAAGCCCCCCAGCTTATGGTACTTTATTATGACAGCCCTAAGAAATGAACACAGTCACTAAGCCCCATTACACGGGGTCTGGCGATTTCAGACTGGTCCACGATCAGTCCAGCCTCCAGTGGGGACGTGTGGCAGCTCAGCCTCCAGAGTGGAACCTCGAAGGCTCTGGTGGAGGCCAAGGAGACAGGAAGAGGCTGGAAGGGGAGCCCAGGGACCAAGGGGAGTGGATTCTTTCCAAAATGGTTGCAGGTTCAGTTTCCTGAATACCCTGGAGACCTCGCTGCCACCCTGGGACTAAGGCTTTGTCCAGAATTGGCACAGGGCTCCTCTCAGGGCCCCGAAGGATCCGCCAAGATGGATGATGAGGCCCAAGCTCTCAGTTCCCTGCTGCGCCATTGGGGCCCGACTTGGATCAGCCCAGGAGCCCAAGGGTGGGGTCCTCAGCTTCTGCTGGCAGGTCCCGTGGTTGATCATGAGACTAAAAAAGGGGCAGAGAGAATAAGAAAGAAAGACAGAAGTCAGGAGGCAGACAGAGATGGGAGAAAGGGAGAGAGAGATGGGGGAGAGAGAGAGGTGAGAGTGGGGAGAAACAGAGATAGAGAGACTGGAGAGAGGCAGATGGGAGAAAATCACAAGAAAGAGAAGACAGAGAGTGAGAGGTTGGGGCAGAGGGACAGACACCCAGACCAGTAACAGATGTTGATAAGGAGACAGAGGGAGTGGCAGAAAGACGGAAACAGAAAGAGTACCAGATAGGGGCAGAGAGAGGAGATGGAGAGACAGATGAGAAATAGGGAAAGAGAGGGAGACAGGAGGAGAGGGAACAAAGGAGAAGAGACCAAGGTGGAGGGGGAGGGAGGGAGGGAGGGAGGGAGGGAAGGGGGGAGGGAGGGAGGGAAGGGGGGAGGGAGGGAGGGAGTTGCAGAGACCCAGCACATCCTCTTGCAGACTGGCTGTGCTGCAGCCGTGTTATTAGCATCCCTTACACAGAGACAAGCCCTATTGTGCCCTATATCGTGCCCGCTGCAGAAAGCGCCTTCAGATCTAGCCCTGGGAGTGTGGGGCTGGGCATGAGAACTGCCCTGGGACAAAAGGCACAGTCTAAGCCCCACTCCAGAACTGCGGGTTCTGCACACTCCTAGCAGGGCGGCGTGAACTTCGCCTCCCCACAGTGGGACATGGTTAATGTTCTCAAGTCCATGGGCCTCAGCCTCGATTTTAATTAGGCATTTAACTGGAAAGGGGCATGGCCTTCACATTTCCCCACAGATCCAGCTGCCAGCTTTATCGTGACCCCTGCGGGACGCTGCAAAGAGATGGCTTGAATGAAAGAGGACGAGGGGAAGGGGCATGTCAGAATTGCCAGCTTCCCCACCCCAGTTTTAGGGGATTGAAAAAAGTATTCCAGCTTCTTCCATGGGGAAGAGTGGGCTTTACATTGAGCAGAATCGAACTCTTCAGAAGCTTCCCTAATTACTTCTCTGACACCTGGGGAGCTGGAGGGAGTGAGTCACTGTGCCAGTGCAGCCTTGGCTGCTTGCAAATATCAGGAAGGCCAACTCAACCTGGATAAGTTGAAAAACAGAAGGTTGGCTAGGTTACCTGAGAAGTCCAGGGGCATGTCAGCTTCAGGTCCAGCTGGATCCAGGTGTTGCGATGTTGGCAAGCTGTCCGTCTCTCCTTCTCTCATCTCTGCTTTCCTCTGGGAGAAATTCATCCTCACACAGTCCCTCCCAAGGAGTGGCAAAGATTCTGACTGGCAGCTCCTGTCATCCTGCCAGCTCAGCAATCCCCCAAGCCTCACCCCAAATGTCCCAAGGTTGACTCTGTTTGGAGTGCCCTGAGTACGCCATCACTGTGACACATGGCGACCCTGGAGCTGGAGGTGGGGCCAGTCCCATCCAACCACATGATCTGAGAGTTGGGAAGGGTCCTCATGGGGAAATCGATGAGTCAGGCAGAGAATACGAGAACGCACTATAGGCAGGGCTGAGAGCCTGTGCGCATCAGTTCAGCTGTATTGATGGCTGAAATACTGAAACATTTCCCCTTTGCTGGTGAATAGCTACTGCCCTGAGTCTCTGAGTGCTTCCCCCACTCACCATCTTGGACACCTTGACCCTAAATTTTGGGTCACAATGTCTGGGAGAGCAGGGGTCTCCAGGAGGCCAGTGTCTGTGCCACGGCAGTTGTCAAATATTTTGAACATCACCCCTGAATACAGGGATTGTCAGAACCCTGGGGCTGGGAATGAGCTGGGGAGAGGGATTGGGCAAGGATGGGCACAGGTCGGGTGCCTGCCGAGCGGGCTGGTGCTGATGTTGGGTGCTGAGTAAGCGGAGTGAGAGTGCGGCTGGGTGGCGACAGGGGTGGCGTGATCGGGCGGCAGAAACCGAGCACCCCTGGCGTGCCAGGCCCCAGGCCATGTGCTCCACGTGCTCCACGGGAACAAATGCATTTAATCCTCACCACACTCTTGGCTACGGGTTCCATTCCATCTCTGCGAGGAAAATCGAGGGTCAGGGAGGTCAGCTGAGCCACTATGACACCAGGATGTAGGTGTCAGAGCCAGTCACGACCCCTGAGTCCATCTTGACAAAAAGTGCTGGGGTCTTCCTACTACACCTGTCTTTTGATGCAGATTCTGGGGGTGAGGCTGACACCTGGAGTGGAAGTGTCAGGGTCAAGCTGCAATTTTCTGACTCTCCCTCACCCACTTTCTCCTCCCCTCATTCTGGACCTTCCAGAACACTTCTCGTTGTCCCTGCCGAGCGGAGAACCAACCCAAGCATCCCTGAAACTCCCAGCTTCTCTCCTCAGGACCATTCCTTCTGTTGGCAGGCAGGGGTCGGGGAGGAGCCCCGTGTATACAGTCACAATAACACTAATGTCCTTGCCCACTAACCCTAGTATCTGTGTTACTTCTGGTCATCTTGGATGGATTGATTTCCCTTCTCCTTACGGGTTACCCTTTCCTTATTCTTCGAATCCTGGAAAGTTTCAGATTGGATGCCAGATCATGTGAATCTTGCCTTGCTGGGCGCCGCATTTTTTTCTATGCCTGTAAATATTCTTGCTCTTTGTTCTGGGACACAATTAAGCTACTCAGAAGCAGCGTGGCCCATTCAGTTTCTGTAGGGTCAAAAAGTGACCAATTGGGTCTGGTCCGGTGGTGTAGTGGTTAAGTTCGCACACCCCACGTTGGCTGCCCTGGATTTGCAGATTCGGAGCCCAGGTGCAGACCTACTCACCACATCTCAAGCCATGCTGCGGCGGTGTCCCATATAAAGTAGAGAAGGATGGGCATGGATGTTAGCTCAGGGCTACTCTTCCTCACCAAAAAACAAACAAAAAATGTGACCAATTGCAATAACCATTTGAGCATCTGGGATGTACAAAATGTACTTGGCTAGGATTTTTTTTTTTTTAAATGAATAAGAAGGTAGGTGATCAACACACGTTTTGAGACTCTCCTACGTATGTGCTTTGGAGCTAAATGATTTTCGATCAAGAAATTGGCCTCTGATGGGCATCTTTGGAGCACTCGCTGAGCTCGTGATTAGGGAGTAACATCTTATATGATCAACCAATAAACCAAATCACATCCTTCTTTCTCTGATCTGCTACAGGCACGAGGCCACACTGATTCTCTTCGTGTCACTGAACCAGCAACCACGGCCCTTTTTGGGGCATCCACCGTGTGCAGGGCGTGAAGCGCAAGGCACGATTTCTCCCTGAGAGGTGGATCAGAAGGTTGGCCCCAGCCGCAGCACAGACACTGTGAGGCCGTGGAGGGCGCTGCCTGACAGCTGCTTTCGAACAGGCACTCAGAGACGGGAGTTCACGTCCCCACTGAAAAAGGTGGGGTCTGCCGTCGCTCTGGGGTGGTCTCTGCATGGCTGCACAGAAAGCATTCATCACACATCTGAAGCATTTCCCTTGCCCAAAAGCCTATTGAATCTCACAGCGGCCTTTTATTTTTTCCACGTTAGCAACTTCTTTTCGTCTCTGCTGCTCGTGACTTAATTCAGTCCCCACGACTTCCCTCTGTAACCAGTATTCCGATGACTGTCATTCTGCAGGTGGGAAACTAGGCTCGAGGGTGGGACCCTGTCCAAGGCGGTGCCTGCGGGCCAGGGGCAGAGGCAAGATGTGAGTGCGTCTCCCTCCAGGGCCCTCTCTCTTCTCCACCTCCCGTCCTGCCTCTTTTCAACGTGAGTCACAAGGAAGCTGGCAGCCGGAGAGCCCGGAGAGGTGGAGGGAGCCCCTGCCTCGGCTGCATGCTCATCAAATGCAGTGTTGTACAAGATCGCTGGGCAGAGGATGAGCGATACATTCAATGCCTTGGAGCACACGCTCTGCAATCAAAGGCATTGTCTTGAGAAGCAGAGCGCCCGCCTCTCCAAGCTGCGCTCGATTCTAAGCCACGAGGAGGCTCCGCGACATGTGGACGGGGCTCAGAACCCCCGGACGGTCCCGGGGCTGCCTCCTCCCCAGCTCCCCTGCAACGATGGGGGTCCCCCAACCGGGGTTCCAAGGGGGCCGGGGAGGAGGAGGCCTGATTCAGACGACACTCTGCCCAGAAACCACAAGTTTATGAACCCCAGGAGCTCCTCTCGCTCAGGTCAGGCGCAGAGCTTGGCTGACGCTACAGGAGACATTTTTCTCTGTCAGGCAACAGAACGCAGCACAAAGACGCCAGCTGTGAGGCCTCAGAGCCCAAGTCTCTAATTAAAACAGTGGAAAATTAGATAACTTCGCAGATTTATCACTGCCGCCACTGGCTGTCAGAGGGAAGGCTTCAGGGGTTACCCCCACCTTTTGTTTATATGCTAACGGGGTCCCTTTGGTTGGCCTGTGTATGTGTGTGTGTGAATGCTAGTGAGTGTGTGTGAGTGTGCGTGTGCGTGTCCACATTTTCTCTTCCTCTTGTTCCAGCCTGTCTGCTTTTTCTTCTCTTTCTCTTAGCTGGAGCATTGGTAGTTCAGTGGTAGAATCCTCTTTTCTTTTTCTTTCTTTCTTTTTCAGCACAGTCCATAAAATATTCAGAGTCTAGTGGTCAACCAAGAAAAGAGAATTTCGTCAAACAGTGCTTTTTCTCACCTCTCTGAGCTTGGAGGGACATCGCTGCTCAAAGCTATCTTATACAACATCTCATTTAATTCCCCCCGATCATCGGGTGAAGTGGTTTTATCACATCTATTTCACAAAAGATGAGCTTGGCTCCCTGGTCCAGGTGACTCAGCCAGCGGCTGAGCTGGGGCTTGAACCCGGCTCTGACAGACCGAGAGACCTTGCTCTTCTCCCCACCAGATCTTACCTCCGTGTAGACTCGGTCACCCTCAGGTGTCCAGCCCTATGCCAGAAACCTAAGGGATACACGAGGTGGTAGTCATGATAGCTACTGTTTACTGTGCTTCACAGGTGCAGTCTATTTTCCCTCACCCTAAACAGCACAGTTAGAGGCTATCCATATCCCCATTTTACAGAGTGGGAGATGGAGGCACAGAGACTGGAGCAGACGTCGTGAGCCAGCTCCTAGCTCCTGAATCCTCACACTTTCCCGCACCCAAGTCTCTCAGCCCCAAGTTTCCTCTGGTCACTGGAAGCTGCTCTGCCTCACATGCTTAGCAGACCCAAGTGCCGGCTTCTAACGCCCTCGGGAGCATAGATACCTACACTCCCTCATGTCAGGCAGAATAACTCTGAAGTGTGATCTGCATCATTTCACAGGGGTTTACAATCTGGTGGGGAGACAGTTAACAAGTACACAAATCCATGTATGATAGAAGGTGAGCCTGAGGTACATACAACGAAGAAGTGGAGAGCAGGGTGGGGGCTGCTGAAGGATGGGGGATGTTGGTTTGTATGGGGTGGTCAGGGAAGGCCTCTTGGAGAAGCCACTGATTGGTGTTCAGACCAGAAGGAAATGAGTGAAGGAGGCTTGAGGAGGTATGGGGAAGAGCATCCCAGGCATGCAGAACAGAAGGGGCAAATGGTGGTGGTTGTCGTCGTCATCATCATCGTTACTGTCATCATGATCACCATCATCATCATCACCACCACCATCATGTTATCATTATCATCATCGTCACCATCGTCACCATCATCATCACCATCGTCATCATCGTCATCGTCATCATCACCATCATCATCATCACCATCATCATCATCACCATCATCACCATCACTATCATCATCATGTTATCATTATCATCACCATCATCATCGTCACCATCATCATCACCATCACCATCATCACCATCACCATCATCACCATCATCATCACCATCATCATCACCACCATCATCATCACCACCATCATCATCACCATCATCATCACCATCATCACCATCACTATCATCATCATGTTATCATTATCATCACCATCATCATCGTCACCATCATCATCACCATCACCATCATCACCATCACCATCATCACCATCACCATCATCACCATCATCATCACCATAATCATCACCATCATTATCATCACCACCACCATCATCATCACCATCTCCATAGTCATCATTATCACCATCGTCATCATCACCACCATCACTATCATCATCACCGTCATCATGACCGTCATCACCACCATCATGATCTCCATCATAATCACTACCATCATCACTATCATTATTCCAATTTTAATTAAGTTGGTCTGGTGTGGGGTGCAGTGGCATTTTTTTAAAGCTTCCCAGATGATTCTAATGTACAACCAGGGTTGGGAGCTGCTGCCCTAGGCTAAAACATCTTAAAGGCAAAATTTCTTTTTAAAATTCCATATTCACAAGAACTCTATAGGGTTGATTTTCTTATTAATCCCATTTTGCAGATGGGAAGACAGATTAGAGAGAATAAGAGACTTGAGCGAGGCCATAAGCCCTTCAGTTGTGTGGTGTCCATGAGACCCTGGACATAGCACACCCCCTTAGCTATTGCTCCGTGTAGCCGTTGAGTCAGAGGAGCCTTCAGAGCACTGAAACACACTATGTGCCCAGAGAATATATGTGGATGGGCTGAGGCTTGTTTCCAATCCAGGGTCCCCAACTTCCAGCCCAGGACATGTCCACTTCCCATCCTTGCCCCAAATTAGTATACTGCCTTTCAACGAAGAGAGCCAGCCACGAGAGGCCATAAAATACATAAAGGCGAAAATATCATTACGGCTGTTGCCATGGTTGCTGTTTCTCACATGACTGAGTCCCACTTTGTGCAACATTCTAAGAAACATCTTTACATCTATTAATTTACAACAACCATACGAGAGGGTGGCCAATCATTTCCCTATTTTTTTCAGATAAGCAAAACTAAGGCACTGAGACATTAAGAGACTTGCCCCACGTCACACAACTAGTGAGTGGCAGAGCCAAGATAACGCATAAACATTGACCTTCTGGGACCCCAGCCCCATCTCTCCCTCACGTCTGCTTTTGAAGGAAAAGGCAAC
Organism: Diceros bicornis minor; assembly: GCF_020826845.1. NCBI lineage: Eukaryota > Metazoa > Chordata > Mammalia > Perissodactyla > Rhinocerotidae > Diceros > Diceros bicornis. Next base: position 35,083,679 of record NC_080771.1, on the reverse strand, counting down.
CTTGAAACTGGAGGCTCCAGGTCTGAGCAGCGATGAGCTCAGACAGGCAGGCACCTCTCTGAGCCTCAGTTTCCTGGTCTGTAAATGGGGGATAATTTGTGTGCTTCCTCTGTTGATCTCATAGGGTTATCGTAAGCCTCAAGTAGAAGGGATATGGCCACACTGTGTGAACTTCCAAGCACCCTGCTTTGTCTTTTCATGTACAGTAGTCCCCCTTATCCACGGGGTTACATTCCAAGACTCCAGAGGCTGCCCGAAACCACAGATAGTACTGAACCCTATATATAGTACATTTTTTTCCCATACAGTACGGCATAGATGCACTGGACAAAGGGATGATTCCCATCCTGGGCAGGACGGAGCAGAATGGCAGGAGATTTCATCACGCTACTCATAATGGCACACAATTTGAAACTTATGAATTGCTTATTTCTGGAATTTTCCATTTAATATTTTCAGACCACATTTGACTGCAGGTAACTGAAATCAGGGAAAGTAAAACTGCGGATAAGGAGGGACTACTGTACATGGCCAGGCTTTCCTGGCCCCAGGTAACTTTCAGCCCCTCGAGTCCCTGGGCATCAGGGCCGCACCCTGCTGGAGGAGGACTGGGAACAGTGTTTGGTCTTTGAGAGCCCTCTCCGTTCAGGCCTGTGCGCAGATTGAAGGGAGCTGGGTTTCCACGCCCCAATAGGCTTCCAATCTCACAGCCACCACTTGCCGCCACGCTGGATGGCAGGACAGACAGGCACAGAGGACCGGGCAGGAGCAGGCTGGGGTTGGAGGCGGGCGATCAGGGCAGTGATGGGTCTAGAATCAGAATCCTTGGGACACTTGCTAAAAACGTACGTTCTGGGGAATCTGTGTCAGCAAAGTTCCCCAAGCAATTCTGCGGCCAGCAGATCTGAGACCCATTAATTTAATGTTTATTAGTCCAACAAGCACTTAGGGGCCCCTGCTCTGCAGCGGGCTTGAGTTCTGGCTGGCTAAGGGTCAGCTCGGGAGCGGCAGTGTCTGGGGTGGTGTTTGGATCCTCCATACCTGGGGCGGGTTATTTGATTTCTGTGCCTTTTTCATCAGCAAGAACGACGACAGCTAAGGCATACCGACCGCTTACTGTGAGGTGGTTACAGTGGTGTGCTGGTAAATGTTCCACAACAGCTCTCCAGTGGGAGAACTGATTTGTAGCATCTGCCAATTTCCATGGTGTAAATACTCCCGTTGTGGCTGATTTCAAGCTAGCAGTGTGCAGTCACCGAACACAGAGTCAGGAAGAGACGTGCAACAGCTCACGGACTGAGTGCTTCCACCACACTGACTCAGTCGACATAAATACCTAAGGGCAGAGATAAGAGTAAAAATGTAGTAAAATAATCTGGAAGTCATGAGTTTTGAGTATTTATTCCCTTTGTTTTCAATATAATTTATTTAATTTTAAGTGTACATAATTTAAGTTTTAGTAATGGAAAAATTTTAAAGTTTATTAAAATTTAGGAATTAGTGCTTTCGAGCTGGTGACCAAGAGTTGGTTGCAGCCCTCCGCTGGGAGCTACTGTGATTATCCCCACTCTGCAGATGAGAACCCCGAGGCACAGCGAGGTTAAGGAACTCGCTCAGGATCACAGGCAGAGCCGGGATTCAAGCCCATGCAGAGCCACTGGGGGTCATAACTGTGCCAGCCTCCTCAGATTACTTGAAAGATTAACACCTACAATGCCCAGCACCTAGGACACACTCAATCAATGCTGGTTGCTGTTAGCAATGTTTCTGCTAATACAAGCTGGTGATCTGTAAGTGCCTCAAACAAAACGTCTGTCCTTGATGAGCTCTCCATGCTGGGGGAGTAAGGCACATACCTGCAAGGCAGAATGGGCTGTGTCATAACAGAGGCATCTACAGCGCATACACTGCAGGGGCACAAAGGAAGAGTTGATCAGCCATTTACGGGACAAGGAGGACTTCAGGGTGGAAGGAATATTTAAACTGGGTTTTGAGGGATGAATAGGAGTTCACTGGGCAGTTTAATGAGTCAGGTGGATGAGCCAAGTCGCCTGTTTAGACAGAGAAGCCTTAGCTCCAGTTGCTACCCCCCTTCCCCTGACCCCTCCCTCCATGACAGTTGATGCAAATTCCATCACCAAGTGGACGCTCGATAACTTATCTTATCAGAGAGGGGAGTCTCTCACACCCTCAGGTCTAACCTTGCCTGAGCTTGGTTGGCTGTCTCTCCCAAGGAGGCTTCTGGATTGAGGCAGTGAATCCTGGTGGTTACAAGTGACGGAATCTCTGGGTTTGAATCATGGCTCCTCCCCTGATTTTGTGACGCTGGCACATCAAGTATTCTCGATTCATCTCAGTTTCCCCATCCATAAATGGGGGCCATCATAGCTCCAAACTCGCCAGGCCACACGAGAGACATGAGACAATGTCTTCTTGATTGGCACAGGGTGGGGGTCAGAGGAAGTTCTCCAAACAAGCCGGCTTCAGAATGTGGGCCAGCCCTGGAAACAGTCACTGCCCCCACTGCCCACGCCTGGAAGGGTTGTTTGGTGTGTGAGCCAGGTGAGCTGGGGGAGTGCATGTGGGGAGCAGGTAACAACCTGGGAGCAGTGCAGCCAGCCCAAACCCAGCCCTGCAGGCCCCCTGCGGGATCGGTGTGGGCGTCAGGAAGCCCGTGGCCGGGTCAGCGCAGGCTGTCACCGTGCCTGTCCCACGAGGTAAAAGCATTACGGGCGACGCTGCTGCATGGCGCCCCCACTCCCAGCCCTGCCTTTGAACTCTGACAGCAATTTCACATGTACGTGTGGCTGCCAAGCCAGCGTGTCTGATGTCCTTTCCGGCTTTTGTAATGTCATTTCCCGTCGGGGATGGGGAGATGCGTTATTGATGTTGAGGACTCGCTTTTTGGCATAACGTTCCCGACGTGTGTAGAGAAGCAGCGTGAACGGGCCTCCTGATTCAGATGTCATGGGCAGCTCGAGTTGCTGGGCCTTTTCCTTTCTTTCCTTTCCTTTTTCTTCTTCTTCTTCTAACTCCGTCGCTTTGGGGATTATCCAGTAGGAAAACACACCTGTGGAAATGGAAACGTCAGAGGAAGGCCATCATCATTAGGAAGTGCTCCTTGTAAGTTCACTGTTGGTGGATTTCACTTGAGAATCAAATGTAAAAAGAGACCAGGAAATCACAGACGCAAAGCCTTTAAATCTTTGATATAAATGATAGCGTATACAGTGAATATGATACAGCATGATATGATTAATATAATTAACATAGTGTAGTACAGTCTAGTAAAATATAATATAAGCAGTACAGAGCAGGGGTCAGCAGACATTTTTACAAAGGGCCAGACAGTAAATATTTTAGGCTTTGCGCGTCGTGCTGTCTCTGTTGAATTACTCAACTTTGCCTTTGCAGCAGGAAAGCGGCCACAGACAATACATTAAAGCACGGGTGTGGTTGTGTTCCAATGAAACTTTATGTGCTCTCATGAAAAGTCTCCTGTTTTTGGTGGTGTGAACACGATCTGGCTGTGGTCGAGGTGGGGAGCCGGATCTGGCCCGGGAGCCGTGATCTGCCCACCCTTGGCGGGGAGCACAGGTTTAGGAGTCAGAACAAGTTAAATTAGGATCCTGACTTCAGGAGTCACTGTGAGAAGTGAGACCTTTGGGAAATTATTTCACGTCTCGGAGCCTCAGTTGTGCCGCCTGTAAAATGGAGAAGGATGGTGGGTGAAGCCCTGGGCTGTGGGGTGGTTACGTAGATGTGTGTGTGAGATGCTGCACACAGCACCAGGCTGGTGAGTTCACGGGAGCCACCCTGGTTGAGGATGATAAGGGGGGGTTGTCCACAGGAGGCACAGGGGGCTGGCACCCTAGCCTCTACATTTCTGCTGACCTGGGTGACCTGGGCAAGTCCCTGCCCCTCCCTGGCTTCCATTGTCTCACCTGGAGGGGAGGGAGGCTGGACCTGGTGGTGCCCAGGCTTCCGTTCCACTCGATGCCTCTGGGATCCTGCAGGTCCATTTATGACACCAAATCACACAGTGGGTGCAGCTGGACTGGTGCTGTTAAAGCCATTTTTCCCACAGGCACAGCACGGAGCAAAGGGCTTCAGTCACCCGAAAACCTGGACTTGGCTGGAAAGTCACCGTCGGATGCTCCGTGAGGCTTGAGTTAGCCGCTTATTCATGCATCCGTTCGTGTGTCCATTCAAAAACTCTCGAGTGTCTGCTCTGAGTGGTGCGATGCGAGAGCAGTGCAGGTGGAAATAACCACATAAGCCCGCCGCCCTCGTGGGGCGCACTGTCACAGGAATCTCCTTTTGGGGGGAGTAAGTCTGATCTGGCTGTGGTCACTGCAGTGGGTCTTTGCAGATATAAGTAAGCTAAGGATCTTGAGATGAGCTCACCCTGGGTTTAGAGTGAGCCCTAAATCCAAGGACATGTGTCCTTATAAGAGAGAGAAGAGGAGAGACACAGACCCCGAGGAGGCCATGTGAGGACGGAGGCAGAGACTGGAGGGATGAGGCCACAAACCAAGGGATGCCTGGGGCCACCAGGAGCTGGAAGGGTCTGGAAGGCCCCTCCCTGGAGCCTTCACAGGAAGTGTGGCCCTGCCTACGCCTGGAATTTGGACTTCTGCCCTCCAGAACTGTGAGAGAATCAATTTCTGTTGTTTTAAGCCCCAGGCTTGTGGTCATTTGTTGTGGCAGCCCCAGGACACTGATCCCGTCGCCAAACGTGGTGTTCTGGGGAGAGTGCGGCCCAGATTCTCCCTTGAGGTCAGTCACGCCTCCCACATGACACTCGTGTCCCTTGAGGAAATACCATCTCCTGATAAGTGGAAAGATTTTTCCAGTAGACACATTACAGGTCCCAGCTTGTTAATGAGGTCCAGTGCTCTGTTTCAATTCCTGCGTCAGGGCTGGTGCAGAAAGGATGCTTCCAATTCTGAGGGATGCGTGGGCCAGGGTGGCCACCCAAGTGTGGGTCCAGTCAAGAAGTGATTTCTGTGTGTGTGTGTGTGTGTGTGTGTGTGCATCTGCACAAATGTTAACCTTTTTCTTATTTCTTAGGGAAGAAAAATAAGTTTTAAAAAGTTATAAAAGCTACACGATGTAATGTAAAATGGGAGATAATGTTGTTACGACTCCTGGCGACCCCATGAATGAGTGATGCCCACAGCGTCCTGTCCTCAGCTCCTGCAGACTCAGGCCTGTGGCTTCCTTTATGGAGTCAGCCCATCTCATATTTGGCCTCCTCTTTTCCTGCTGCCTTCTACTTTCCCAGCATTACTGTCTTTCCAAAGAACCCTGTCTTCTCATGATGCGCCCAAAGTGGGACAGCCTCAGTTTGATCATTTTTCCTCCAGTGATAGTTCAGGCTTCGTTTGCTCTGGGACCCACTTGCTTGTCTTTCTGGCAGTCCAGGGTGTCCCTAGAGCTCTCCTCCAACACCGTATTTCAGATGAATCCATTTTTTGTCCTGTCACTTCTGCACTGTCCAGCCTTCACACCCGTGCATAGCAATTGGGAACACGAGGGTGTGGGGCATCTTGGCCTTGGTCTCTAATGACACTTCCTTACACTTGATGACCTTTCCAAGTTCTTCCATTGCTGCCCTTCCGAGTCTCAGTCTTCTCTTGATTTCTTGGCTGCAGTCCCCATGTAAATTTTGGCTGAACCCGGGCAAACAAAACCTTTAACAATTCCAATGTGTTTATTATCTTCGTTAAAGTCGTGTAGTTCTTGATCTTCGTCTTCTGGATGTTCAAGGGCAGCCCTGCTTGGGCACTTTCTTCTTTCACTTTCACAGAAGTCGTTTCCAGTCGCTGCTGCTTTCAGCCCATAAGACGGTGTCCTCTACGTACCTTACATTGTCGCTATTTCTCCCACCAACTTTCGCTCCTCCTTCATCTGAGGCTAGCCCAGTTTTTTCGTATGATATGTTCTGTGTACAGATTAAACAGATAGGGAGATGAAAAGCACCTTGTCTGACACCTTTGCCTATAGGAAGCCGTTCTGTGTCTCCATATTCTGTCCTGACGTGGCTTCTTGCCCGCAGCCCAGGTCACACAGCAGGACAGTCGAGTGCCGACCACGCCCCTCTCTTCCAGAGCCGCCCACAGCTCTTCAGGATCCACGCACTCAAAGGCTTTCCTGTCGCCTGCAAAACGTAGACGAGCCTTCCTCTGAGATTCTCTGGGGCACTCCAGTAGCCAACGAAGAATCACAATGAGGGCTCATGTGCCTCTGCCTTTCTGAAACCCAGCGTGGACCTCAGGCATTGCTCGCTCCATGTGAGGGAAAGCGGCGCCTTGAGCTTCACTTTACTTGAAGGGAAGTGAGAGCGATGGTCCTGGAGCTGCTCCCTGGCACCTCCCACCCCGGGGACTGGGGTGTATACGAGCAGGTCTGGTCTGTGGGCCACGGTTCTGTTTTCCACGTCTCTCAGCATATTCTTGTGAGGACTTTGACAGATTCAGTCTCTGTGGCTTGAAATAATTCTGTCGCCATCCTATCTACCTCTGGTGGCTTATTTCTTCTCAGTACTGTCAGGGGAACTGTCACTTCACTTTCTGAAAAGATAGGATAATGCCATGGATTATAATCAATTGACTTTCCACGTCATCTCTTTCTGTTCTATTTGTTCTTGTTTTGAGATTGGTTTCAGCCTTATCCTTCCTTCAGTTTGGAGAGCAGACTCTCACCCAGTGTGGCCAAGGGCGTGGGGAACCCTCTGACGGCTCCACTCGGAAAATTGGTTTAGTCCTCAGCGTCCTCATCTAAAAACGGAGCGGGTGCGGGACTCGTGGTGGTGACGATAAGGAGAAGCTGCCTCTGAGGGCATCCAGTGCTGTGCCCACCCGCGTGGGTGCCTCCCACATGCCCGCGCCTGGGGCCGAGTTTAGGACACAGGATGCCACAGCTGACTGAGCTGACACTTCTGGTGTTTTTACACCTGCGTGTGTACTGAAGGCGTCCTTAACCCCAGATTGCTGGGAAATGAAACATTTTGGCATAGTTTTTACGTAAATTGCTGTTTACCCCTCTGAGTACCAAAGGATCGCCCTCCTCCCGTACCCTCAAACGAAACAAAATCAACAAAACCTAAACCCACCTTTGAGGAGAATGGTTCTGACCTGGACACGTCTCAGGCCACACTCCGACGGAGAATAGCTTGCTCAAGGCTGGTGTTTTCACCTGACAGAGGGGTCAGGCCAGGAGAAGAGGCAGGGCCAGTGGACCTGCACTCCGTTTCCCTCCTCCCTGGACCGAGAATAAGCATCTGCATAAAGGGGATGAGGCTCCTGACCGATGATGACTCAGCTTTGCTCATCCCCAGCCGAGAACGTGACTGTACAGCAAGAAATCAAACGGAAAAAGCCAGACTTCACCCTCTGCATTGGAGATGTGTGGGAAGTTGGCCGTTCCACACCGGGGGGCTGAGAAGGGGTGGATTAGGGAAGGGTGCAGTGTTAGGGGGGTGTGGAGTCTTGGGAGGGCTTGGCTGTGGAGCCAGACCCATCTGGGCTTGGATTTGGCTCCCCACTGGAGGCAATTATTTAACTTCTGTGAACCCCAGTGTCTTTGTCCATAAAGAGCTTAACAACAAGAACCTCACAGAGCTGTTGGAGGGACTGGATGAAACAAGGTTCCGAAAGCAGTGAAAATAGTGATGGGCCCCTCCTCTTGTCCTAAGAGTCAGAACTATCCAAAACCCCTTGCCTGTGTTATAGTGAGTTCCCCATCGTGGGAGGCATTCAAGCACTTATGAGGGTGCTGCAGAGAGGACTAGCACACAAAGAAGAGGGTTGCCCTGATGACCTCGAGACCCCATCCTGCGGTGGTCTCACAGCGTCGGGCACCGTTGGGCAGTAGCTCCCTCGTGGGCTGAGCCCAGCTGTGCACAGAGCTCTGCAGGCCCAGCCTCTTCCCAGACCCTGCTCAGTCTGTGGTAACAGTGACCCCAGGGCAAAGGCCACAGCTGCAGCTGGGCCCTCCCCCTGTCGCTCCAGAGCCGCCACTAAAGAGCGTTCACTTACAAGCCTACAATCAAGCAAGTTAATTCTATGATATTTTATTTGGGTCACTTTTAAAAATTGCCAGCCTGGCTTTAAAAAGCTCTTAATACCAGATCTCCCAGCTTTTATATCCGTGGCAACTCACGGGAGGAGGGGCTCTCAAGCTTGGCCCCCTCATTATAACACCCCCTTGGGTCCGAAGTTTTGAAACTTCTTTTTGCTACCAAATGATAACAGCTTCCTCATTCTTTATTCATCACACATGCTTATGGCTGCCAATCGGAGCATGAGATAATCGGCACGGCCATTGCCAAGAGCAGTGAAACTTGACCTTAAAGTCACTCTGATCTTGGTTCATGTACAATTTCTATTAGGTTTCGTGAAATTATGAAAATAGCTGGGTCGCCATCATAATCTGCTTTGAATGACGAGAGGCAGCCCGTCCGCCCACCTGCCTGCTTCCCTTCCTTCCTCATCTCCTCCCGCCCGGCCCTCCCTTCCTCCTTTCCATCCTCCTTCCCTCTCCCCCTCTCTCTTTCCTTCAATCAATCAGCATTCCTTTAATCAGAATTCAGCTGGACATTCGTCCCTTAAATCAGCCATTCCTCCGTCCACTTGTCAATAAGTCTTTACTGGTGGACACTTCGTGCCAGGCCTATGTGAGCGCCTGGGGAGACAGGCTGAATATGCTAATGTCCTGCTCTCGTGGGGTGCTTCCTGATCCTGGGGATGAGGTGAAAGGCTGCACGGAGCAACCACCATTTCCAAAATGATGAGACAAGAGCAATCCTGTGCCTATGGAGGACAGTGAGGAGAACTGACGGTGCGGGGGCGGGGAAAGCTGGGCACCAAGTCACACAAGCGGTGGAGCTTGAGTTGGATGCTGAACAAGGAGATGGAGTTCCCCAAGTGGGGAAGGGAGTCTCAGACAGGGGGAACAGCATGTGCAAACACTGGGAGGATGGGCAGGCCGTGGAGGGCTGGGAGCTGGGGAGTGGCTGGGATGGGGGGAGTGTGCATATGGTTGGCGGGGATTAGATTAGACACATCCTGCTGAGTCCTGTTGATGAGCCCAGGGGTCTCCAGCAGATTCATTTGACAAGGCTCTGGGCTCTGAATATGCCAGTCACAGAAGGTTGTGGCTAAGCGTGCAGCTATGATAGTGCCAGCCCACGTCACAGAACTTAGACTGTTTGAATTGCACAGTTAAAAAGTCCGGGGGCCAGCCCGGTGGCATAGCGGTTAAGTTCACATGCCCCGCTTCAGCAGCCTGGGGTTCGCGGGTTCCATCCCTGGCCTGGACCGACTCACGGCTTGTCAAGCCATGCTGTGGCGGCATCCCATATAAAGTGGAGGAAGATGGGCACGAATGTTAGCCCAGGGCCAGTCTTCCTCAGCAAAAAGAGGAGGATTGGCATCGATGTTAGCTCAGGGCTAATTTTCCTCATGCACATACACAAAAAAGCAGCAAAAACAATTAAAAAAAAAAAAAAAGTCCCTTCCAGCTCTGCCTCCAGCCCAGGGGAGATATCCCCTTCTTGACCTGGGTGGGAGCTCAGCTCTTGTGGTTGTAAATGTCAGGGGCTTCCTGGGCCTCCCCAGAAAATCACAGTTTGATCCAGGAATGCACATAGGGCAAAGGAGGATACGGGTCCTCCCATGGGAACTGTCCCAGCTGTGTTTTCTGGGACAGAGGTTTGCATCCAGGTGTACACCTGGGGTTAGCACCTGTGGGGGAGTGTGGGACACAGGACCAGGCAGAGGGAGGAGGTGAGCTGAGATGCAGTCATAACCATGGCCTCAGAGTCCCACAGGAGCTCCAGGCCTGGGGTCCCTGCAAAGCTGCCCTGCTGAGGGCCAAAGGGACCAGGTCCTCCTCCCAAGAGGGTGGTAAGATGATGCCCTTCAGCTGAGGGGCATGGCTGTAGATGGTCAAGCAGGTGACACTGCCAGCATCTAGAGGAAAGAGTACCTGGGTGAGTCCTGAACAGTGGCGGCCCCCGCAGCGTCCAACACGGGAATGGAGACCAGCCTCATGGAAGCAGGGACAGGACTGGCACTCGGGCCATCCACCTCCCCCTCTCGCCCTTCCTAGCCTAGCGATCTGCCCCTCCAGCAGCCGCGGCAGCTGTGAGGCAAGGCGCCGCCTCTGCCCCTCCGCTGGTGAGTTGGGGCTCTGCTTTCGTGACCAACCGCTCCAGGCTCTGCCCGTCTCAGGGTGCAACCCGCTGCAGAAAGGGTCTGACTGCTGCCTAGTCCTCAGCATCCCGTGCGGCGGAGCCTTCGGCCAGGACACATCCCTTCTGGCCGGCGAACTGCTCAGCCAGCTGCTTTTGCATCAGGCAGCCGGCCGTGGTTGCATGAGCCATGGCCTGAGAGTATGCCCTCGAGTCGGGACGAGGTCACAGACCCTTTCAAGGGCCTATTGGTGTGGGATGCATTCTGACACTTGGCTAGTCCAGTACAGTCTTCCAGAATTCGGGTTCCAGACTTTCCTGGCTGATTCTGGAAATAGCAAATTCGTACTTCTAGAAGCAGCTCACATTTAATACCTCTAATAAATAGACAGCTCACCCTGATGTCATGTGGACAGTTGCCTCCCTGAAATTTGCTGGATCTGGAAAGTCACACTACGTGTGTCCCATATTTGAGGCCAGTGTGACAAAGACAGCAATGCCCACCAGCCGTGTGATCCCACACACGTCCCGGACCCCTGGTTGTGAGGAGGGTCATGTGACTGGTTCTGGCCCACAAGCTGGAGCACACGTAATGCACCCACTTCAGGGTGGGAGCAGGGAAAGGCCCTCGGGTAATTCTCCTTCGGCCCCTCCCTGCTTGAAGACCTGGGGGCCATGGTTTCCAGACGGTGATGTTGCCAAGAGCTTGCGTTCCTGAAAGACCACCTGGAGCACAGCACCCTGCTGACCCTCGCTGGACGTGAACATGAGTGATAAATAAGCCTTTGTTGTGTTAAGCCATGGGGATGTGGAGATTAATTTGTTCCCAAAGCATAATCTGGACTGGCCCATCTGGACTTATACAGAAATTGGTGCCAGAGGGGGATGTTACTGTAATAAAAGCTAAAAACACACAGCATTGGCTCAACAGCCAGAGAGCCAGGGACAAGGAAACACACTGGATGCCAGAAAGGCGGAACCCCTGATATTTAGTGGTAAAATGTTTGGAAAAACCTGCAGTAAGTCCGGTGCTGGGAGAACCTGCAGCTTTAGGGACAGAGGCTGGAGCATAATGCAGAGAGTGGTGCTGTGATCGTCCACGCCTGGCAAAGTCCAATAAACAGAGACTCGCTCAGGAAAGACTGACGCTCCCGCGAGGATGGAAGGGACAGGGGGCTTGCCGTATTGAAACGCCAGATGCTTCTCAGCCTCAGTAACAACAGAAGCGAAGCTGGAAGATCTCTGAGAGACAACGATCCAGGGAAACTTTTCACCTGATTTCAACTAACTAAGTTTTCTCAGGGCCCAGTGCAGACTAATGGTATGGTACCTGGTAAACCCTTAAGTCGGAGAAAATGACTCCGGCAGAGATTGATGGTAAGACCTTCCCTAAGAAGCCCAACAGCTTCCAGGCGGCCCCGTGCAGTCCAGAAACAGAAGGACAGGAGGTGAGGGAGCAAAGAAATGTGTCCGAGCACTGTGTCCTGAAATGCACCGTGGATGTGTTGATTGGGGGGGATTGCCCTCAATCAAATAGATATGAAGCCCCCCAGGTCTTGAGGAGGGTTCTTCTGCCAGTGAAACACTCGGTCCCCAACCTTTACAGGTAGAAGGCAGCTGAGAAAGCAGTGCCGCCTCTGAGGAGGGCATATCCTCAGTGTCCACTTCAGAGGTGGCCCAGGAAGATGAAGGGCAAGGAAGAGCCTTCCAGAGCCAAGGAGAAGAGAGGGTCAGGCAGCATTTCCCGCTCCAGGGCGGGCACCCTCCAGGGCCACCCTGCTGGACTTGAGAAGTGCCCTAGACAGTGCTCTGTGAGTTCCCACTTCCTCTTTCTGAACGGGGGTGTTGACCAGGATACCCTGTCCCTCCTCCCCAAGCTCCCACCTCTGTGTGTCAGAGGTGGATGGAGGGCAAATAACTTTTAATTCAGATGCTCCACCAAGAGTCTCTACATCTGAATCTGTCATAGAGACCACCATGCATCCCCCAAGGATCCTGGGCTTTGAGCTGGGATAGATTCGGGGTGGGACTTTCAAGCTGTCTTGCTTGGGGAAGGGTTGAACGTGTTGTTTGTGTGGGAAGGAAGGAGGAATATGGGGGTTTGGGGACCAGAGGGCAGACTGTAGCAGTGACAGCAACAGTCACTGCTACATTTAGCAATTGCTGTGTAACAAATGACCCCAATGCTTAGTGGTTTAAAATAATTACTTATTATTACTGTATCTCCCTTTTCGTGGGTCAATACTTCAGAAAAGACACAGGAGGGTTGTTTCGTCTCTGCTCCACAATGCCTGGGGCTCAGTTGGAAAGACTTGAGCAGCTGGGAGGGGCCAGACAGCTCACTCTCCCCCTCTCCGCTTGGAGAACTCAGGCGTCCGCAAGCACAGCGGCTTCAGGGAAATAGCACTTCTGACTGACCATTTCAGGGCTTCTAGATGATGGAAGGGGGCCTTCAGTGCTCTTAAAGGCCGGGCCTGGAACTGGCCTAGTCTCTTCTGCTGTACTCAATTGGTCAAGACAGTCAGAAGCCCACCCAGACTCAAGAGGAGGGCCATGGACCCCAGTCTTGGTGGGAAGAGTGTCAAAGTGCCAAATGTTTTATAGACTCCCCTATATTTCTAACCCCCTGACGGTTAGCTGGTGTCTTAAAGCTCTCACAAATTAATTCTGTGTAACAACGGCCTCACTGTTTCAATGGCTACAGCGACAGTGACTCCTGCTCTGCCCCAGACCCTGGGTGCATTTGGGTCTGCTCCACGGGTCTTCTGTTTCCAGGTTCCAGGCGGCAATAAAAAGGAATGAAGCCTTGACACATGCTACAACGTGGATGAACCTTAACAACATGACACTAAGTGAGAGAAGTGAGACTCAAAAAGGCCACATGTTGTGTGATTCCATTTCTATGAAATGAATAGGCAAATCCATAGAGACAGAAAGCAGATTTGCAGGAGTGATTGCTAAGGGTAGGGATTTTCCTTTTGTGATGAAAATATTCTAAAATTGCTATGGTGGTGGTTGCACGTATCCAGGAATATACTAAAAAACGATGAAGGGGCCTGTCCAGTGGCGTAGTGGTTAAGTTCGCACACTCCACATAGGCGGCCCAGGGTTCACCGGTTCGGATCCTGGGCGTGGACCTGCTCACCGATCATCAAACCATGCTGAGGCGGCGTCCAACACAGAAGAGTTAGAAGGGCCTACAACTAGGATATACAAATATGTACTGGGGCTTTGGGGAGAAAAAAAGAGGAAGATTGGCAACAGATGTTATAGCCCAGGGCCAATCTTCCTCGAAAAAAAAAAAGGATAAAAGGTGCATTAAGAATAGCTTTGGAGGGGGCCCACCCGGTGGCCTAGCGGTTGGCCTGCTTCAGCAGCCCGGGGTTCGCAGGTTCATATCCTGGGCGCGCACTGATGCATCGCTTGTCAAGCCATGCTGTGGCGGCGTCCCATATAAAGTAGAGAAAGATGGGCATAGATATTAGACCAGAGCCAGCAAAAAAGAGGAGGATTGGCATCGGACGTTAGCACAGGGCTGATCTTCCTCACAAAAAAATGAATGGCGTTGGTGGTAAAACTACCTTTTGATTACTGAAATACAGGATTGACTTTTTTTTTTAAAAAAAGCACGGTATTGTCACAGCCTTCCTTTCATCCTTCCCGGGGGCCATGGGACAGGATGGAATTCACAGGAGCTTAGGCTCTGGGTTCAAGTCCCGGGACTGCCCTATGCTGGCTGTGTGGCCTCGGGCAAGCTCCTCAACCTCTCTGAGCCCCTGCTGCTGCATCTGGGTCAAATGGGATGATAGTAGCACCTGCCTCATAGGACTGTTGTGAAGCCTAAGTACAACAATGCAGCTCGGATCTCTGAGCGTGTCTGCTCGACAGGAAGTTCTCAGGCAAGACGCACGTCATACTTGTTGCTTTTCTATCTTGTGGGGGTGAAAATTGAGCCCAGAGAGGGGAGGTGATTCTCGTAGGGACTCAGAGCCTGGCCCTTCCCATCCCTTCTGGGTTCCGGCCACAAGCTGCGTTGGCGAATTGGCCCAGTGTTAGGACCAGCTGCGTGTTCCTGGGGTCTGAGCCGGGCTTGGCCGCAGGACCCACCCAGAGCTTTTGTGGCGCCGACGCCAGCTCTTCAGCAGGCCCTGCAGTTGTGGTTTGGGGAAATAAATGACATGCTGATTACTTAATCCTAAAACATCAGGAATCTTCTCTTTTTTAAGTGGCAATGACAGGAAGCTGGTGATGTTGCAGAAGTGGCCATGTAAGTCTCGGGCTCCTTTCTGGGAGTGCAGGGAGGTGTGGGCTCTGAGCGGGGGTCTGGGGGTGGCCTTTCCCCTGCCTTTTCCTCCTGGAGGCTTGCTGTCTGCTCGGTCTGCTCGGCTTGCTCCTACTCCCGGCCATCCCGTGCCTGCGTCCGTGTGGGAGACCCGAACCCTGAGGAACGGGCCCCGTTTTCTGATGGAAATGCCCATGGGGGGCTGCCTCCCTGGCGGCCAGGCCTCAGCAGGCGGGTCATCTGGCCTTGCCTCCAGGGGTCTCAGAAAAGTCAGGGTTCACACAAGGAAACAGTAACAGAACTCCAGGCACCACCCACAGCACGTCCCCTGAGAAGCGGACACCTTTGTCACCAGACTTTGGTTCCGTCACTCGTTCAATCGTTCTCTCTTTGGACAAGGATTCATTGCCCACCCAGGGTCCCACACCAAGCCCTGGGGAGGTGCTGGGGAGAGGGGGCTCCCCGTGGAGCGCAGAGTTGGTGTGGGGGCCGGCTTAGGAAACAGCTGGATGACCCCAGTGGGAGGGACAGACAGCCCTGAGTGAAATGGAAGACGGGGCTGTGAGAGGAGCCTTAGAGCAGAGCCTCTCAAACACTCTGATGACCACTGCAGTGGGGTGAATGGGGCCTCCCCAAAAAGATATGTCCACCTCCTCACCCCCGGAACCTGTGGATGTGCCCTGACTTGGAAATAGGGTCTTTGCAGAAGTAATTGAATTAAAGATCTCGAGGTGAGATCGTCCTGGCCTAGGGTGAATTCTAAGTCCAGTGAGAGTCCTTATAAGAAAAAGCAGAAGGAGATCTGAGACACACACAGGGCGAAGGAGGCCATGGAGGACCGAGGCAGAGATGGAGCAAGGCGGCCACAGCTGAAGGACGCCTGGAGCCCCCAGGAGCTGGAAGAGGCAGGAAGGATCCTCCCCTAGAGCCTCTGGGGGGAGCGCCACCCTGCTGACACCTGGATTTCAGACTTCTGGCCTCCAAGACCGGGAGAGAATAGATTCCTGTTGTTTTAAGCCCCCCAGTTTGGGGTCATCTGTTACAGCAGCCATGGCACAGGAGTACTCGACCCAAAGAACGAAATCCATCTCACGCACGACCAGCATAGGCACAGCGTGGGCTTTGTGTTGTGTAGACGGTGCAGAGGCTGCTGGTGGTGGCCGCCCACGCCCCCGGCCTGGGGGAAGGCCCTTGCCCGCTGGCCTCCAGCCCCTCCATCAGGCTCCCTCGGCCTTGGGAAGCGACGGGCAGGAGAGGCCAGGCAAACGCCCCCGCTTTATTGCCTCTCAGGGGCCGACTCTGGGGGCACCTGCGCTGTCTCCCTGAGGCCCTCCAAGGGACCAGCCACCACCCTGCACATCCTCCCACCCAGCCTCACCTCCTCACCTCTTCATGGCGCTGCCTGGACTCACTTCCAAAACCAAGTCCTTGTCTTAGGGTCTGCTTCAGGGGCAACCCAAACAATGACAGTGAGCACTAACACCAGTTCCATTGTTCCAGAGGCACTGCTGAGCACCTACTGTATACCAGGCACCACGGGGTCAGTGAGTGCCAGAGCTGGCTAGCAGCAGCTCGGGTCACCCGGCTCCCGATTCAGAGGCGCCGTGTGGGTGCTATGAGGTCGGCAGTGGTGGGAATTAGACACGAGGAAGGTCACCCTGCAGTGACCAGCACTGCCCCAGCACCAGGAGCAGTGGGAGCAGAGATGAACCAGCGCGGCCCTGCCCTCCTGGGCTCCCTAGCTCGTGCCGTGGGTGGGACTCATCCGAGCCCACCTCTGTGCCACCTGCCTCCCCTCCGGGTTCCATCTTGCTGAGCTGCCTCATCCATCAGTTGGGAAAAGAAAAATTGAGAACATAAGCATCCCCTGCGTGGGAAGGCAATTGCTGGGCCCACCTGGTGTCTCAGCTCTGTTCCCTCACAGGGGGTCACAGAGCCAGCAGATAAAGAAAATAAGACAGGGTGACAGCAGGCGACTCTGGACAGCGGCCAGGGTGCTTCTAGCTCTGGCCGTTTGAATCTTGTGGCTGTATGGTGACTCGTGTGAGGAACTCGACACGCGGCATTTCATGAGGTCCCTCCAGCCTGACCTGAGCCACTACCCATCCCGGCGTGTTCCACCTCCCTTGCCTCCACCCCATCCCTGCCTGTCACTCCCCGCCACCAGCCCAGAACATTCCCTCCGTGCACAGCACTCCCTCAGCCCCAATCTCTGTGCCGGGCTAACTCAACCTGTCCTCACCTGTCCTCTGGTCTCGGCTGAGATGCCACGTCTCTGCTATCCCTCCAGCAGGACAGGCCTCCGCCCCCACGCGCACGCTTTTCAGGGCAGCCATCACACCAACAGAAGGAAATGTTCGTGTCCCTGTTCTGATCACCTGTCCAGAGGGCAGGGCCCTAACTGTTGTGGGCACAGCTTAACTAAGCCCCTTGCCCACCCTAGGGCCTGGCACCTGGCCGGCACCCGGGAACAGCTGTCAAATGAACAGACAATCCTGAACATACATGTGGAAGGCAGGACTCTTGAACTCTTTCCAACGTGCCCCATAGTGAGAGATGCATTTGACACTGTGACCTGGTTCATACAGACGCACAGATCGGAAATAAACCTTCCCAAACGAGCCTTCCCCTGAGCTACCCTTGTGTTTTCCCTTCTAGCCAGTGCTATTTCCTTTATTTCAAACGGGCTGGATTCCGCGCGCTGCATTGATTTCATGACCCGCTGCAGCGCCGAGACCCACAGAGTAAGGAACGCCTGGGCAGAGAGGCAGACGTGTTCAAATCTCCCCTCCCCTCTGTCTAATTTCATTTGAGAAAACTGAGGCCTAGGCATATCAAGCAGCTTCCTAAGGTCTCAGGGCCAGAGCTGCTCCTGGGGTCCTGTCTTCACCCCCCTGAGCATACTTCCCGCCTCCCCAGGCCGCTCTATTCATTCCCGGAACTGGTGTAGAACCAAAGGCTGGGAGGACTCAGCAATGGTTGGTCCAACTCATTTTTTGGAAGAGGAGACTGAAGCTCAGAGAGATTGAGTAGCTTGCCCAGAGTCACCCAGCCACAGGGGTAAATCAAGGAAGCGATTGCACACCAGGCCCCCGGGCCTCAGCACTATTTGCCTCCTCGGGTCACTTCGCGGTGGATCTCGAGCTGGGCTCAGGGAGCACCTGTCCCTCTTGGAGCCGAGTGGGCCGGCTGGGCGACCCCAACATCAGCCCTCTCTGGGACCTTCTCCACGCTCTCTGTCTGCCGGCTCCATGCAGAGCAGCTGGAGGCCTTCTCGGCTGCACAAAGATCTCAGCGTCTCTGACAGCCGGAATGCCCGGCACTGACTGACAAATGAGCTGGTACCTGAGTGTCTCAAGCGGAGTAATGACACCAAGTGTGAGCCCGAGGCCGGCGGGGCAGGCCAGATAAAAACAAAGGCTGGGATGGTCTGGGGGCAGCCGGCTGGGCCTCGCCAGCTCAGGGTCTTCATGCAGGAGGGGGAATGAGTCCCTCCTGAACGCCGAGTCCGGGCCTGTGCCGGCGCGCTGGGTGGTCCCGTGCTGGCCGCTTGTCAACTCCCCCTTCTCCCACACCTCGTTCCCCCTCCCGTCAATCACTCAGCAACTCAAGTATTTATTAAGCCAGGCACTGCCCTGGGCTAGCAATAATAACAACAACAAGGACAATAATAATAGTAAGGATCTTTAGAACTCCCTGTTTTTGAGCATGACTGGCATTTATAATTCATTTAATCTTCACAACAACTTTTTGAAATAGATACTATTCTATCAGCTTTTATAGATGAGAAGCCTGGGTTACAGAGAGGTGAGCAATTCACATAGTAAGTGTTGGAGACAGGATTCATTAGCTTGTGAGCACATCTGTCTGGCTCTAGACCAGTCAGGAACACTTGGGTGGAAAGTACACAGTTCTTGCCCTCTAGGCTTTCTCATTCTCAGAAACAGACAGAAAGAAGAAACAGTTTGCTTTCTTCTACTGGACATTGCAACATGTGCAAGTGATAGCTGGAACCATGGCAACCATCTTGTGATATCGAGGAAGAGGCTATTGAGGATATTGTGATGCTGAGGATGTAAGAGCAGCCAGAGGGAAGAACACGGGTTCTTGATGATGACACTGAATTAACCTGCCCTGGGGCCACTGGGCTTCCAAACTTCTTTTCCTGCAAGACAAAATACATTTTCCTTATTGTATAAACTGCCTTGGATTGGGTTTCTGCTACTTAGAGCCAAACACCTTCTATCTGATTCACAGACTAAGAAGGGAAACACCCTTCAAGGTAATCCTCCTGCACAGAAACTTCACAACCAATGTAAGGGCTCCGTGAGTGAAGGTTGTCGTGACGATGCAGACAATGATGGTGGCGGTGACAGTGACGCCGATAATTCTGCTTCCCCACCGTTTGGAGACCTGACTTTCAGAGGATGCGGGTTTGGTATTTCTGACCCGCTTCCATTCAGGCTTGAACAAAATAATCTCGGGGGAGGAGAGGAGGCCAAGGAGCACTGTTTGTGTTGATCGTGGAACGCCAGCTTGTGCTTTCTTGCGCCTCCGAGTAGCTGCCACATACCACTGAGTGGCAGCCCGCGCAGCGCTCCAGGCTGCGTTTTTACTTGTGTTGACACGTTCAGTCCTCAAACCCAGCCTGTGAAGTAGGTGCTGGCCTTATTCTCCCTTTACAGATGGGGAAACTGAGGCCCAGAGATGTGAAGCGATTTACCCCCAATGATGCAGGAGAAACTGGTAAAATCAAGATTTGAATTGGGGTTTGGCAAATCATTCCTTCTGGAGAGTGAAGGGAAATGGTGCGTTGATCAGAGCCCGTGGGCGTGCAGACTGCTGTGATCTTGAAGACAGCCACATGCAACATGCACAGCTGCGGCCCAGAAACTTTTCCGTGGAAATTCCATCCTGTAGAATGAAAAGCCCCAGCGTGTAAGGATATATTTACAAGGATTTCTGTTCTAGCATTCTGCGGTGTGGAAGCAAAGAAACAGACAAATAAAACCAAGCAACCTGATGCAAACAGAACATCCCTCTCTGCGGTGGGGGCTGAATCCTGCACTTCTGAGCTATGGGGTATCAGCACTGAGGGAGACGCAGGTGCTGGGGAAGCATCAGGGGCTGTCCACGTGAGGAGAAAAATAAACTGACGTGCAGAGTAATGTTTATGGTTTAATCTCATTTGGGTAAAAAAATGGGGATGAAATCTCTATTTGGGTATCTATGGTCGTATTTGATTTTGTAAGCATAAGACAGGCATTGAAGGAAAGGTGCCAAGCTGTTCACACACAGAGAGGAGAAACAAATGAGGTGAGGCAGAGAGAGCATTACGGGATACTTCTTCAAAACAATACATGTTCAGTTTTTAAACATACAGAAATATGTACAGAGAAAGCCAAACGCAAGCATGAACCATTTCCTCAGGTCACCTCTGTGAACACGCCTGACATGAACGTGCCGTGTGTGCAGGGTAGGCAGAATCAAGACGGCTCCCTGACCTCTCCTCACCTCCATATCCACACCACTGTGTGATCCTCTCCTCTTGAGTGTGGGCACAACCTGTGACCTGCTTCTCACCAATAGAATATGGCAGAGGTGAAGGGATTTTTCAGATGTAATTCAAGTTCTTAATCAGGTGATTTTGAGTTGATCAAAAGAGTGATTATTTTGGGTGGGCCTAGCTCAGTCAGGTGAGGGCCTAGAAAAGAGTGACTGAAGCTCTTCCCGACGTCAAGGACTTTCTCTTCTATTGGCCTTGAACATGCAACCCACCGTGAGTGCTACAGCTGCAAGAAAAAGAATTCTGCCAAAATCTTGAGGGAGCTCAGAAGAAAATCCTTCCCCAGTTGAGCCTCTGATGACACCCTGACTGTGGCCTCGTGAACCCCTATGCAGAGACCCCAGAAAAGCCATGCTCAGGGCAGACTCCTGACCCTCAGAAACGGTGAGATAATAAATGTCTGGTGTGTGAAGCCGCTAAGTTGTGGTAAATTGTTACAGAGTAATGGAAAAATAATACTGTGCCCGTGACTAGAAAATGGAAACAGCACAGATGGGAATAACATGTGAGATCCAAGTCTGGCCCTTTTCATCTGCCCAGTCTGGCGGTGGTGTCTGATGCTACCTTTAAGAACATCTTCCATATGCATGTGGGCCTCAATGGTGGGGAGAGGGGTTTGTTTTCAAGTATATGGAAATGCTGTGCCCCATTCACCACAATAGAATATGTAATACACGCTGCCTTAAACAAACCTTGCTTGCTTTCATTTAACAATGCATCTTATATCTTTTTTTATTAGCTCCCTCAGGCCTCCTGAATTCTCTTTCTTTAATGAAAATGGATCTCACCAGATCTTTTCCTCCATTCTCTCTGGAGATAAGGACCACGGGGAAGCAATCTTCCCCATTCCAGTTTCCGATCAGTGAAGGTTTGGCAGAACCACGGGTAACTCTGACTCTCAGGTCTCTGAAAATGATTAGGTCAGCTAATGGATGCTTAGAGCCTGTAAAATTCACGAGGCTGTCAAATCATTTCCAGACATGGGAGGGCTGAGCAACAGTAGGGCTGTGGGCTGCGAGGCTGCCGCAGCAGAGGGGGAGAAAGGAGATTCTTCTTGGGGGCAGGAGACCCAGGGAGGGTGTGGCCCCACTCTGCTATTGGGGCATTTTGGCAATTTAAATGTATTTTTATTGGATTCTTTTCATTATAAAAGGACTATTTGATTTTCTAATAAGGCCAACAATTCAGAGGTGGATAAATAAAAAGATGAGCTAGAGGGGCCATCCCGGTGCCCTAGTGGTTAATTTCGTGTGCTTCACTTCAGCAGCCCGGGGTTCTCAAGTTTGGATCCCGGGCGTGGACCCAAGCACCACTTGTCAAGCCATGCTGTGGCGGCATGCAATATAAAGTAGAGGAAGATGGGCACGGATGTTAGCTCAGAGCCAATCTTCCTCAGGAAAAAAAAAAAAAACAAAGATGAGCTAAGAATTCGCCTAGAGATATCCTGGGGAAACTGCTGCCCCAAACAGAAACTCTCCAGTCCATCGAAAAAGGACCAGTGAGAAAAAGCACCCGCATGTTAGACTACTGGGCAGCTGTTAGAAGCAGAGAGGTGGTGGTGTGTTGATACAATGAAATGTTATACGGCCACAGGAATGAGAAATTCATAACCACAGGTAGCCAGCTAGGTGAATCTCACCTAGAAAATGCTGAGCGAAAGGAGCCAGAAACAGAAGAGCACACACTGCCTGACTCCTTTTATGTAGAAGCATGAGACCGGACCAAGCTCCTCCATGCTGTGGAAGTCAGGATGGCCATTACCCCGGGACAGAGGGCTGGTTAGAGAGAAGGGAGCTTTCTCGGTCTGCATGCAGTCACTAAGGTGTGTTCAGCTGGTAAAAATTCATCCTGCTGTACGCTTAGGATTTCTGCGCTTCTCTGTAGGCGTGTTAGACTTCAGTGA
Source organism: Diceros bicornis minor (assembly GCF_020826845.1). Taxonomy (NCBI): domain Eukaryota; kingdom Metazoa; phylum Chordata; class Mammalia; order Perissodactyla; family Rhinocerotidae; genus Diceros; species Diceros bicornis. Next base: position 35,061,730 of record NC_080771.1, on the reverse strand, counting down.
AAGGTTTAAAACGCAGTACCTCTCATCGTGACAAAAGGTGACCGTGTTTATAATTCAAACATAGCATATTGTTATAAGTCAATACATTTAGAAATCCAGCAGAAATGGTTTATGAATGATTCCAAGTCAAAAGTGAAATCGTTTTATTTTAGGAAAAGGAAACAGTTTCAGGAGGCCTGAGGGAGCTGGTGGAAGAGGGTTGCAGGAGGCAGGGGTGAACAAGGGTAGCGAGCTGCAGCCCTCCTGTCTGCCTGGCAAGCAGAGGGGAGGAAGCAGGATCCAGGATGCCCTGGTTTCCTAGCAATGACCCCCAGCTCACACCTCATTGGCCAGAATGGTGTCACATGACTGCTTCTAGCTGCAAGAAAACCTGGAAATCATAATCTCTCCCCGAGTTCTGTTGGTAGCAGAGAAGGACAGGAAGGATCTTAGGTACACAGTGAAATATCTCCTCCACATCCACAGAAAACAAAACTCAGCTGAAGAGCCCCTTCTCAGGGGCTCATGGAGGATGAGGAGAAAAGATGCCTTGTGGTTTGAAGACTGGGGTCTCTGAGGGCCGAGCATGCCTTGGCGGACCGCCCTAGAATTTACCGGCCTGGTAGGGACCTTCCAGGACTGCCCAACTACTCGTGGTCATTAAGAATTAAGGCAGCTGGGGCCATCAAGAAGAGGAGGAGGAGGAAGTGGCCGCTTCGCGGGTGCTGCCCACGTGGAAGGCAGTGTGCCTCTCATGGCGCGCACAGCATCCTGGAGAGCGGGGAGTTGTCGCCCCATTTTACAGGTGGGGCAACGGGAGGTGAGTGCTAGACGATGGTGATGATAAGTTTTCTCGGGGGGTTATCTTATGCTAAGCGCTGTGCGGCTGCGCACTGTGCCTACATCCCTCCCACCGCAGCTCTGGGACGCACCACTGCGTCCTCTCATGTGACTCTTGCACGAAAGTGGAAAGGAAGCCCAGAGAGACTCAATCATGTGCTCAGCATCAAAGGATTTGACCCCGATTCTGTGCCTCCAACCCCAGCTCTTACTGCCTCCCCCACTGCCTCCTGCCAGAGGCAGTTTGACGGGGCCAGGGGCCAGGCCAGTGACCCGTGCACTAGAAGACTCTGGAAGGAAGCTGGGGCTCTGAGAGGTTGAGGAAGTTGGCCAAGGCCACACAGTTGGAGGGAGGTGGGGCCCCATGGAAACCCATGGGGTTTCTGCTGGATGCAAGAGCCGACTTTTTACCCCGCGGTCCCCCCTTGGACTCCAGAGTCACCTTTCCTACCCGTCCGCCCACCCTGGATGGAGCGGAATGGAGCCACTCCTCAGCGCTGTGGCCACTCAGTCCTGGGCTCTGCGCAAACAAGGAGCTCCAAATTTCCTCACACAGCCAGTCCTCAAGAGGTATTTGAGGCAGCCCAAAGGGCTCCCCCAAGTGACCTGGGGCTCTGGGTTCACAGCAAGGACATTATGCATCTGCCGGGCCGCCCAAGGACCAGGGTGTCACGGAGGCACATTTGGGGGCTGGACGTCCACGTGTGTGGCTCCCAGCACAGCCCGGCTCTCTGAAAGAGCTCCCGGAGCCGAGAGGGATGGCGCCTGCTGACAGGCCCACAGCATCTGCCTGTTGGCCTGTGTTCTGGACATTCTTTGCTAATGAGAAAGCCCAGAAAAATCCAATCTTCTTGCTCCATTATCTTTACTCCTTTTCCCAAGGATCCGATTTCCCGTCAGCGTCCTGCCCCGGCCCCTCCCAGGTTGACGAGGAATAGACAAAGAAGATAGCTCTTTCTGGGATGATGTATGGGCCCCTCGCTGGGGGCCCCTCTATCTCCACGAGACCCCCGCTCCTCGGGCCAGGTGTTGCTGGGGGCATGGCCCTGGGAAGGTCGCCCGAGGTCAGATAAGGATGATGTTGAGTCCGTCAGTGATTCCTCCGCTGGACAGAGCCCGCGTCCTGGGGCTCTGCTGGAGGAATGAGTGAGATTTGTCATGGGGTCGGCGAGCGAGGGGAGGGGGCATTGCTGGCTGAGGTCACAGGGTCACTTGGCTTCAGTGACAGAGTGTCTTATGGATAGTGGGTATGCCCACAGCTCCTGCCAAGCTACACAGGGTCCAGCATACCCCACAGAACACAGACCCCGAGGCAGCACAGAGAAACGACGGAGGCAGGGGACTTGAGTCCCAGTCCTAGCACGTGCCCAGCCTGCAGTAGATGCTCAATAAATCACAGTTGAATGAACGCACGCATGCGTGAGTCAACTTGCTGCACGACCTTGAGGTGGTGCTCAGGGACCGTCTGGGGCTGCCTTCCTTTGTCAGATCCCTCTGACCTCCCTGTGGAAGGGATTCTTTCTCCAGTAAATACCTGCCCCCCAGTAAGCGTGGGTGGCCCCGTGGCTCACACTCAGGCAGTGGGTCCTTCCCCACCTAGAAACCCGACTGTGCCCGGAGGGGAGAAAGGGCCAGCAATGAGCCAAGTGGTTTGTTCCAGCTGAGGTGCCCAGGGAAGTGTCTCTTGGCTGAAGAATCACAGACAGAAGTCGTCAGCCTATCTCGGGGAAACACAGGCAGTGTCTCCCACCCTGGTCTTCTCCCTCTTTGGTCATCGTTCATTCATTGATTCGCCCACTCAATAAACACGGGTGCTGCCCCTCTGCGTGCTGCTCTCTGCAGGCACTGGCAGGAACACATCAGGTGTGAGCCCGGCTGTCCGTGGGCTCACAGTCCTGCAGGTGACAGACGGGCCACACACAGTTAGATAGCAGTGGGTCCAACTGGAAAAGAAGGGCCGTCTAGGTTCAGGGGGCTAAGGTCAGGGCTGGGGTCAGGGAGGGCTGTGCGGAGGGTAGAAGGAAGAGCAGGGCAAAAGCTCCCAGTCCCAGGAGTCCTAGCCCTGGGGCGTCCTCGGGTGCACAGGGCTGGCTGTGGAGACAGGAGGCTGGCTGGAGGACCTGGTGCCTTGCCCTCTGAGCTGTTTTCCACTCCTGCACAGCTTAACCTTGGTACGGAGACTTACAAAAAGGATCAGGAGGCCCGTGGGTGCCAGACCTAACCCCCTTCCTTCACACTCACCCCTGGCTCCTGGAAACAGCAGCACAGGAAGTGAGCATTTTTGCACATCAAGTCCTACATGAGCAGGGCGAGCGCCCATGGGAAAAAATTCTCTTTAACTTTCTGTTTTCTTCTGGCATGAGCAGCTCTTTCAAAGGGGATTTTCTGAGCCAGTTTTGTTATGTGCTGTTTTGTTTTCCTGGGGGGTCGGGGGAGGGCTAGGTGCTGAGTAACGGGGTCTTTGAACGCTTGTCTGCGTTAATTATAAACCAGCTCTGCGTCCCCCGAGGACCCCGGCACACAATTCTTGGAACTGTCCTGTTCGCTCCATTATGTTACAGAAAGTGCAAAGCCGGAGGCCTTTTTCTGAAGAATCAAGATCTGAAACCAACATTATCTTACTCTCTTATTGTTGGCACAGGAAGAAAACCCAGCCCTTGCCAAGTGAAACATGTCAGACTTCCATCAAGTTCCCGAAGGTTGGAGCCTTCGAGACTGGTGACTTTTGATTTCATCTTAGGAAAAACTCAGAATGTAATGCCAGGACACGGTGAATATTTTAAGTAACTTTACAGATTAAGTAGAAAACAAAAAATAATAATAAAAAACAAAGAGATGGCTGGTCAAAACCCCCCACAGGGTGATGTTAGCAGGGGACGAAAAACAAAACACAGCAAGATCTCTCCAAATGTCGTGCTCGCTCTTTGCTCTCCTGGTTGTGGCTGTTCTTTCTGCTCAAAACTGTCCCCCTCTCCACCTGTCAATGTCTTATTTCATCTCACTGAACCCGAATTAGACGCCTCGGCTCTGTGACACCTTCCTAATCCCTCCACTCCCAATTGGCGATGCTCTTCTCGGCAGGCTCACACTTACTTGTTCTATGGTATATGGTGTTTATTATTATTATTTTGCCCCATATTATGTTATTCACGAGCACACCTGTCTCCCCCTCTAGACCACAAATTCCCTGGTAGCAAAAAGCTGCAGACCCACAGATTCTTCCTGGGTGCCTGCACATCGCCAGGTCCTTGGCGGGAGAGCAATACCTACTCGTTACATTAATTAGCTAATTTTAAAAAATAGTCTCTTCCGTATTTGACATGATTCCACTAGCTCCCACAATCAGTGTGCCACAGCTCTGAATGCATGTCTGGCCGATCCAAGTGTGTGTGCCTTTACTCTGACCAGCCACCAAATGTGAAAAGGGACTGGACTCACTCACAGTCTTAAAACACACACAAACCATGAGAATGCACAGCTAAAGGCCTATCAGAAATCACTTAGAAGCAGAAAGATCGATTTCCAGGAATCTGGAATGAGTTAGATGCTGTAATTAAACATAAAATTTTACTCTGAACTTCCTGGCAGCCAAGACAAAATGGAAATTATTCAGGATCATCAGTGTCTTCCTGTTATTCAATTCCAGGAGAAGCTTAAGGAGTAGGTCCCTATTTAAGGTTGGAAAATGCTTTTGACTTCTATTTTGTTAAAGATACAAAACATTAGTCACATATTCGAATCTGAGGTCATCCAAAGGTGATGGGAAGAGGATGTGGGGAATACAGAAACATGGAGGTCTCAGTGTCTTTTCAGACCAGTGGCTCTGAACCAGGTTCTATGTAATAGCACAGTGATTGCTGGCCGCTGTGACAGCCATCCCCCACTTTTCAGGCAGTAAAAGGTCACTTCTTGCTCAGGCACCAGTGGTGTGCAGATGGTATCCCTTGGTCACTGCTTCCCTCCATGAGGTCATTCAGGGACCCAGGATCCTTCACCTCGTGCCCCTGCCAGCCTCTTGCCTCCGTGGTCCTCCTCATCCTGCTGGTTGTTGGGGAAAAGGAGAAAGACACAGGCACATCCATTTCTGAGCCACTCTGCCTGGGAAGCGACTCCCGTCACATCCGCTCACGTGTCACGGTGAGAACTTGTCCCAGGGCCCACCCAAGATGCAAGGGGCTGACAAATGCAGTTCCTGGCCCGGCCACTGCCCCCGCTGACAGCTCCTCTAAGGAAGGGGGCTCACAGCTATATGTCAGAATCTCCAAGGAAACACTTTCCAAACCCTGGGGGTGGGCCCACTCCCAGAGAGTCTGGCTCAGTGCGTCTGGGTGGGCACAGCATGTGGTTTTTGAAAGAATTCCAGTGATTCTGATGGGCCTCCTTGATCAAGAATCTTTCCTCAGATTGTCCGTCTCCACTCAGACTGTCTCTGACTACGTGCATTGGGTTGCATAGTGTCCCCGAAATTCATGTCCTTCTCAGAACCTCAGAATGTGACCTTGTTTCAAATAGGGTCCTTGCAGATGTAATCAAGTTAAAACGAGATCCTTCTGGAGTAAGGAGGGCCCCTAATCCAATGACTGGCATCTTCATAGGAAGAGAAGAAGACACAGAGGCAGACCCACACACAAGGAGAAGGCCGTGAGGCCCACAGAAAGAGGGCCGTGGGACAACAGAGGCAGAGGCAGCTGCAAGCCAAGGAGCAAACGCCAAGGATTGCCAGCAACGGCCAGAAGCTGGAAGAGCCAAGGAAAGATTCTTCCCTGGAGACTTCAGAAAGAGTGGGGCCCTGCTGACACCTTGATTTTGGACTTCGAGCCTCCAGAACTATGGGAGAATACATTTCTATTGTTTTATGCCCCCCAGTTTGTGGTCATTTGTGACAGCAGCCCCAGGACACTAATGCACCACCTGGCACTCTAGTGATTCTGACCGGACCCAAGAAAGGAATCTGGGAAATCTGAGCGGCTCTGTAGCAGTGAGTGGGGAGTCAGACCGAGCCTCTGCGCACACTTGGGGGGCTGGAGGGGCTGGGTTTGAAATCAGAAACGAGGCAGCCAGGCTGGACTTGGCCCCCACTCTGGCTGTGAGAACCTAAAGGTACTTTCCCACTTTAGCTTCCTTTTCCTCAGCTGAAAAATAAAGGGTTTGGCCTAGACAGGGGGTTCTCAGAATGTAGACCATGAGCCACCAGCAACAGAAGTGCCTGGAAATATTGTTGAAGATGCAGATTCCTGGGCTCCACCCGGGCCCTTTGAATCGGAATCCTCGGGTGTGGTCGGGAGTCAGGTGGTTGCCGGGTCCTGGCACAAGGTGGTCGGCACCTGCTTTACAGAGTGTCACGCAGACACCTCAGGGCCTGGGCGGGCTTCGTCACTGGTCCACGATGATGGGGAAGCAGTTTCAGCATTTAAGCAGCAAAATGTCCCTTCCCTTTTTCTGCCCTGGGACGGAGCCCTGAAGTCCTCCATATGGATGTGCCCTGAATACGGGGCGAAGGAAAGAAACCCCTTATTATAGGAGAACAACAACTTCAGCCACCGTGTCAAGCACATCTGAGAAGGCATATTCTAAACATAGACTCATTTTCCAGGCAAAGAAAGTTAGTAGTAAACAAAACACAAGGAGCCCAGTGGGGTCTAAAAGCCAAGCCAGCCTTTCTTGTTCTAGAACAGAAGGTTCCCATGTTATCTCGTTCATTTCTCTCATTCCTGGATTAAGGTGGTTTTGCCCAGTCTTAATATTTACAAATTTTTTCCACACCAGTTGGGGAAAAATTGCATTTCCTACCTTTCTAAGTTTATAGGTAGAGAAAGAAATCATAAAGAAAAAGATGAATGCGTCCGTCCACGTAAAATCTTTTTACTCCTCCGATACAAAACCAGTAAGTAAACAATGAATTGAGGAAAATGTTAGCAGCGCCTATGAATGATTGGCTGACTTTCTAATTGGCCTCCAGAAAACTAAGAGGAGATTAGCTCTAATGAAGGGCTAATATGATTTTAAAATCTTAATATGCAAATGATACTCGGAAATCCATAAGATCAAGGCAGTTATCTCAACAGGCAAAAGGCAATGGATATTTTTAGAAAATTCACAGAAGAAGAAATTCAAGTGGCCCGCTGACAGGAAAACGTCCACCGCAGGAGTGGGCCACGACAAGAAACCACACAAGCAGCACAGGAGCTCAGTCACGCACTGAAAATAATTACAGACGTAGGACATGTTTACAAAGCATAGTTATAGGACAAATATGCTTTGTTTGACGGGTGTGAGCTCAGGAGCCTCACATACAGACTCAGAATAGCCGAGGTAAGATGGGACAGAAACTAAGAAATAGCTGCTTCTTGGTGCTGGGGAATAAAGAGCGGTGACGGCTCTTCCTGGTCTAACTCACCTCTACCTGCTGAGGACCAAAGGCACCCACACCCACACCCACACCCACACACACACACACACACACACACAGCTTCAGAGGAGAAGCTTCCGGGTGGGGCCATCCTCTGGCCGCCCTCCACCCACCTCCACCACCAGCTTCATTCTGCTCGCCATGCTGGGTTTTCTGGAAATACATGTGAATAAAGGGCTCTGCGGATTTCAGAAGTGTGATATTGTGATTTATGATGATAAATAGATTATTTGGTCTTCATCCCCCGTTCCTGGAACAGAGCTCCGCAAACACTTGGAATTTCCTAAGTGAAGAGAGAGATCAAGTTGTCCTTTGTTATGTTAATAAGGTGACTTTTGGAAAGCCCCTAGGTCACCTAACGTTGGGGCTGGTTGCCAGGGGAACCAACCCTGTGATTGGAGGGTTGGAACTGTCAGTCCCACCCCTGGCCTCCTAGGAGGGGAGACATGGGCTGGAGATTGAGTTCAATGCCAATGCAATGATTTCATCAACCCTGCCTATGTAGCGGAGCTTCACAAAACTCCAAAAGGACGGGGTTCCGAGAGCTCCCAGGTTGGTGAACACGTGGAGATGTGGGGCGAGCGGCGTGCTTCATGTCCTTTCCTCACACCTTGCCCGATGCATCTCGTCCACCCGGTTGTTCCCGAGTGTCCTCAGGATACAGATAGCCTTCTACAACAAACCGTGATCTAGTGAGTAAAACGTTTCTCTGAGTTCTGTGAGCAGCTCTAGCAAATTAATCCAACCCAAGGAGGAGGTCGTGGGAACCTCTGGTCTATATATAGCCGTTGGGTCAGAAGCAGAGGTGACCACCTGGACCTGCGGTTGGCACCTGAAGTAAAGGGGGAGCAGTCTGGTAGGACTGAGCCCTTAGCCTGTGGGATCTGACGCTGTCCTCAGGCAGAGAGTGTCAGGATTGAGTTCATTGCTCGGTGGTTAAAAAAAACCTACATATTGAAAATAGTTGGAAAATGTTTCTCTGGAGCACCAAGGAGCACAGCTGACTCAAATAGACTTGATGGTAATGGGTTAAGAATCTAGAACCCAAGATGGGGACATGAAGAATTACAACACGAGGCCACGTTGATTGAGTGGGTGTCAGCTCAGTCCTTTATGAAGAGCAGCTCTTTTCACTCTCACAACGGTCCTGGGGGTCGAGGCACTTAGTATTCCTACTTCACAGATGAGGAAACTGAGGCCAAAGTTGCACAGTAGACGTGGAGCCAGGATGCGCACCCGAGGCTGGCTTTTAGCTGGTCTATTGACCAATGCACACTGGTGAGCACGCGGACCTCTAGGGTCGTGTGAGGATGCCACTGATCCCTGGATGTTGTCACCTGGCTGTGGACAGATGGCTGAACTTGGGAGCCCTGGGTCATTTCCTGGAATCGTGAGTTGGGGCTCTTCCTGGGAAAATGTGGACACCTGCTCAGGTGTAGTGGATTGATTGGCAGCTCCCCAAAAGATATGCCACATCCTGACCCCCAGAACCTGTGAATGTGGCCCTATAGGGAAAAAGGGTCTTTGTAGATGTAATGAAGTTAAGGGTCTCGCAATGAGATGATCCTGGATTACCCGAGGGGGCCCTGAGTCCACGGTGGCTGTCCTTTTAGGAGACACACAAAGGAGAGGCGAGAGGAGAGGCCGTGTGAGGACGGAGGCAGAGATGGAGCGATGCTGCCAGGAGCCCAGGGACGCCTGGAGCCCCAGGATCTGCGAGAGGCAGGAAGGAGCCTCCCTGGAGCCTCCGGAGGGAGCGGGGCCCTGCAACACCTGGATTTCAGTTTCTGGCCTCCAGGACTGTGAGGAGATGAATTTCGGCTGTTTTAAGCCCCTAGTTTGTGGTCCTTTGTTACAGCGGCCCCAGGACACTCCTACAGGAGACCCATTAGGCAGTTGCCCTGTTTGTGTTTCTCCGGGCCAGCTTGTCCTGGCTCTTGGTGTCCGAGGAGAAAGCTGGATCTGGTGAGAGGAGGCCGAGTGACCTCCTGCACCGTGAGCCCGGGCTGTACTCCCGGGGCCCTGCCTGCCGGCCCTAGAAATAGCTCGAGCTGCAGCGCCCTTTTTTGGTTAATGGATTGGGCTAGCAGTGCCTGCCACTTAAACAGCTTCACCAGCCGGGAGGCCGCGGGGAGCCTGGCTCCTTCCCTCCCTGCCCTTCTTATCATGATGGATTGCCACTCGGGAGGGAGATGGAAACTTAAAAATGCCTTGCTCTGCGCAGCTCCGGGCCATGCCTTGCTGGTTTTCTTCGCAAATCCAGGGTCGTAAACTTTTAAAAATAGGCACCGGGCTGCCAGCCTCGTTAAAGGAGACTCTGATTTATTGAGATGCACCGTCGTCATCATTGTAGATGGTTCTGGAACTTGCTGGAAAGACCCTACTGGTTGTGACGGTCATAAGTTTTGCCCTCAGTTCTTTCTATTCTCCCTTGGCTCCTGGTTTTCTTCCTCACAAAGAGATGGCAATATCCGTGAGGACTTTTTGGATACCCTCCATGGGAGGCAAACATCCGGCGCTCTATAAATGCTTCCCTGATGGTTTGAGCTGAAGACGTAATCATCACTCTTTTGAGGCGGCCAAGAGGAGCCAGCGGGACTGGGAGACAGCAACCGTCTCGAGTCACGTATTTACTGGGTGTGTCAGAACAAAAACCTCTATAAAAGAGAATTTTCCAAAAAAACACAAAAGGAGGTGGACATGTGGCGCCCTGAGAATGCCGTTGTTAGGGGTGTATTTAGCCAGTCAGCTTTGGATAATAGTGGAAAATAAGATTTGCCAGGGACTCGGCTGACCCCTTGACAACTGAAATCAGATCTACCGAGCTGAGTGAAATGCAGGGGGCTTCCAGCTCTGGTTTCTGGTTATCGAGGCAAAAAGATGTGAAGACAAATGATAAAATGAAGGTGTCACTTAGAATCCCACTACTTAAGAAAAATCTCTGTGAATATGGTGTGTATACTTAAAACAAAACCTCTGTTCCACGCGGCCCCTGGTAACCCTTCCCCCGCTCCAGGCACCGTGGGCGTTCCTGCGTGCACTGCCTATCTTCCGGCGTCCTTCCAAACCAACAGGGCTCTGTCCTGCGGAGGCACCGTTGGCCACTTGACCACCCCCTATGGCTGCATATTTCACATAATCATCTGATTAAGGACTAATTTTTCATTCTAGGGCTGAGCAAGAGGCAGATTTCCTTTCCTATAAATTCTTTTTCCTTTACGCTGAGCACACGGGCCACGTTGGATGCCAGCTTTTGTCCTCCTGCTGCGATTAGATGTGGTCGACAGAGAATGTTCCCTCACCAAAGTGGTGAGTTACAGGCTGTCATTTCAGACCTTTCAGGCAGAGTCGGGAGCACGCTGATGACAGAGAGGGACGTGGAATTGGCCCAACAGTCCGTGGGTCCCTAGGAAGCTGGAACATTCTTTATCTGATTAGAGGAGAAACAGCATTTCTGACAGCGGTTTTCTGTGGGTGCAGCAAAAACCAAGCAGAGTCTGTCCAGGAACTCCTCCTCATGGAGTGTGTTGTTCAAGAATCACGTTTGGATGCTACTAATAGCAATCTCCCAAATGGTGGCTTAAACACACTTGGTATATTATTTTTCTCAAGAAGTTTCAAGGTGGCAACAGACAGCATTGGTTCAGTACAAGACTGTCAGAGTTGAGATCTTTTCAATTTTCTTGGACATTGTTTTGTTGTTGCCTCATGGCATCAATATAGGTGCCCTATCTCCACCATTGCACCTATGTTCCAGGCAGAAAGAAGGGGGAAAGTGAAGGTTAAATAGACAGAGTCTATCTGAATCTGCTGGGACTCTACTTGCAACTCACTGGCCCAAATTGTGTTGCCTGATCACACCCATCTGCAAAAGAGGTGTTTGTAAAACCCTGTGTGTCTTCAGGAAACCCCAGGGCGTCCCATTTGCATGCTGACACCATTTTGGTGGCCAGAAAATAAATAGTATCTAAAACAAAACAAAACAAAACAGTCAGGGTAGCTTTTCCAGAGCTCTTCCTTCATGGAAACAGATTGTGGTTAGGGGTTCTAAGCGGGGTGAGGTTGTCAAGGGCGGCAACCAGGTGGACGGGTGGGCTGCTAGGGGCTTCAGGGGTGGAGAGGTGAACTCTCAGACAGACCTGGAGTCAGCCCCTCCCTCCACATCTCACACTAGGGCTGGTTACTATGCCTCTTTGTACTTAAGTTTCCTCGTCCTGAAAGTTCATGCCAGAGCCCCTCCACCTCCACGGACTCCTAGTCCAGTGCTCCTTCCACACACCAGTACTTCCCAAACACCAACCTCTGCACATCACGTTCATGATTCTCGTTCTGTGGTAGCTCTACTAATATTTTTGTTTAAATCCATTCAAATTTTACTGAAACAGATTTATTTTTAAAAGAAGTTTTAAATACATTTGTATGTGGTGCCCCAGGAGCACGCGCCGCACGTTGACAGGTGACTCTCGGAGGTGGACATGCCCGGGACCACACGCTGTGCGCTGAGTGCAGAGGCTGCTGCAGCTCCGTGTCGGCCCCCTCCTCGGCACAAAGAGGGCCTGGAAGTATGGGGTGCTAGAGACCCCTCAGCACTGCCGGGGCTCCTCCAGTCATGCGGGGAAAGGGGACGTGCTGTGTTAGCCAGTGTGACCAACACTGTGTGCCCGGGATGGCGGCACCCACCCCAGCTGCCCTGTGCCCCTGGGGCTGCCCTCCAAGACCTTGCTGCAGGATAACGGTCTTTCCTTGGGCAGATTGTTTCTCTTCCTTCAACTCTGAGCTTTTCTTGGAGCCACGGGCTGTTCCCTCCCGTTCCCCACAGTCGCCCCTTGGCCCCGTACGTCTGACTTTGAGACCGCCCCATGTAACAGAGGCTTTGAAAACACTGTAGGTGCACATTTACACGTAAGCGTTCTCATCTTCCCCCATCACCAGTTTCATTCAGGCGCTCCTGTACGAGAAGATACTCTGACCCGGTTAAGTTACCTGCCTGGCCCCAGATTTGAGTTTGAGACCCCTGATCTATGGAACGAGCAGTCTTTGAAAAGCACTGCCCATGTGCACATGTTCGTACACACGTTACTGCCCCCGAGCCCATGGTTATCTCTTCGGAGAACACCTCTGTCTCCCCTCCGCACGCTGACACCACGGCATGGCCTGCTCTGTTCTCCACCCACCCTCTCAACCACATTCCCTGATCCCCACTCGAGGGCCAGTGACCGTCCACCCAGGGAGGCCTCTCAGATTGGCACGGGGGTGCAAGAGAGGGCGGCAAGGACACCCCTGTGCTGGTTCACTAGCTGCCTCGACAAGGTACCCAAAGCAAGTGCCCAACCTCGAGCTTCACTCTCTGACAGTCGGAGGCGGGGAGTCGGAGATAAGGTGTCACCAGGTCCGGTTCCCTCTGAGGCTGTGAGGAGAATCTGCTCCCGGCCTCTCCCAGCTTCTGGTGGCTTCTCTGCAATCTTTGTCATTCTGTGGTGTGTAGACACATCACTCTGATCTCTGCCTTCATCTTCACGTGGCGTTCTCCCTGTGTGCGCGTCTGTGTCCCCGCTCCCCTGTTTTATAAGGACACTGATCATTTTGGATTAGGGACCCACTCACTCCAGGATGACCTCACCTTAACCCGACTAATCACGTCTGCAACGACCCATCTCCAAATAAGGTCACATTCTGAGGTCCTGAGGGTTAGGACTTCAGTATATGAATTTGGGGGGACACAGTTCAGCCCATACCAGCACCCCCACCAGACTGGAGAGTCACGGGAGCACCATCCCACCTGTGAAATGGCCAGGAGTGAGCTCAGCTAAAGGAGAGGTGAGAGGAGAGGTGCCAGTTCCAGGCAGAAGGGACAGCACGTGCAAAGGTCCTGAGGACCCAGAGAAGACAAGAAGTGCCTTTTGGAACGATTGGGGACACAAATGCTTGGGGAGATGGACAGCTGAGACTGAAGAAGTAACCAGGATACACGAGATATGCATGCACTGTGATCCCGTTTGTAAACTCACAGACACATTCACATACACCCAGAGCAAAACAGCACAAGAACAGATCCCCAAACTTTCCCAGGACCATCCTGGGTGGTGTCGGGCCAGTATGTGGGGCTCAGGGGTTGCTGGGCAGCAGGAGGGCCTCTCTGGTGTCCTAGAGCACGTCCCTCCCAGGAGGATGCATTTCCCAGCGCAGAATGGTCTGGGCTGAGCAATTACAAAAACTTTTAAAGGCTTATGCAGCAACCGCTTCCAGAACGCTTCACTTCAGCCCTCCTCGTAAACAGATTGTAAAGACGCAATCAGCGCAGAGCCCACTCGGCTGTGATAATCTGATGTAAGCCAGGCTCTGATTTATACACACCAGTCCAAACAAACATACCTGTAGACCATCAAACTGGAATTTCTTCCATACTTTCTTCTTATGCATTAAGGAACTGCTTTTATTTCTCTTTTGCCGGAGGGAAGTGATATATTTATTTTGCGGAAGAAGAAAAACGGTGTGAGAGATGCTGGGGACAGAGCGGTGAGGATTGCTGTGGGCGCTGGGGCCCCAGATCCTTCACCAGCACGGCCAGTTCAGGACCACGGAGCTGAGCAGGCGGATGTCCAGTTCGTTACGTGTTCATGTTGAAAAACGGCTGAGATAGCACTTGCTGTGTGCCAGACACTCTTGGGAGAGCGCCGTGGATATTAGCTCAGGGAGGGGTAAACTGAGGCATCGAGGCCTCCATTTCTCCTTAATGGAGTTGGGCTTTGGTCTGCCCTCTGCCTTCTCCTCCCATCACTCTTGAGCTCTCGAGAATTAGATCTGGATTTGCCTTTTTGGTCCTGGCGGTGAAAATGTCTGATTCACACACTGCCTTTCACCCACCCATCCATCTCCCCCTCCCTCTCCCTCCTCCCCTCCTCCCCTCCCTCTCCCTCCTCTCCCTCCCTCTCCCTCCTCTCCCTCCCTCTCCCTCCTCCCCCTCCTCCCCATCCCTCTGCCTACCCCCTCCTCCCCCTCCTCCCATTCCTCCCCCTCCTCCCCCCCTCCCCTCCTCCCCCTCCTCCTGCTCCTCCCCCTCCTCCCTCCCCTCAGATAATCTCCCCGCAATGCCATGTACTGCACCTCATTGGCTCCAGTTCCTCCTGGCTCCCTCTATCCACGACTCTGTCATGTCACGTTGCAGTTGCCCTGCCCCAAAGGGACAGAAGATGTTTCCCCTCCTCTTGATTTTGAGTTCGTCCATGACCTTGCTCTGGTCATTAGAATGAGGTAGAAGTGACGGCATGCCAGTTCTGAGCCCGAGCCCTAAGGGCCTTTGCGTGTTGTTCTCTTGTTCCTCTGCTGTCCGTCGCTGTGAGAGCAGCAGGCCCGGGCTAGCCCTCTGACCCCAGAAGGAGGATGAGAGACATCTGGAGCAGAGCCATCCCAGCTGAGCTCCACCTGGGTCAGCCAGCTCTCAACCAACCTCGAACTTGTGAGCTAAATAAATCTTCTTGTTGCATGCTGCTGTTTGTTGCATGGTTGGTTGCTACTCAGCATTTTGTGAGCCATAGCCAACTGCTGCACAGTGTTCACTGCAGAAAACTTGACAAATACGGGAAAGTGTGAAGAAGACAAAGTCATCATAGTTTGGCCGCCTAGAGCTGGTCTCTGTGAACATTTGGGGATCTGTTCTTGTGCTGTTTTGCTCTGGGTATAGATGAATGGGTCTATGAGTTTACAAACGAGATCACACTGCATGCAGATCTCATGTATCCTGGTTACCTCTTCAGTCTCAGCCGCCCATGTCCCTAAGCATTTCTGTCCCCACTCATTCCAGAAAGTACTTCTTATCTTCCCTGTGTCCTCAGGACCTTTGCACGTGCTGTGCCTTCTGCCTGGAACTCTCCTCACCTCTTCTTTAGCTGAGCTCACTCCTGCCCACCTCTCAGGTCTCACTCTGCTTGGATCCTGCCTCCCTGGCCCTCCAGGCTGGCTTGGGTACCACTCCCTGGTGCAGCCACAGCTCCCTGTCCTCATAAGGTCCTTATTTGCCTGTCTCGTGTGTCCCCGGTGCTTGTCTGGTCCCTCCCCCAGACAGTGAGCTCAAGGACCACGTCTGTCTTGTCTGGTGTCCCCAGGGCAGTGGCCGGCACACAGTAGGCACAGAATGAACACCTGTGAAATGGAGCGGTAACATAACGTAACACGATGTTGATGTAATGTGATATTGGGAGCAGTTTTTCCCGTGTGGTTAAAGGCCAGCTTGCTTTTCAATGGAAAGATGCTTGGCATTTCATACAGCTAGAGGAAGGTATTTCTGCCTGTTTTCTTGAGCTAGGGCTTGCGGAATACTCATAGAACCTGATGGGACTCTTCCCCAGATGAACAGTTCTATGCTGTGCCCGGCCGTCTCCCACTCCCAACCGTCCTGGTTCCCAGCTCTTGCAACCCAAAGCACCACTCTCCTCATAGCCCTTCCCCCGCTCAATAAGCCTCAGTGGCTCCGCGGTTCCCTGGCAGAGTGTGTAGCAAGCCGATCACTTGGACAGGATAGGAATGGCGCCATGGTCGAGGTAGAGACAGGGAGAAGAGATGAGCAGGGCTCTCCCTGCCTCCCTTTGCTCACTGGCCCCTGGTCTGCTGTCCCTCAGGACTGCGTGTTCCTTGAGAACAGGGCACAGCCCTTTTCTTTCTCTGTCACTGGGGCAGGGAGCTCTCGGGAAAGGAGTGATTTTCTGAGGTTTGGTGACTGCATAAATGACAGGCTGCTTCTTAAAGGCTCCTGATCTCTGCTAACTGCCCCTGTGCCAGTGGTCCTACTGTGTGCCTGGTGTCCTGACCACGATGCAGCCAGAACCCTGGGCCTGCTCTGGCCTGTCCCTCTCTGGGCCGCCCGGAGGTCCTGCCTCTGTCTTTAGAGGGGCATGAACCTCACTTGCTTTGGTCTCACCCCCTTTGCTCTTTAACTTTAACCCCTTAAATCGCTGGGTCTGCCTTCCTGGCAGGACGGATGCTGCTCCGACTCTGTCGTGTTGGGAGGTCTTCCCGGCTCCCGCGGCTCTGAGCGTGGCAGGTGCTGGCGTCCCCTCGCCCCCACCCCTCAGCCGTTTCAGGATGCTCCAGCTCAGCGTGTCTCAAACTGCCACGTGTGTGCCCCCCACCTGGGAAGCTTGTTGAAACGCAGGTTCCGATCCTGGGGTGGGGCCTGAGACTCTGCATTTCTATCGGGAGGCTGATGCTTCTGGTCCCTGGACACTCACTGAGTCCCAGGCTCTGGCCAGCTCCCAACCACATTCATCTGCGTTTCTGTGTGTGGGGTCCTTCCCCAAACACACAAGACTGCCCTGCCCACACCCCGTGCAGCAGGCCAGCCCTCAACACACGACTCGGGAGCTGGTGTGAAGACCCCAGCTCTCCACCCGTGAGGCGAGGACTTCACGCCGGTTTCCCATTTCCCCACAGGAGGGGGCTCTCGTCACCCAGTGGGACAACTGGGGAAAGAACACACCCCTTTATGGGTGCCCCCACTTCCCTCTCTCACACCCCTGCCCCCCAAATAAACTCCCTGTGCTTGAATTCTTGCCTGCTCCTGGAAGAAGTGAAATTAAGACACTGTTGTGGGTCGAGTTGTGTCCCCCAAAAAGATGTGTTGAAGTGCTAACCCCCAGTACCTGTGACTGTGACCTGATTTGGAAATAGGGTCTTGGCAGATGTAACAGGTTAAGATGAGGTCAGACTGGATTAGGGTGGCCCTAAATCCAATGACTGGTGTCCTTACAAGAAGAGGAGAGGACCCAGACACACACAGAGAGAAGACAATGTGACGATGCGTCCACAAGCCACAGAAATCCAGGATTCCCGGCAACAGAGAAGCTAAGAAGAGGTGAAGAAGGGTTTCCCCCTAGAGCCTTCAGAGAGAACGTGACCCTGCCAACATCTTGATTTCAGGTGTCTGGCCTCTAGAACCATGAGATGATAAGTTTCTGCTGTTTTAATCCAGTTTGGCGTCATTTGTGACAGCAGCCCAAGCCTAATACAGACACCAAGCTGTGTGTCCTTGGGTAAGTTACTTAACCTCTCTGAGTCGGCTTCCTCACCTGTGATTGGGTTTAGTACTGACCTTACAGGATCATGGTGAGGCTCAGAGCTGAGGGATGTAAACGACCAAACATCATTCTTATTTCATAGTAGATGTCAGAGAATTGTTATCATCATCATCAGTCACCATCATCACCATCATCGTGATCATCATGATCACCACTTCTGTGTGGTCGGGGGAGATGGGGCTGGTTTAGGAGGAGACCTGACCCTATGAAATGAAGGATCTCTGACCCTCATATGGGCATTTTCAACCCCTGCTGGGAGAAGGGTCAGCTGGTACAGCCTTTCTGGAAAAAAATATAATTATAGGGATCAAAAGCCTGAAAATGCAACTAGCTTTTGATCCAATAGTTCTTTCTGAGGGATTCATCTAAGGGAAATAATTACATATATGTGCAAAGACTCAACTACAAGGAAGCTGAATGCAGTGCTATTTTATATACACTCAAACAAAACAAACAGATCACAATAACAAAGTGGAATTTTTAACTTGGGTGAGAAATGCCTAAAATATAGGATTGGTTAAATATGGGGTTGCTTTATCTTTTAGACCAGAGGTTGGGAAACTTTTTCTGTAAAGGATTAGCGAGTAAATATTTTAGGCTTTTTGGGCCGTACAGTTTCTGTCACAACTATTTGGCTCCGCTGTTGTCATGCAAAACCAGCCATAGACCGTACACAGCCAAACGGGCTGGCTGTGTCCCAATAAAACTTTATTTACCAAAACAGGTGGTGGGCCACATTTGGCCCACAGGCAACAGAATGCTGATTCCAGTAATGGACAGAATATCAGCAAACCACTAACAACAATGGAGTAGGAGCAACCTAATGTCACCTGCGGGCAGTCGCCCAGGCCAAGCTTTGGGGCTGGCTGGGTGTGGGTTCCCCAGAAGCACACTCGGATGTAAGAATTTGAGTACATGAGTTCACCTGGAAGTTGGCCCAGGAGACAGTATCGGGAGACAGGGACGGGGGACAGGAAAGGGACGAGGTCAGTAAAAGGAGTGTTAACAAGGAAGGTCCCACGGCGGGCCCCCGGGCTCAACACACTGGCCCGGGAGGCAGCGTGGCCACACCCCAGGGCGCTCCCACCCGGGGGGCGTTCATCCACGTGATCCCTCTCCCTCATCATTGAGGGCTGCTTTGGGGGGTCACTCCAGCACTTGTGCTTGCCCTGTGTGTGGACCAGCGTGCCCCTAGAAAAGCAGGCTCAGGCAGAGAGGCGTGGTGTTCCCAGTGCGCAGCCTCAGGGGTGGGGAGGTGAACACTCAGAGAGCCTGGCGGCCAGGCGGCAGCTGATTTTCTGTTCAAATAAATAATACGTGGGTGTATTTCTACCTGAATGGAAAAAGTATGCAAGGCAGGGTGCACACATGCCGTTTAGCGAGCAGTGTGCAGTTGTGGGGATGGGTAATGTAGAGAGGCAGGATCTTTTTACTCCACTCCCTTCTGCATTGTTCGAATTGTTATAGATAATATGGGTTGTCCTTGTAATTTAAAAGTCAATTAAAAAAACAAATGATGCCATAGGAAAAAAAGCTAATGACATGGTTCATGATACCAAATTACTATAAAGTTAATAAAGTTAATAAAGTCAGTTGTAAAACAGTCCACAGGGTGTGATTCCATTTTTATACCATTTTGCGTGTGTATGTATATATGTATGTGTGTATGTATATATGTGTACGTATCTGTGTATATCCATTCATATGCAGGCGTCATCTCTGTTAATCTATCTGGGTCTATCTCTCAATCTATCTATCATCTTTCTATCATCTATCAATTGATCTATCTATCCATCTACCATCTATCTATCATCTTTCTATCAATCTATCTATCCATCTATCATCTATCTCTATCATCTATCTATCTACCTATCTACCTGTCTATCTATCATCTATTATCTATCTATCTATCTACCTACCTATCTATCTATCATCTATCTATCAATCATCTATCATCTCTCTCTCTATCATCTATCTATCTATCATCTCTCTCTCTCTCTCTCTCATCTATCTATCCTCTATCTATCTCTCTATTATCTGTCTATGTAGGGAAGAGAGAGAGAACGAGATCTGTACCTGGTAGGACTCATACCTATGAGTGATTTTTTTGGATTCTTTTTGGGTTTTTTGCATATTTAGATTTTTCACAAAGAGCATTTGATGCTTGTACACTTCTTCAAAGTCGTTAGGCCCTCCAGTCGTGCATGTGGGTGCGTAGAGTATCAGAGAGGCACCTCGGCAGGACCGAGCACTGGGAGCAGAGGGAGTAATCCTCTCGGGGGAACTGTGAGCACCACTTGGGCAACCGGACCCCTGGGCTCTCTTGCTGACTGCTGTGTGCAGACGCTCCTCGGCCAGCCACTCGTCAGGCAGAGGGCTTGTTCCCAGCTTCTTCTCAGGCTCAGGATCCTTGGGTCAAAATGTTATGTTTCTAGTGCTCCCCTCCGCCTGCTGTAGGTGGTGAAGGTGGAGAGGAAAGAGGTCTTCCAGGAGGGCTTGTGAAATGAGAAGAGGAGGGAGGATAGACTGCCAGGGGCCTGCCAGGAGGGCTTGTGAAATGAGAAGAGGAGGGAGGATAGACTGCCAAGGGCCTGTCATGGGAGGCGAGGGGTCAGGGAGGAGGAGACAGAGACAGGAGGGCCAGAGAAGAACTAGGACGAGGACCACCTCCTGCAGCCATGCTGCAGGCTAAACCCACACACATCTTCATTCACTCAGCTGCTCCCCTAGCTGGTCATCCTTTCTGTGCCTCCAACACCTCCAAGATTATCCTGCCTCAGGGCCTTTGCACATGCCAGTCCTTCTGTCTGCATGATCTCTCTCAGCTCCGCACTCACTGGCTCCTTCTCATCCTTCGGTCTCAGCTCAATTGCCGTGCTCTCCGAGAGGCCAACCCTGCCTGCCCTGGTTATCCTACACCCTACCCGCCACGTCCCCCAACAGTCACTCTCTATTCCATTACCCTGCTCATGTCCCCCGAGCTGTCATTGCCATCTGAGACACTCTGGTCTCTGTCGTGTTTTTTCTGTTACTATCTGTCCCCCGCGAGTGAGGGGAGGACCTGGCCTCTCTGGCTTGCAGCTGGATCCCCAGAACCAGGATGCAGTAGATGCTCAGTAAAGCTGAGTTCCCATCACAGGGCCCTCCACCCCACGGATAACAGGACCTGGGGGGATTGTTGGGGTCGAAAACCGTGCAGAGGAAAAAGACTTTAAAGTGGGCGAGCTGGCCGCGTGTTGCACTTCCTGCTGGAGTTCAAAGCCAGCCCTGCCCCTGGAACTGCCATCACGAGTTCAGATTGTTCCAGAATCCCGCTGCTGACTGTTCAAAAGGCTCCCAGCTGCTATCAGGAAATAGCTCAGGAAGGTTTCCGTTAAACACCGAGAAACTGAGATGCAATCAGCCGGGCTGGAATTCAGGAAAGTGCTGGCCCTGGAGCTTAAGGAAGAAAGAACGCGTTTTAGGCCGCAAGGAGGGGAATCTGCCAGCCGCAGCCTGTCCTCCCTCCACCTGTCGGGCAAGGCTAGAGCCTCGGCTCCCGTCCTGCCTTTCACAGTGGGAAGCGGCGGGCCTCCGGCCCAGGGCGCCGCGTCCAGTCTGGGACCCCGCTGCCTGTGGACAGGAATGTTCTGTGATTGCTACTTCTTCCTGCTCGTTGGCATCAGCCCGCAATCTTTCAGTTGTGGTCTCGAAGGCCAAACACGAACCAGGATTTTCCATTGTGGTTGCAATTTTGGCTTGTAATTTTATCACTCGAATCTAAATCCACTTCAGAAATGCCATAAACTAATTGTCACTGAATAAACTGAGACTTTTGAGGAGTTTATAAAAGTGATTTAATGAAAAAAAAAAAAGTGGAAAATAGGAAACAAATGTTGCCTACAGAATTGTTGGCAAAAAGGTAAAAACTCTCTGTTTCTTTTGAAAGCGTGCCCTCGTCTCGGCCCCAGCCCTGCCCGCTGCGGCTTCAGAGCCCGGTGGTGGGGAGGCTGTTTGTGTTGGAGCCGGTGGCCCTGATTTCACGTTTGTGCCGGGGAGGCTGATGGGGGCGCGTCAGGGGCCGGGGCACGGGTGGGGTCAGCCGAAAATAAATGGGCACAGATCAGATCAAATCCTCACCCAGCAGAATGAACCTCGTTTCCTTGATTAAAAATAATAATAATACAAACAAAGTGAATGTTGGGGTTAAGTAAATGTGAGTTAATTACTAAGCTGTGACCATTTTCACAGTTTCTGAAGCTAAACACTTCATCGTGCGTTGTCAGTTTACGTTAGGCCGTAATTGGAATGACTACCGGTTAGCTGTTTCACTTCATTCATATTAAGAAACAATATACAAAGGGTATAAAGTGATCAGCTCTGTTTATGCAGAGGAGGAGGGCTGTAACGCCAGCGCACAGCAGCCGGGCAGAGGGAGAGATTGTTCCTGACTTTTGATGGGCTTCTGCTGATGGTTTATGAATGAAAATCTTTGGAGAAACTTCTAAATGCGGACCGTCTGGGAACGTCAGGCAGCGCAAAGCCCACCTCAGCGCTCCCAGCGTGGAACAGGCAGATGAGGAGGGAGGTTCCCCGGGGGCCTGGGGGTAGACGAGAGAGTGTCTGTGAAACAGACATATCCTTCCAGGTCGAAAGGATCAGGATTTGGGATCTGTTGAACTCCTACAAGACGAATCTAGCTGGGACCCAGCAGAGCTGGATTCTAGCATTTTCCATGACTGCTGGGGTCGGGGTGGGGGTGGTTGTGAAATTCTGAGCTTCCTGGTTGGCTGAGGAAAGTGGGATCAAGACAGAGACCCACATCCCCTCTCGGCCTCAGAAAACCCCAAGAACCTTTGGGCCTTGAAGCCCAGAAATCTCTGGTTTTCTGTGAAAACGAGACACACAGATGTCAGAAATCAGCCTGGAATTCCAGGAGCGGTGTCCTCTCACGTGTTTGGGGTAAAACAGCAGCAACAACAAAAAACTCTGCAAAAAGCAAGAATGTTTTCTTTAGTTAAAGCCTCAGGGAATAGGAAGCAACCCAAGTGTCCATCAACAGAAGAGTAGATAAACAAAATGTGGTCCATCCACACAATGGAATATTACTCAGCCTTAGAAAGGAAAGGAATCCTGACACCTGCTACAACCTGGATGGACCTTGAGGACTTATGCTAAGGGAAATAAGCCACTCACAAAAGGACAAATACTGTGTGATTCCACTTAGGGATGAGGTCCCTAGAGTTATCGAATTCACAGAGACAGAAAGTAGGATGGTGGGTGCCAGGGGCTGGGGGAGGGGGATGAGGAGCGAGTGTTTAACGGGGGCAGAGTTTCAGTTTGGGAAGATGAAGAGTTCTGGAGATGGATGATGGTGATGGTTGCACAACAATGTGAATGTGCTTAATGCCACTGAACTGTACACTTAAAAATGGCTACATTGACAACTTTTATGTTATATATCTTTTCCAACAATAAAAGAAAAACAATGTAAAATAGGTGTGGAGTTGAGATGAAATGATGCATCCTGACCATTTAGGTTTGGCTGGAGAATGGTAGGCATTCATACATATGAATATTCACTATGGTCATTATCACGTACACCATAAATGCTTGTGAGATGCTTTATGAGGGAGAGAGAGAATGAACTTCTGCTATGGATCTACAGCAGGATGCGTCTAGAGTTCAGTAGCAAGGGAGTCCACGTGATCCCATTCACAGTAGAAAACCCACGAGCCAGGTCTTGAAAGCCAGAGAGCGTCAGGTAGTCTTGACTTGTCCCGTTTCAAGAACCCCAGCTCCTTAAGTATTTGTGGGGCATCTGCTACATTGTCTACAGACCAATGTCGTGACCCACCGGACCGCGTGTTGCCCACTAAAATCCAGGACCTGGCCTCTTCACGCGTCGCTCTTATATTCAGACAAACTAGACCATCTTCCCAACTCTCTTGAACTTCGCGTCCGGTTCCAGCTCCCCACGACGCCGTGCGGAACAGGGCAGGAACCATTTACGGACCAGGAGACACAGGCAGCCAGGTCCTCGCCTGGCCCGAGCTGCCTCCATCTGGGTCACCCTAGCCCGAAAGTCGAAACCACCTCCCATCTGGGTTTCTCTCTTGCACAGGGCGCAGCCTCGTAATGGCCAGATGTTTTTAATGAAGGGCCGATGATTTCGGCTGGTATTGCACAAACACAGGGAAGGAGAGAGAGAGCGAGTGACTTTGCCCCTCAGGTGCCCAGACCTCCAATAACGCTGCTGGCCTTTGGGTTGATGGCGACATTCCTACAGACACCTTCTCTCAGAGACTCATTTCCCCCGGAACTAGATACACTTCTCCAGGAAACAGCTAGTCCTTGCACGTCTCCCTCCTCCTCTCTCTCTCTCTCTGCTCTCTCCCCCTCCCTCTTTCTCTCCTTCTCTCTCTCCTTCCCTTCCCCTTTGCCTAGAAGAACATTTTGGGTGGCCGCCAAGAGAGAGACCCGGGCTAGGCACCAAGTCCCACGTCCACGTTGACTAAGGAGCCGAGCATCCCTCTCCTGGAGGAGGAGCACAGGGGCTTTTCTCTTCTGTGTGAAACCTGAGGCTGGGCCATCAGAAACGCACCCACTTTCCCTAGCACCCCCAAGAGCCTGCAAAGGCCCACTTGCTTCTCCAAGGTTTAAGGAGGTTCCCGGGACGCAGGACTTCGGCTGCTAACACCAGACGGTCCCAGGCAAACCGGGACGAGCTGTTCACCCTCATGCACAGGCCAGTCTTCAGGCATCTTGAGCTTTTCCTCTGGCTTGAAACACATCGCTGCAGCCCTTTCGAGTCTGGACTGTCATCGGAGCCCCCGTCTGCTCGGACCCCTAATAGGATATCTGGTGGTTAATGACGGCCTCTGATCTTATCACCTTCTCCTCTGGCAAGCCTGGCTCCACCAAAATAACTTTTATCTGGAAATAAAATAATGTATTTAACGTCTTGACTGTCTAATGCCCTCTCGGGTGATCTCAGCTCTAATGATTTAATGAGTGTCCCCTGTCTGCTAATTACCCAGAGCATTTATTAAGTCAAAGCATCCGGCTCAAAAGCAAAGGCATGCAACATACGGGGACCTTGTGCTCTGCAACAAATCCACAGGCAAAGGGACTTGTCCGTTTTCTCTTTCTCTATTTGGCTCTAAGATGGCTCCGTTCCCCACACCCCACCCCTTCCCCGGGCAGGAAAAGTGCATGCCCCTTGCAAGTGTCTTGACTGTGTTTACGTCACCTAAGAATTTTCTTTTTCTGGCTCACTCTCTGGCATCACCCGGCTGAGAGGCTCCAGGAAAATCGTAAACCCCGTTGAATGGCACCGCCGTAACGGCCTGTCCCATCGGAACACGCTTGTGCTTTCTGTCTTGGAATGTCAAAACGAACCTGGCCGGGAAACTGAAGCCGCCAGCTGTGTGCGGGTTTGGCTATCTGTGTTTCTGGGGGGAGGCGGCAGCGGAGTGGGGAGGGCTCGGCGAGCCGCAGCAGGCTCCCTCCACGTCCTCGGGAGAGTCGCCTCACCCACTTCTTCATCTGTAAAATCAGGCTGCCGAGAATCAGGGCAGACCCTCGCAGAACTGCCCCAGCCCCTTGAGCGCTTCCGGAACCTTCTTTTCCACACTGAGGGCTGAGCGTGTCATACAGGAAGCCCTGGATGGAGATGAAGTAAGCCTGGCTCTGCCACTGGACAGCTGCGTGACTTAGGGGAGGCACGTCACCTCTCTGAGCTTCAGTTTGTGTGTCTGTGAGATGAGAGGAGATTGGACCAGTCAGGAGTTTTCAGCTTTGTCTCGTCCTGGGATCTAATCTTCTGCGGAAGTCTTTCCAGGGTGGGACGTTTCTAAAACAGCTAAAAGTTGAGATCTGTTTGAGGCAGATGGTTGGTAGCTTGGCCCCATCAGCTGAGTGCCCCCGCCACCCTCATCAGGAGGACTCTGGGGGTCTTCTCACTGTTGAACAAACACTGAAGGGGGCTCCAGGCTCATGACTCCATGTTCTGTGACCTGCCAGAACAAGCGTCAGCCAGCCTGTTTGTCTATCTAGTCCGTCACCTTTCCCTCTCTCTCCCTCTCTGCAGCTCTCTCTCTCTCTGTCCTCTCCCTCTGTACTACCTATATCTATCTATCATCTATCAGATTCATCTCCATTTGTTCCCACACTTTACCTGTCTGAGGAGCCCCTGGAGATCTCGCTCAAGCACAGATTTCTACCCCAAAGCCTCTGACTCAGTGGGTCTGAGGTCTGCATTTCCAACCATCTCCAGGTGCTGCTGATGCTGCTGGGCCTAGATCACTCCTGAGCCTTCCTCTGCATTTGCTAATGCAGAAGGTGTCTTCATGATTGATTTCAGAAGCTTCTGAAGAAAGCTAAAAGTGTAAATAGAAATAGGACCATCTACTTCTTACATGAGAGTAACAACCAACAATGTACTTGTGTTCAGCTTTGAAGTTCCTTTTCTGCAATCTGGGGCCTAATTGCATTTTCACCATGGGATGTTTGCATTTATGTAATTAATTCATTTTCCCCCTGATGGTTGAGGCATAAAACCCCAAGAGCTGTCATTAGTCAGATTAAGTGTTCGCATAACCTAGGACCCAGCCCATGCCATCCTGGACACGCACCCCTCGGAATTCTCACACAGGTCCACACAGGATGGGCATGAAGATGTCCATCGCAGAGCTGTTTATGCCGGTGAGAACGCAGGAGCCATCACCAGGA
The DNA here is from genome assembly GCF_020826845.1 of Diceros bicornis minor. Lineage (NCBI taxonomy): Eukaryota > Metazoa > Chordata > Mammalia > Perissodactyla > Rhinocerotidae > Diceros > Diceros bicornis. The sequence continues at coordinate 35,035,720 of NC_080771.1, read as the reverse complement.
CAGTGGGCAGTACAAGGTGGGGCACTGACCTCGAGTGCCAGGCACCAGTTAGGGACAACGACAGGGTCCACTCAGCCCCACGGATGGACCTTAATACTGTGCTGAGGGGGAAAAGGAAAAGGAGAATGAGACACTTAACATAGACCACTCATGAAAACTGTTTGCACACGAAACCTTGCACTAGGACACACACCAACACAAGGACACACTGGAACAGTTGCCTATGTGACAGGAGGGGACGGAAGTGGGAACCCAGACAGAGAGGAGTAGAGAAATAAAACGAGAGAGGGGCTCGCTGGACCAGGGAGGAAAATGATGCCCCAGCAACTGATGGCTGTGACGAACTCAGCGCTCGGCCCCTGAGTCGAACTGAAGATCAATAATAAATAAATACATAACAAGTGACAAAATGAAGATAAGAATTGGCACCCACAGACAAGCGAGATGACCTCTTTCTCAGGCAGCCTCCGCACCTTCTAGAACGTCCTGGGAGCCTCTTCTCATGGACACAGGCTGCCTGCCCTCGCGGTGTGCACAGAGCAGGGTCTCCAGGCAAGGTCAGAGACAGAGAGAGAAATGACTCATCAGGGCTGCTCTTTCCTCTGGTCTCCCCATCCTCCTCATGGTCAATAAGGGGTGGGATTGATTGTCTCTGGGGTTTTAGTGCTCAGTCCATTTGTGGGTGAGCTCAGGATTGAAAGGCAGACCAGTGTCCACCGACCCAGCTACAACAGAATCAATCAAGGCGTCTGATTTAAAAAACCAACTCCCGGGGCCCACTGCATACCAGGCTCTCTGGGACTGGGCTTAAGGAATCTGCAGATTTTTTTTTTTTAATTTGTTTTGGTAATTTTTCCAGGTGTTTGGGATGAAACCAAGTCAGACCAAGATGTGTAGCCCCAACCTGGGTCTCCAGGTGCGGAGACAGGACTCCCCTGCGCCCCCTGGTGGCGAGGACGCAGGGCACGCAGCGGTCCCTGGGTGCAGCGCCCGGGGGCCAGATGGACGCACGCAGGAGCCATGTCCACCACCCATGTCTGGGGGCTGCAGGTGAAACCACCAGCCCCGTCGCAGGAACATTGCTCCCTTGCTTTTTTGCCATGTCCCACAATTTGTCGCCATAAGATTATCTCATTTGCTCTCATTCGTGTTTTAATGGGTGTGTTTCCGGAGCCCAGGGAAGCGGCTCTCGTGGTGGAATTTTAGCCACTGTTGGCAGACATCAGGGAGATGGTTTGGTGGAGAACTTTTTCTTCCTTTCACTCACGTCTGTTCAAGTCTGCACACAGGTCAAGTTCTCTGACCCCCTGTCACTGCTCAGAGGCCTGGCTGGTGACACCTAATGAACATGGATGTTACCTACATTTTAGCGGATGGGAACAGCCCTGGCACTGGGCAGCAGAGTGTGAGAGAGACTTCTGCATATTTTCTCATGAGGGGTGAATCGCTTCCACTTTGTTACATCCAGCAAGTGCAGAGAAGCACGTGTGCCAGGATGTGCTGGGGGCTGGCGTCCGTCGGAACATGAGCACACATGGCCCCTGCCCTCCGGGAACTTAGAGTCTCTCTGGGAAGAGAACACAGTCAATGACCACACAAATACATCATTAGATTTAGAAGCTCTGAGGAAGAGTTACCCAAGTCCGCAGTGACAGCTGGGAAAAGAGCATGTAGTAGGAGGGAACAGAACATGCAAAGGCCCTGTGGTGTTGAGCATGGCTGGAGCAGAGGCTGGAGAGGGAGGCAGGGCCAGACCAGCACAGCTCGGAGTCAACGGGAAGGGCAGGGTTGTGTTCTGTGAGTTCCGGCGTCATGGGAGGGGTCTCGGAGGGGACCGACATAATCCAATTGGTTTTTTTGTTTTTCCTGATGAAATAAGCGTACACGGTTAAGAAAGATCAAATAATCCTGAAAACCTTATAATGGAAAACACTGGCCTCCTGCTTACCCCAGCCCATGCCCCGCTCCATTCCCCAGGGCAACCATTTTGGGTTTTTTAGTTTTATTTGTTGTTAGCTCCATGTTCTCATCCTGCTCCAAATAGTAGAGGACATCAGCCATCACTGAGTGAATGAATGAATGAATGAGTTCCCACCCAAAACCCACCAGGGCAAACCCAGGAATAATGTCAGCAGGTTTGGAAGTATCAGAGCAGCCAGCAGCCTCCCTCCCCGGCAGATCCGAGCACTGCCCGTGGGCATGTTGGGAAGGGTTCCTGGTGTGTAAGCAAGAGAGCGGCCTTCCCTCGGGGGCTGAAGGCCAGGAGGGCCGAGGCAACTGCGGGACCCCCCGGGGCCTGGTGTCTGAAGCCTGTGTCTGGCCAGGGGGCCCCTGCCGGGCGAGGGGATTCAGGCCCTCCCTGCTCCCAGGGCTGTCTTGTGTAGGAGGAGGAGAGCCGCCCAGAGGTGGCCGGATGACAGGAAGAAATGGCAGTCTAAGCCTGGCTGTGGGGGAGGTGAGGGCAGAGGGCAGGGGGTGCAGAGGAGGGAGGGAGAACGGGAGAACAAATGCCAGGGCTTCATTTTCCAGAACAAACATGAGGAAGGATTAAACCCCGACTATGTGCCGGGGACGTCCTCAAACGTTCTGGCTATCCTCACAAGTCTAGGTGAGTGGTGCCAGGTGAGTCATGTGGTGAGTGGCACATCCAGGTGAGTGGCATCTTAGTCCAGGTGACAACAGCCAACAATTCCGGGGGCTCCCCCTGGCCCAGGCTCTGTGCCAAGGGCTCAACGTCATTAACTTATTTCATCCTCACCATGAGCTTATGAAGGGGCTGTGTTATCACCCCCACCTGCACGATGAGAGAACAGAGGCACAGAGAGCAGAGACCACGTGTCTGGGCCACACAGCTGTAGGCGGGAAGCTGGGATCCTAACTCACAGCTGGTCCTCGCCTGCGAACCACTCGGGAGCCACAGAGACGTGGGAGTGAGTGAATGAATGAGTGAGTGCATTAACGCAGCCCCCGAGCGGGCATGGCCAGGAGGTGGTGGCTCCATCGTCCCTGTGACAGGCAGAGAACAGAGGTGACGTCCTGCGGGATCAGCATTGACATGAGGGGGGTGTGAGGGGAGTGCGTTCAGTGTTTATCCTCTCTCCTCAGCCCTGTCTTCTCACAAGCCCTCTCCACCGAGACGTCAGAAGCTTCCAGAATTTCTGACTGTTTGAGGAAGTGGTGGAGGAAGCCCTAAGGGTCCTCTGCAGACTGGCCGGAAGAGAACTCAGCATGGCAGCTGCTTGGAGCCTCCGGCACGGCAGCGGTGGGCGCCCGGCATAGCCCGGGAGGAGCAGTAGGAGAGCGAAGAGTGAACCTTCCCTCTTGGGTGTAGCTCAACTCCAACAGGCACTGCGGTCCCCAGTGCGGCCCAGCCGGCGCCTCTCCCTGCCTTCAGGCCGGCACAACCTCTGGCGCTCCGAGCGTGTGCTCCAGCTCTCCTCTCTGAGGCCTGCTCTTGGCTCTGCTTCCCCCTGGAACTCCCTTTCAGAGAATAGGATTTGCGTGTCAGAACAGCCCAGCTGGCCCAGCTGACACATCTGTGGCTCGTCTCTGCAGCCAGCCTGCCAGGCCCTGGCCCTCCACTGAGGCGGGGGCTGTCCCCCGGGGAGAGAGACCTAGACTCGGGGAGCAGCTGTGGGGGCTGTGGGCTCCATTGTCCCCACAGACAGGGAGAAGACAGGGAGGGAGGAGGCTAGGCCGCTGAAAGGTGACGGAAAGAAGAGAAGGATACATCTCGAGATGGAGCCGAGGGGAGGCGCTCCACAGCTCACTCCTCCTCCAAGGAAGGTTTCAGAGAACTTTCTGCAGTTCACCCTGCCTTGAAAAAGCTCTGCCAAGATTAGGTGGTTGGCTCGTTTCAGATCAGGAGTGTACGCAGAAACCGAGATCAATTTTTAAAGAATCACCAGGCGCCGGGGGCATTCACCCACCATTCAGGGGTCCCGTGTGGAGGAAGCCACCGTGAGTGGGTGGCAGGGACTTTTGTCTGAAGGACATCAGCAGTTGGAAATCTGACAGGAAAACACATTTCCCAGGAGAATGTCTATTCACGTTCAACGGAAATGGCCGTGGCCAGTCCAGACTGTGAGCTGGCAGCAGAGTGGAGAGGGAGAGGATGATTCATTCATTCCTTCATTCCTTCATGCAGCAGGTATTTAGGAGCACCTGTGGTGTCCCAGGCCATGCTTTCTGCGCTAGAGATGCCCACAAAGACCCTGTCCTGGGGAAGCTTATATTCCGGTGTGGGAAGAAACCGTGAGCAAACATGAGAGGAAATGCAGAGCAGGCCCGCAGGCGTCAAGTTCTGTGAAGAGAAATGGCGCAGCGTGAACAGGACGCGAAGTGAGGATGGTGCTCTGCAAGGAGGATGGTCCTGCAGCCTCTCAGAGCAGGCGGCATTTGATCTGGAAGGGAGCGGTGGGCTCCTGGATCTCTGCTCTCCTAGTAGAGACAGCAGTGAGTGCAAAGATGGCTCCATGGCCCGGTGTTCAAGGGGCCTCGAGGAGAAGGCAGCAGTGTGGGGAGCAAGTGGAGAGGGGGACAGGTGGGGCCAGGGTTTTGAGCAGGGTTTGAAGAATGAAGTTGGCTCCCGTGTGCGAGTTCACTGGAGGCGTGTTGTGTTGTGATAATCCAGGTGAGGGCTGGTGGCAGCTTGGCCTAGAAGGAAGTGAGGGAAGAGGGGTGAGGGTGCTCGGCTAAGGGCGAGGCTGAGGAGGGAGAGCCTTTGGATGTGGGGAGAGAGGAGGAGCAGGAGGGAGGAGGGTGAGGAAGAGGTAGCCTCCAGCGTGCCGGCCCCGTTCCCGGCGGCCGGGCCACCTGCTCCCGACCTCCAGCGCTGTGGCCGAAAGGACTCTGCACGTCTTCCCGCAGCATCTCGTGAAGGCGCAGAGCCCCCAAACTGCGTGCCCTTCGGCTTCAACCAGGTAAACTTTGCATTTGCAGAAGGACAGGGACTGGAGGGCCAAATGGACATTGAAATATATATATTATATGTAAATATATTTCCATATAAATCCACTTATTTTTATATTATACAGAAATATATAAAGTATTTTATATTACAGATAATATATAGTATATATCAATCATATTATATAATTATTAAATAAATATTAAAATACTGTATCAATTATATAATTATTAATTGTAATATAAATATATAAATTACATATTAATATTTTATATAAAATAAATATAATTTTATGTAAATAAATTATAGATTTATAATTATAATATATATTTATATTTTTATAATTTACATAACTGTAAATATAATATATAAACTATAGATTAATATAAATTATAAAAAATATTTAATAGACTATAATTATTTTCTATAATGTATTGTTCAAAAATAAATATAAATACATAAATATATAAAATAGACAAACATATACCACTTCAAAGGAGCTCATTCTGCACCGCCTCCCGGACAGTAAGCGCCTGACACTGGTAAGGGCTCTTTTAGGAACTAAAGTGGATAAAAGCCATTTCTTGGCGGGGAAGCTGAGACCGCGGCTGAATTCCGTCCGTCTGTCCCTCCGAGCGGGGCGTGCGTCCTGCGTCCCCGGCCGACCCGGGAATGGGGAATGCCCCTCACCCCGCCGCCCTAATCGCAGGACTAGGGTCTTTCTAGGGTCGCTGGAGAGCTGGTGGGAAAAGCACATAAAATGGCCTTCGGGAGGTTTACGAGGACCGGTTAGTTCCCCGGGCAATACCCCCAGATAAGAGCCTATTAAAATGTACAGGACTCGCTGGGCTCCCCGCTCCCGGCGAGATGCGGCTCCAGGGGAGACGGGAGCCTCCCCGCGCCCCGCCTCCCAGACCCTCGGGGGGGTTCCCAGCCGTCGCTGGCCGAGCAGACCTCCGCTGAGCCGCGCCCTGGGCTGGGGGCCGGCCAGGCCTGGGAACTCACGCCCGGAGATAAGGCGCTCCCTGCCCCTTCCTCTGAACCCGGGAGCCTGGCAGACCCACCATGCGAAACCGAGCCTTCTGCATCTGCTTTGGGAACTTGATGAGCATCGCGGTTGGCAGCAAGACTGAAAAACACCTTTTGAGAAAGTGCATATTGAAATATCCAGAAAAGTGCACAAATCATAAGGCATGCACTTGATGAATTTTTGCAAATTAAACACAGCCCTGGAAACAGCCCTGCAGCCCCCAGAGCCCTGCACCCCTTCCAGCTCTGCCTCCTGCTCTCCCACCTCCTGATAAGGCTTATCAGGCCCGGTCCAGTCAGGGAGGCAGAGCTGCAGGAGTGAAGGGGAATAACAGATTTATTACAGGGATTAGAGTGTGCACAATTGTGGGAGGAGCTGAGGAGGGTCAGAGATGAGTCCTGCCCCAGCCTTCCAGAAGCCTCTGTGCCGTGGATGAGTGTGGCATGCAGGGAAATCTGAAAAGCAGGCTCACTAGTGCGTGCGTTGCCAGACTGGATCCCAGCAGGGGAGCGGGTGGAGAAACCTTTGGAGGAGAGTGGCTTCAGTGACTGGTGGTCCGGGGCTATGGATGGTCAGCAGGACTGTCTGGTGGGAACGAGAGGGAGGGAGCAAGGACTCGGGGCCCCCCAGCACCCCTCTGCCGGCTCTCACCAGCCGCCAGGACTTCCCCAGGGTGACGGTGGCTGCTCCACGTCCACCCTCCGGATCGAGTGCACGTCCCTCTTTCCGCTAACTCCAACCCAGGACCTCGGAGCGAGAGTGGCTCCGGCTCAGTGATTGACACAGCCCGACACCTGCAGCAGCGCAGATCCCTGTCACCTGTTGGCACAGGTGTTTGTGCCAGCTTCTTTTGCTCGGCGTCATGTTAGCGAGATTCCTCCATGTTGCTGTGTGCAGCAAGATTGGTTCATTCTCAGTTTTGCATAATATTCCATTGTGTAACCATCCCATAATTATTTACTCATTCAACTGTTGAGAGGCATTTAGTCTGTGTCTTGAGTTCAGATTTTGACTCTGTTACTTACAAGCCCAGCTTGTGCCAGATGTCCCTCGCTTGGGGGGAGGGCTGGGCACATACAAGTGGGGGAATAAGAGACCCTGCGTTACATGCAAACACATTTATTTTTTGTTTACTTATTTATGGTCTACCTCTCTCTCACCCCCACCTCCCACCCTGGACTGTGAGCTCCAAGAGATCAGAGACTGTGTCAGCAGAACAATGGCCCCCAAAGACATCCACGTCCTAATCCCCAGAACCTGTGAAAATGTAGCCTTACACGGCAAACGGCAATTAGGGTTGCAGATGGAATTAAGGTTGCTAAGCAGCTGACCTTAAAGTGGGAGATTATCCTGGATCATTTGGTATGCCTAATGTCATCACAGCGTCCCTAAAAGTGAAAGAGGGAGGCAGAAGAGAGAACAAAAGATGTCAGCATGAGCAGGACTCGACCGCTCTTACTGGCTTGGAAGATGGAGGAAGGGACCGTGAGCCAAGGAATGTGGGCGCCTCCAAAAGCTGGAAAAGGAAGGAAATGGACTTTCTCCTGAAGCCTCCAGAAGGAAGCAGCCCTGTAAACACCTTGATTTTAGCCCTATGAGATCCATGTTGGACTTCTGACCTCTAGAATTGTAAGAGAATACACGTGTGTCATTTAAGCCACTACATACGTGGTATTTGTTACAGCAGCCACAAGACACGGATACTGTCTTGTTCTCTGCTATGTCCCTGGGGCCTGGCCCATAGTAGACACACAGTGAATGTTGGCTGAATGAATAAATACAGTGAAGGGAACTCTTTGCTGAGTGTCTACAATGTGCCAGCTACTAATGCACAGTTAGGGTTGCCAGATCCAGCCGTAAAAGTACAGGATGCCCAGGAAAATTTGAGTTTTAGATAAACAACAAAACATTTTTATAAAAGGAGTTCCCACGCTATACTAAAAAAACATTCATTGTTTAGTTACAATTCAAATTTACCTGGGTGTCTTATATTTAATCAGACAACCCTATATGCAACGATTTCCAGATGGCAAATGTGCCCCCAATTCACAGCTGGTTAGGGACAGGCCCATGTGATTCTCAAGGCGCCCTCGTTCTTCCTCCCCAGTGCCCGCTGCTGCTCCGATGTGACACATTATCGCAGGGTCCCCGCACACTACGGCAGGATGCTCCATCTCCCGGCAGGTCCCACCGTGCTCTGAGGAAGCAGGTTTGAGTGGCATCTCTGCTGAGCAAAACCAGGGACCATCAACCTCTATGGTGCCAAGCGCCGTCTGGTCCCTCGGGAGGAATGAGAAGACTGAAGTGGGACCTGCGGCCAGACGGCTAAGGCTCCGTAAGACCTTGGCCCCGTGTGTCTTCCTGCCGAGCGGCATTCCCCTGAGCAGAGGTCTGAGGAAGCCCGCTAAGGAAACAGGAGGCAGGGAAGTCCTTCCTTCAGAGGGCCCGAGCGCTCCAGGAGGCAGAGCCACCCGGACGCAGAACTGCACAGAATCGTGCCGTTCTATTTCGGGGAAAACAGTACAAAAATAAGGTCCATGTGGACTTCTCCGTCCCCGAAGCGCCCCGCTGGAGCTCCGCGACCCCCTGGCTCACAGGGGCTCTCACAAACACCTCCGGGAAACGCCTTATCAAATAGGCTCACATACGTGGCCGACACAAAAATAACTTCCGAGAAAAGCACCAAGAATGCGTATTGAACTCGCTTTGGCAAACGGCTTTACATTTATTTTTATTAGTGAGGTCTCCAAACCACCTCAGATTTTTCAAAGGAAATTGAAACGCAAGCGATCAAGGGATTTGCCCGAGGTCACAGAGCACAATGGATGCTTCCCACCTCTCAGTTTCCAGGCAGTGGCATGCCCTGAGAGGTCGGATGGCCTCTCCTGTAAAACTTTAAATATAGCAAATAGTTAAGGCCTCCCCCGCCCAGGCCGCCCATCCAGGTCACCTGACCCAGGCACCATTATTCTGAAAGGATGCCAACTTCAAATGGAGTTCAGTTTCTGTGAGCTCCACTGCAAATGTGATCTTCTTGGAGCTGGAGAAGTTGTTTTTGAATTGTTCCCCAATTAACAAGGTGAGGGGGCGTATATTGCCAAGCTTCTGGGAGGAAACGGGAGTGCAGTACAGTCAAATTGGGAAATTTAAGGAGAGTTGGACAAAAGGACTATTTACATAGTCGAGGGCAAGGTGTGGGGACTGTAATAAACGGGGAGGCACCGTGGGGGCTGTTGCTACCTCAGGGCACGAAAGACAAAGAGCAAGGGGAGAGGGCGTTACTGGATCTTGGAGAGAGAAGCTGCCTGAGACACAGCCAGCAGGGCCCGTGGGCAGGGAGCTGGGGAGAGGACACTACGGGTGGCCCTTCTCCCTCCATCTTCCCCTCATCGTGCTCCAATTACAGAGCAGGTGGAGAGGGAGGAGGGCGGACTTGCAGAGACAGAGGGAGAACGCCCATCACACTGGACCCCATCAGGAACCACCATTTGCCCGTCTCACGTATTCAGCAAGCATTTCCTGCACAGACGCACTTGTCTGTGTCCTCACAGAGGCAATCTGCCAGGCTTGCCACGGCCTGGACACACTCTCAGCACAGCACGGTAGGACGGGCAATTGTAGGGCTCTTGTCGGATTTCTGCTTCGCAGGCATCACCGTTCTTTGCTGCCTGATGTCCAGGGTCTCAAGAACCATTGTTTCATACATCATATATTTTTTCAGGTTTTTTAATGTTTCTGATGCAAGGAAATATCTGGTCCCTGTTACTTCACCGTGGTCATAAGGGGAAGTTCTATTGCCAGTATTATTATTCTTCTTTCTGCAGGATTCCTCGCCTCTCCTCTCTGTTAACTTCCTTTCCTTTTTTACAGCTTATTCACATGACATTGTTTCCACATGACATTGGCTGTCACATGTCCTGGCTTGTCCATCTCCATCTCCAAGCGTCGCCTTTCAGGTCTCACGCCCACCACCATCTGAGTGTCCTCTCGGTGCCTCTTCCGTCAGCCTCCTGAGGGTATCTGATTGGCCAAGTTCACAGCCAATGGATGAGCTGTTCTTGAGCCGGTGGCCAATCAGCTGTGTCAATGGGGGCTGCAAACATGGCTGCCTCCACTGGCTCTCTGAGGGGCTGTATGAATGGGAAGAAGCTTGCGTTGAAGGGGATATTGGCTGTCCAGTTTTCCCAACACCATTTATTGAAGAGATTTTCTTTTCTCCATTGTATGTTCTTGGCCCTTTCGTCATAAATTAGCTGTCCATATATATGTGAGTTTATTTCTCGGCTCTCATTTCAGTTCCATTGCTCTCTATGTCTGTTTTTTGCCAATACCATTCTGTTTTGATTGCTATAGCTTTGTAGTATAATTTGAAATCAGGGAGTGTGTTTTCTCTAGCTTTGTTCTTTTTTTCTCGGGATTGCTTTGGCTATTTGGGGTCTTTTGTGGTTCCATACACATTTTAGGATTTTTTGTTCTATTTCCATGAAAAACGTGATTGGGATTTTGATAGGGATTGCATTGAATCTGTAGATGCTTTAGGTAATATGCACATTTTGACAATATTAGTTCTTCTGATCCATGAGCATGGCATATCTTTCCATTTCTTTGTGTCTTCTTTAATTTCTTTCAATAATGTTTTATAGTTTTCAGTGTACAGATCTTTCACCTCCTTGGTTAAATCTATTCCTAGGTATTTTTTGTGTGTGTGTGGTTGTAAATGGAATTATTTTCTTAATTTCTCTTTCTGCTAGTTCATTGTTAGTGTATGGAAATGCACTGTAGTGTATGCACAAGTTGAATTATAATGTTGTACACATGAAACTTTCATAATGTTATAAACCAATGTTAGCTCAATTTAAGAAAAAAATAGGATATGGAGGTGTGGATAAAGTTTTCATTGAATTGGATGGGACAAAACTCCAGGAATGTTTGGATCCTGCCCTTCCAAACTATCCCTCTACCATCTCTGCCCATCAAGGAGAATTTTTCCACATGGAAGGGCAAATGAGAGTTCAAACACAAGGGTCCGGCAATTACCAACTCAAATCTCTGGTAAACCTGAGTTGGCGTGCACAGTCAGGCCCAAGCCCAAATCCACCTTTTGACCAATATCCAGATGCAGAAACACAAGGTGCAGGATCTGATCCAGGGCTCAGATGCACGTACAAAGATGGGGGAGGGGCACGGTGATGACCTCCTGGCTGGTCATTAACCAGTTGAGAGTAAAACAGTAGGAGATCAAAATATCACCTCTTTTACTGATCGGTGCTGATAATGTAGGATGTGGCTTATATCTGCAGATAAATGCGCTTTCTAATATTGAATCTCATATTTAGGCAGATTTGTCTCCCGGCCACAGGAAGCCGTGGGCTGACCCAGGCCTCCCTTCACAGGGACCTGTCCCTGCAAAATTTGCCGCACGAAGGGACAGAATGGAACGCATGCTTCCTGTGCAGAGCTTCTTCCAAAGAGCAAGAGGCGGCGGCTGGGCAGGGCTAAGCAGGCCCAGCTTCTCCTTCCAGCTTCACTAACCCCGGGAAGGAAGCACTGGGTGAGGGAGCAGAGAGGCCAGGAGTTTATAAAAATGGGTTCCTCCCAGATGGAAGGAAACATCAGGAGTGAGGAAGAATCATTCCCCCCTTAACGTAACAGAAGTCACAACTTAAAGGCTTAAACAATAAGAGAAATTATCTTACACAACAACTAGTCTCAAGGTTGGGTGGTTATAGGGCTGGTTAATTTAGCTTTTCCATTCTGCCATCCTCAGCTTATTGGATTTTTCCTCATCTAGGACCCTCATGGTCACAAAAAGGCTGCAGAATCCTCAGATATTACATCCTCATACAACGTCCAAGAACTAAAAGGGCCATTTTCCCCTGTCTCTCTATATTAGAGAAGAGATCCCATCCCATCGGCTCCCAGCTAACACCACACCCTCCCTTCTCAAGTGGCCAGAATCGTGTCTCATCTGATGTGAAAACTAAGTATTGACAAACAAGACAATGTGCTCTTAGTCAAGAGCTAGAGAGGGGCCAGGTCACCAGAAGAATGTGGCAGCTTCACACCTGCATGAAGACAGGGATCGATCCTCAAATAATACGGGGGAGGGAGGCGCAGAGTCTGGTAGTGGGTGAGGGAAGGTAGAGTAGGTTAACCAAGACAACTTGCCCCCCAGTGGCTGACTTACAACCTAATGGACTTACAGAGACAGCTGCTAACCAAACCTTGTAGATCACATCCTTATCTCCTCGGGAAAATTATGAGAAACTAAGGTGTCATAGTCTAGGGCTCAATTATAAATAGTAGATAAAATACAAGCACAAGCTTTACCAGGCAAACATCACATCTGTGTAACCAAAACCCTTCAGCCAACAGCCTTCTCCCTGTAGCTCCTTCTGGGGCCTTCTCTGCACAGGCTGGACTGGCCAAGGGGGCCAAAAGCAAGTGTCTCCTGAGGCTCCAAGCTTCCTGAAGGCAGAAGCTGTGCCTGCCACCCCAGCACACAGCGGGTGCTCCAGAGACGTTCCCAAGACGAGGGAAGGGCTGCAGGCTGCAGCCTTGTTTTCCTGACAGACCTCCTTGCAGAAGCATGGCACCACTCAGTACTTCAAGGATCTTCTGAGTTGGTTTGAAATGCGGGTCATCTGTCTGGAAAATTTTTGTTGCTGATTCAGTGTTGGTGAAGTGGTTTGGAATGTCAGCTCTGAGGGAGGGAGCAGTTTCCATGGCGACACAGCTTTCCCTGACGTGATCCTTGCTCCAGGCTCGGCTGAGTCACCGAAACATGGGCACAGTGACTCACGTGGGGGTCAGAGTTCACAGGGGATGGTGGACCCGGGTTTTGGTCCCTATTTTGGAGTTCTCATTGACGATAACAGGGGCCCTGGAAGTGGGTGTGGGGGACGGGGAGGTTGTACATTGAATCTCACCAAGATGAGGGTTTCCCCAGAAGAAGAGGGACTGCAGACTGGCCCCAGAGGCCAGGGATTTTGATCCTGACTGCGATATGCATGGGCTGTGTGGCCCTGGCAAGTTAATTGCTTTCAACAGAGTCGAGACTCTGCCCCTCTACCTGTGGGTGGGCGGGAGCATTCGAAGAGATGGTCTTGTCAAGTGTCAAGGCATAGAGTCGGCATCAGAAAGTGCTGGGATCCGAGATGTCGACGTTTCTTATCCTAGAACACAGTTGTCATATCGTTTGATGATGGCTGTATCTGTGAAAATCCCTCCTCTCTTTGTCTCTGCAAACATCATCCAGCAAAGCAAAGATACTTCATGTGTTCATTTCCATCTCCCCAACTAGCCAAAAAGAAAACAGATGCTAGGAAGGAAGCCAAATGCCGTGTGATCTGTTCTTTCCCCCAAAACATTACAGCATCTTCTCTGCAGGGTGATGTAGGGGTGAGGTCTTGTGCCATCGACATCTCTCACGACCGCCCGACAATGCCAGGAATCTGGTCGCTGGGGAAACTCTGATCCGTTTCCATTCAGATGAGGGAACCCTCTAGGACTCCGTTCTCAAGGCCAAGGCCGGCCAGCATCCTGCAAATCCAATTACCTGAGATCATCAGCGGCTTTGGACCTGTCCCTGGTTGACTTCAGATAATTTGTTTCTGGAAAGCAGACCCGCCTGCCCACGATGCAGCCGACAGCTCTGGGGCCTCGGTGGGTTCAGCCTGCCTCAGGAATTGCATGAGTAAGTTAATAGCCCTGAGTTTGGGGTTTTTCAAGTCCTTACTCTGTCAATGGCTATTAAGAGAATTATGGTAACATAACCATCTAAAATGACCCTAGGGCCGCTCCATCGACCATTCCTGGGTTATGATTCATTAGACCAACTTGGTCGACTTCTGCTGTCAGTGACCCGGAGTGGTTGTGTGGACACAGGAATTGGATTAAACTCTGTGAAGACGGTTGGGGTAAGCTGGTGAAGCCAGACCAGTTTCTGAGGAGTTCCGACCCCCTCCCCCACCACCCTCGCTATTTTGGCTTCTCGGCACCTTTTACTTTGTTTCCCTCGAGTCGTAAAAGCAGCAACCATAGACACTGCGGTGCCTGATGACCCACTCGGGGCTAAGTGCGTTTCATCACGCATTGCATGCCGGCCTCACGACAGCTTGGGACGGGGTGTGAGCGTCCCCACGGGACACGAAGAAATGGAGAAGCGTTGCGTTCATGAACTCGCTCTGAGCCCAAGAGCTGGGAAGGGCGAGTGGGGTCCCACCCAGGGCTGCTGGTTCTGAGGTCCACCGTCCGAGGGCCTCGACCCACCACCTTTCTTGTCGCTGCTGCCCTGGCTGCGGACACACACGTGTTAGTTCTAGGTAACTGGCCTGGCCACAGTGACGGCTGGAGGCTTTTTAAGTCGAGGAATGAGTGTTTGTATCTGTCCCAAGCATTCGTCTGTGCGGAGACCACCGAAATCTGTAAGTCCTAGATCCTCCCCTCAAGCTGTCACAGTCCTGTTGGGCAGGACAAGAGAGCAGAAGTAGACAAGCTCTGAGAGTGTCAGGGTGAGGGTGTCACAGACGGGCCCAGGACAGAGCATCTCAGGGACCAGGAGAGAGGGAGAGCCCGGCGGGCAGAGCCGGCTGGGGAGGCTCCTAGAGGAGGAGGGCACGTGTGCGCACCTGCACGTGTGTGTGTCTTGCAAAATCATTTATTTGTTTTTTTATTTTTTAAACATTTTATTTTGAAATAACTTGGGACCTCCATAAAAGTTACAAAAGCAGCACAAAGAATTCCTGTACACCTTTCACCCAGATTCCCGAATGCCAACGTCTTACCATACTTGCTGTGTCACGTCTGGCAGGCATGATGTCCCCCACCTCTAAGTAGTTCAATTTATTTCTTGAAAACAGGGACGCTTTCTTTCACTACCGCAGTATGGTTATCAAAATAAGAGATTCATCGCCGGTACCATACTTTCATCTACTTTAGGGAGCTTATTCAAATGTCGCCAATTGTCCCTTGAACCTTTACGTCCTTTATAGCCAAAGGGAAAATGTGTACATATATATATACTTTTTCTGGTTCAAGATCCAATCCAGGATCACAGATCGTTCAGTTGTCCTGTCTCTTTAGTCTCCTTCATTCTGGAACATTCTTCAGTCTTTTTCAGTCTTTCATGACTGTGACATTTTTGAAGAGGGAAGGCCAGTGATTTGCGGAATGGCTATCGGTTTGGGTTTGTCTGATGTTTCCTCGTGGTAAGATTCAGTTCGTGAATTTTTGGAGGAATATCCCAGAGATGGTGTGTGTCCCTGTCAGGCAGCATATCAGGGCCTGTGATGTAATTTGTCCCATTACGGGTGATGGTCCCTGATCCCTTGGGTAAGGGGGTGCCTCTCCTCTGTGAAGTTACTTTTCCCCTCTCTGATTGATAAGTATCTTGTAGAGAGATACTTCGAGACTATACAAAAATCCTTCTACTTACCACACTTTCTCCTCCTCATTTTAGCATCCGTTGGTAATTCTCGCCTGAAATAAGGGTTACAATGGTGGCCTCGAAACGGTGCTTTATTTTCTTATCTCATCATCCTTCTCAACTTTTAAATTGTAATTCTGCTACGAGAAAGAGCTTTTCCTTCTCCCGTGTCTATTTATTCTATCAACAAGGAGTCACTCAGTCTTATTTTATTCTCCGGGTCATGACCCATTACTACGTGTATCTATTCTGTTGCTCTAGCCATCTCAGATGCACTCAAGTTGACTTCGACATGTCCCCACTGTTCACTGAGCACTTCCTTGTGTCTGTCACACGAGGTGTTCCATGCTCACCTTGAACTTGCCCTGCCCCATCTGGGAATGAGCCATTCTCCTTCTGCAAATGTCATTTCCTTTTTTCCAGGTATTTCCAGCCACCATAACTAGCATTTAAATCATCTGGTTTGTACCCAGGTACTATATTTTCACGCATCTGCTTGGGTGTTAAATGTAAGGGGCTCTCCCCTGAAACAGAGCATTCGAGGGCCAGCAATTGGGAGGACTGAAGAACAAGGTGGGTCTAGACGGGCTTCTTGGATCCGTGCAGATAATCCAGCACATGGCTGACTGTCTAAGGAGCATTCTAGTTACCCATGGTTCACTTTATTCTCACCAACTGCATGCCTCCAATTTTCCTCCAAGCCCCTGCAAGTGAAGCCTGGCTGATGGACACTCTTGTTGTTGCAAGATAGGCATTTAACTTGGAGAATGGAGGATTAAAACCACACTGTTCAAAGATGAGGTGACTGCACCTCTGAATCAGGATAATGCACCAGGGTAAGAACACTTCATCTCCAGGGAGCGCCCCAAATCCTCACAACGTGCTTTCAAAGCTTTGCTTTGCTTTTGGAAGTCTTGATGAGCAAAAAGAGGCAGAAACTACTCAAAGACCAGGGGTTTACCAGTCAGCGATGTAAGCTGCCTTCCACCAGCCCAGTGTGTTTTTACAAATTAGAAGGTACTTTCCCCGGTAAATGTAGCCATGAGGCACGTGCAGGGCTTGTGAGTGCCATGCAGGCTGTCTTCTTGCCCCCCTGGCTAGGCACCTTGTGCAGTGAACAACCTCCACAACTGTACACAGTGGCCCAGAGTCCAAGAGAGTCCTGGATGTTTTCTTACTGCCTTTCACAAGGAGTTCCACTGCCAGTCCCCCAAGAATAAAAAAGGGCAATTGAATGGTTAAATGCCAGCATTTTGTTGTATACAGATGTCAACTTCTTGAAATCCTGCCTTTCCTGAATTGCTGTCACCTGGGCAGGCTCCACCCTCGCTGAGGAGAAGCCAGGCGAAAAGGCCTCTCGCCAGCACCTTTGCCTGTCTGTGCCTCTGCAGGGGCAAGAGCAAAGGGCAGCCCAGTCTGAAAGCGTCCTTCCACGGCAGGGAGCGTTTGCGGAGCCGCTATGATCACTCAAGAGCCAGAGCATCGATCAGCGGTGACAGGGAGTCGAGGTTGTTCCAGTCATGAGCCGAGAACGTCCGAGAATGCGGGAGGACATCTCGGAGGGCCGAGACAGGCCGTGAGGAGAGCGCGGCATAGAGGAGGGAGAAGGGCAGAGTCTGGAGTCCAGGGGAGGAGGCAGCCCCTCTGTCTCATTTGGCGTTTTTGTCTCCATTTCACAGACACGAGACTCAGGAAGTGGTGAGGCAGCTCTCTGTTGTGAACACAGAATTACACCCCAACATAATCGTGTGACAAAGCCCTGTCCCCCTCCTGCCATGGTATGTATTCTTTATATACATTATATCACCTCACTTAACCTTTGCAGAATTCCTACATTTTGATAGACAAGGAATGTACTAGGACTGGGTGCAGACTCATTGAACAGAAAACCCAAAATAATGGTGGTTGTGACATATAAGGGCTTATTTTTCTCTTTGGTAAAACAAGTTTAGAAATAGGGGCCCAAGGTCAATATAACGGCTCCACAGTCATCAGGGACTCAGATTCCTTTTATCTTTTGCTCCACTATCCTTAGCACCTTGTGGTTCAAGATGGTTGCTGGAGCACCAGCCATCATGTTCACATTCCAGCCAGCAGGAGGGAAAAAGGGAATGTACTGTCTGTTTATTTCTCAAGGAGCTTTCCCAGATGTCCTACCCAATAATATTCACTTACATTTCATTAGCCAACCCTAGGTGCAAGGGAGACTAGCAAATTACAGTCTCTTTGTTGAGCACATTACCTCCTGGGATAAACATGGGGTTCCGTTACTAAGGGTATTAGTCAGGGTAAGCCACGTGCTGAAATAATCTCCAAATCTTGGAGACTTATAAATGTTCTTTTATGCTTATATCACAGAATAACAGATTGAGTGGTGGGGTGGGATGCCGTGCATGTCTGCTCCACCGAGTCACTCAGAGGCCCAGGCTGCTTCTGTCTTGTGCCTCCGCTGCCAACCCCGCTCTAGATGCTTGGAGGCAGCAGGTAGGGAAAGACAATGAGGATGGGGCACAGGTGGTCTTTAGGGGCCGGGCCCAGAAAGGGCACACTCCACCCTCACTCACATCCCATTGGCCAGAACTCGGTCACGTGGCCACCTACCCACACGGGGGCTGGGAAACCTAGTCTCTGCGTGCACAGGAGGAAGAGGGGCCCATGGGCGGGGGAAGCCCTGTGGCCACTGGGCAGACGGTGAGCAGTTGGCCGGGCTGTGGAGAGGGAAGTCACCGTCTACGCGGAACTGGAGTTCAAATCTAGGAACCCCCGAAGGAGAAGCCAGCTTCCCTCCTCAGGAGCAGAGAGCTGAGCCCTGGCTCTGCTGGGATGATGCTCACAGCCCAGTGGCACTCCTTCCACGGGAGCAGAAGAGTCCCCTCCCCGGGAACACGGGCCGAACCCGCCTCCCGCCACACTTCCTCTGAGCGATACAATTAGTGGCACTCCCCAGACAGGGGCCAAAAACACAGCCTCCTCTTGTGACCTGCATGGATCACTTGTGGCTCGAATGACAGACAAATGCAATAATTAGGCCTGTTTGGTAAGGAGGGGGTGAAAGGTCAGACGTGGAGGCCAGCGTCTCCTGTTACCAGCCTGGTGACCACG
Source organism: Diceros bicornis minor (assembly GCF_020826845.1). Classification (NCBI taxonomy): domain Eukaryota; kingdom Metazoa; phylum Chordata; class Mammalia; order Perissodactyla; family Rhinocerotidae; genus Diceros; species Diceros bicornis. The sequence continues at coordinate 35,017,252 of NC_080771.1, read as the reverse complement.
ACGGGCGATGTTTGTACAATAAGCCGACACCGGCCACCGCGCCCTGCTGGACCCTGCGCCAGCCACCTCCCTGGGGCTTTCGGAGGCTCGGCTTAAAATCCCCAGGGCCTGGTTTGCAGGAGGCCGACGCCAGGCTTGCAGGACCCAGCCTCTGGCCCTCATCGTAGGACCGGGTCCCTGGCGAGGCCAGGGGCTGAGAGGCCCATGCCCACCGTGGATTTCGGCTCACGTGACCGCGGTGGTGGCGTCCACAGCGGGGTCAGGGAAAACGGACTCGGGCTGTCCACCAGACAGCGGATCAGGGCCTCCTCCCGCCCTGCACTCTGTGGCCCCGCTTATCTCTTTCTTCTTCTTTTTTCCCCTAAAAATCTGATTTCATTTTATTTTAACCCAAAGCAGAGGATCCGGCTGCTTCTCAGCCTTTTCTTTGCTTCCTGCCTGGGAAGATTTTCTGAGGGCCCCTCAAGCCTGAGGGGTGAGGAGGGCAGGGCTGCCGGGCATGGGCTGGGCCGGGACCACATCCCAAAGTGGGTGGACACAAGGCAGGACAAGTCCCAGGGGTGCCCTGCGGGTCTCCCCCACTCCCACCTCGTCTCCCCCATCCCCCCCGTCGCCCTCCCCCTCCTGTGTGAGGACAGTGGAGACCACAGTCCTCTCAGAGGGCAAAGCCAACATGGCCCCCCTTGCCTCCTGCCCCTCCCCCCGAACCTGCCGCCGGTCTTGGAGCAGGTGGTGGAGGCGCCTGGGGCAGATCCTCCACAAACGCCTCCAAACGCCTGGAAAGGCGGGCGGGTTCCTGCGCACCCTGTATTGGGCATCTCAGGCCAGAGGACGGGAAGCGGGGAGCCGCCCCCTCGCTCACCAGTGGCCTCCTCTCCTGCCGCCTGCGCCTGCCGCCCACCCAGGTTTACCCCAGAGGCAGGGGTGGAAGAAAATCCCCAGAGAGGAAAGAACAGGAGGCCGGATGGCAGCCTGCATTCCTCGGAGCCCGGCAGACTGAAGCGAGGGCCGACACACTTCTGATTCCCCCTCACAGCGAGGAACTGGAAAGACTCGACAGGTTGCACTTCTGAGAATGGAAAACCAAACCCAATCGCACTCCCAGACTCCTCTTCAAGGACGCGGCGTCCCTCCTGTCCCGGGTGGTTTTACGCTCCTGCAGCCGCTGAGGGACTCACCACAAGTAGCGCAAGGGGCTGTGACTCTAGGGTCAGACAGGGGTTGGCAGGCGTCAGTGGGAAGTCTGCGGCTCTCTGGGACTCAGTTTCCCCATCCGTCAAATGGGGATGAATGCAAGATCAAAGGCAGGCGGCGCCTGCAGCGCTCAGGTTGTGGGGTGGGCTCTCCCTTTTCTTTGGATGACGGTGCAAGCCTTCACGGGACCAGGAGCGGCCTTCTTGCTCTAGGGGCCCCCTTGTAAAACTCCCAGTGCTCACTCCTCTTACCTGCCTGCTTGTTCTTGATGAAAGGTGGATTCAGCCGGGGAGGGGGCAGAGGCCAGGGCCCTTGTCCCTGAGAGGAAGGCTCCCTCCAGCCTGGCCACTCAGGAAGAACGACCTTCCCAACATTCCATCTCCTCTGGCCTCGCGGCCGCCGGGAGGCAAAGGCGCCAGGCCAGAGCCGGTCTCCACCCAAATCTGGCAGATTCTGCCTCTGAACTCATGGAGCCCTTGGTGGTGGTTGGGACGCGGGGTGGGGTTCAGTTAATTTGCTCTTAGACAAATACAACTTCCTGGTTCACAGGATAGGAGGATTAAAAAAATATGTATTTTCAAAAGTTTCAGTATCTCTCCTGCCTGTCGTGGGACGTTTGCGAAGCGACCCTCGGGTGAATTAAAGGTACGGAGATCGGAAACCAAAGGGTGGGAGTGCCTGGGGGAAAACTTGCAGGACGTCCTGTCTGGGAGCGTGGGGACCCAGAGGCGTTGGAAAAAGAGACCAGGGACACATGAGACACGGCCCCAGCTCACTCGGCCGCCTGCCCCGTGGGGGCTGCAGGAGCCTGGCACCGTTTATGCGCCTCCGTGGGAAGGAGGACGGAAGGAGGCCTCGTTTGTTTGTTTGTGGAGGAGGTCATTGTGCGCCCTCAAAAGCCGCCTTGACTCCAAGGGACAAGCCAGGTCCCTCGGGAGGGATTATTTTTGTTTTATTGTACAAATTAGAGTCCAAGTGTTGAAGCCACCAAAATATATAGCCCTTGAAAAGGAAAACGCTGGAGATGAATAGGGCTGACGGGGAAGAGACAGCCTCGTCCGAAAACACAATGAACCTCCACTCAAGAGATGCCCGAGACCCTCCTCGAACCTGTGAGGGTCTGGCCTCCTGAGGAACAGAACGTTCGCTAGAGTGAGTACTTCTGTCCTGCAAAGACACAAGATTCTTTTCCTAACTGGCAACCGAATTAGCGTCTGGTTTCCAGGGACTCGCTTATAAGCCTCGTGTTAAACCGCGGGCTTAAATCACTCCTGAAGGAACCCGGGAATCCTCATGTGTGGGCTCATTTGGAGCCAGAGATGGGAGGAAGCTGGGCGAGGTGGGGAGGACTTGACAGGACCCCTGCCTCGGCCACCAGGAGCCGCGGATGGCGGGCAAGTCATTGTCACTGTATCCCTCACCTGGGACTCGTCACAGGGCTCATAAGAGGCGGCGAGTGCTGCCCTTGCTGTCCCTGGAAGTGTGCCTGTACCGTGAAGTACTCCATCCCTATTACTTCTTTGCTGGTCACACCTGCCCCATGATGGCGGAGCTACCGTTACCGCCTTCTTACAGATGGGGAAACTGAGTCAACAAGAAGCTAGGTCATGTGCCGAGGGCCACAAAGTAAGCTGTGAAGGCAGGCACCAAGACACATCGTAACCTGAGGACTAAACTGCCTTTTGGGAACACAGAAAGCTGTTCGTTCTGAGCCTGGGACACACTTGTGGGAACCATACGATGTTGTCAACATCCAACTGCTTTTGACCTACAAAAATGGCTATTTCCAGCAGCTCAACCCAACCGGGAGCGTCCAGCAATGGGAGCGCCTCGAGCTGAGCAGGGCGTGCGACGTTCTCCAACGGGCAAACGTGCTGTGCCGGCTGGTGGGTGGCCCGCGCACAGTGTGAGCGCTGGGCACTGACAACGAGGGAGCTACCTCCATGCCTCCCCAGGACACGGGGACCCAGGGAAAGCTGTTGCTTGCAGAGAAGGAGGAATCAACTGGGCTGGGCCACCATGCTGGTTTTTAAGCTAAAGATATACAAGGACCATCTCACCTTGAATTTTGCAGGTCCTGTACGTTGCTTCACTTAGCATTAGGAAATCAGACTTTTCAGGATGAGTTAAAAAATATTAATACTAGTCCGGCAAGCTACACATATTGATTTTGGTTGCTTGCATGTTACACGAGTGGAGTGTTGTGTTTGTACCCAAGTCTTTGGAATTTTGAGGAAATAATCGGATATTCTTGTCCCCATTTTAAAGATGTGGAAATCCAGGGAGGGAAGAGATGTGTGTTAGCATTAAGCCGAGGAGCTGCATCTGGAAGCTCCTCATCTCCTCCAGTGAGTCATAACCGTGTTCTTCTCTGCTCCTAGTTCTTCCTCAAGAGTTCCGTGTTTCCGGAGGAAGGTGGCTGAAACCAACTAAAACGCTGAAGCTGCTACCTCGCTCTTAACCTATTGCAAATCAGATTCAGTAATAATCTGATTTTAGCTCTCTTGTAGCGAGTTAAAAAAGAAAACTCTTTTTTCTGTGAGATTTTGGTTTCGGTGCCTAATTAGGTTGGTTCCACCATTATTGTGTTTTAGAAGTAAAACATGATTTTATAATGAACAGTGAAACCACAGACGAGATGGTGTTGCAATTGGAATCATTCAGATAAGCAAGAAAGTCGTACCAGATGCTCGCAGGCCTGGGGTGGGAGAGGGAGGGGACTCGCCTGCAATCAGATGTAGCAGATGTTCTGATGTCTGGGGGTGTCCCAAACATTCCATATTTAAATGACTGGCCCTTCCCTCGATTTTTTACTCTATTTGAAAGGAACATTAGAAATGGGAGGGCAGCGATGGGTCAGACTAATCAGCATCTCTTCCAGGATCCAACCTTGGCTGCATTTCTCTCTTCCAACTCGAGACACACTGGGCTGGTTCTCGGCGGCTCTCACCCCCGCCCTCCTGCGTGTCTCCTTGATTTCTGGTTTCCACCCTGCTGCAGACAGAGATTGTCCCCAAAGACCTGACACAGGTCTTCGCCAGAGGCAAGTTCCAGGCCAGCTGCTCTGTATGGCAGATGTTCTGCTCGCACCCCCAACCTGGACCGGGCAGGCAGCATCTCCATGACGGGACTCTGGTGGGGCAACGACTCCTGAGACCTAGGGGCTCCTCCTCCCCGTGACCAACACGCACACCTTACAGCTCAGTTCTCTTTGAAAACAAGAAGAATTTGCCCCGAGGGCTATGGTTATGAGTGAAGGTGCTTGCAGCAGGAAGTAAGCCACGTCAATCAAAGCCTGGGGTGAGGAGGGGTCGGGTGGGGGGATTTAAATTTGCCCCAACACGGGAATGTCACAATTTAAAAAAACACTGTATTAACCAAATCCCCATGTCTTTCCTCGCCCCTCCCACCATCACTACATCCAGATCAGAAGGTTACATCCAAAGTTGAAAACCTTCAGAAAAGGCGAAGAAAGAGGACTTCAAAATAAAGAACTTTTCAAACAAAGTACATTAAATACACAAATTTAACTTACTACAAATCTGTTTCATAATTATCCGGTATATGCATTATTGAATGTAGTGATATTAATTGGCTAATATTGTGCTTATTTGGCAAACATTTTATTGAGCGCCGACTGTGTGCTTGACACTGTACTAGGCACTGGGGATAAAGGAAAGAAAAAAAGAAAAATCCCTGCTGCCTCGGAGCTTTCAGTGGGGAGGGGAGGAGAGAAGACAATACAACACATAAATAAATGGGAGGCCAGAAGGTGACATGTGTTTTGGAGAAAAGAGAGAAGCAAATAGAGGAAGGGAGATAGGTAATTGCAGTTTCCAGCAAGGTGCTCAGAGATCAGAGCCAGATGGCCTTCAGGTGCTGGGAGGTGGGGGCCCATTTTACAGGTGGGGGACTGAGGCTCAGCAGTCAGTTGAATGAACACCCTAAGGTTGTCTAGAGAGCGGCAGGATTCAGATTTAACTTCAGATTTGCCTGACGCCTCTGTCCAAGCTCTTAACTATTCATTACTCAGTATGTGATGTTTCTTCCTCATCATTTAACACGCTTTCTCACATCATAGCACCCCACCCCCAGCAGAAATTACTGTCCCTTTTATTGACGAGGAGATGGAGGCCCAGGAAGTAATTTGCCAATGGCCCCATCAGTGCCAGGCAGCTGGCCAGGACTGGCCGTTTCCGAGCGTGAGGTCAGCAGATCGTCCCACTGGCTCCGTCCTGCTGGGGCCACCAGGTACATCTGATAGCAGAGGACCCTCATCTCTGCCCAGATCTTTACAAAGTGATGGAGTGACCTCTGGCATGATTTGGTCTGCAAAGCTCCGGCGTGAGCCAGCCATAAAGCTGAGTGCCCGCAGATTTCAGTGAAGATTGAGGCGTTTATCACAGGAAACCCTCCTTAATTGCTGTTACCTTAAACCTCCTCTGCCCTGCGTGACGGCAGCTGTAGATCTTGATTTGTGCCTCGACTCGGGGACAGAGAAGGGGACCAGACCCGCCAGGGATCTTAAGGAGCCCGGCAGTGGCCACTTGGTGTCTCTTCCACTTGTCTGTTTGTTTTTGTTTTTGTTTTTGTTTTTTATTAAAAAAAAAGACAGCATCCAACTGGGCCTGCTGTTTGACCCCCTGGAGCCCTCTTCAGCAGGCAGGGCTGGTGCGGGGAGATGGCAGAGGCGTTCCTGGGGCCTCCTTTATTGTGGCGTGTTGTGTCTGTAGCGGCAAGAGGAGCCTGCGGTTGGCAGGGACCAGGGACGTGAGCCCTTGGCGGCAGGGAGCCCGAAGCTTTTCTTAGGATTGTTCATCAATGCCTAACCCAGCCTCCACTCTGAGAAATTTCCTGGGGGAAGCTTTCTTCCTTTTATATATACTCAAGTACATCCCTCCCCTTTTTTAATGAGGAAAAGAAGAGATGCTTATTTTAACAAATTCAACCAGTATAGACGAACACATAGAGAAAGTAACGATTCCCTCTCCTGATTCACACCCTGCAGAGAGGACCACTGTCAGCAGACTGGGGAATATCATTCAGAATTCTCCTATATTTGTTCAAAGCTTTTTATTTTGTGCTTTCTTTACAAAAAGGTGATTGCCGTGTACATGTTGTGCTTCAACACTTACTAATTCACTATAAATAACTCTCAAAGTCGGTATGAAAAAAGACATTCTCTTCCAATCAGAGTATTACATTAATTCTGTGAACTAACCAGTCAATGTAATTTCTTAAAGTCAGTCTTTTTCTTTGGGCAATGAGAATCACATAACCTAACCCATTTCACCTTTTCCTTTGGCTGCCAGGAAGCTCAAGTTAAATTCCATTACTAGCTGAAATCACTGATTCCTTCCCCTGTTCTCTCCTAGCATTCAGTAGGTAATACTACTCAGCACCTTCCATATTGTAATAGTAGAGTTATTTTGTACAAGCATTTACTACCTGCTCCAGGTTATAGCTTCTTGCAAGCAGGAGACATGTACTTTTCATCTTTGTACTTTCTCCCTCTATCCAGTGCCCAGCGTATGCACAATGGATTTGTTTAATGGTTGATGAAGATAAATGGGATGTCCAGAATCATCTATCCCTCTCTTCTTTTTCACTGGCTTTTGTTCTGTTAGAATTTTTCAGTTATCCTGGTTTCTATTCTGCTTTGTTCTAAAGGTTGTGTTATTTTGGGAACCAGGTGGGATATGAAACTTAATTACGCTTAAAAGTAAAGAAAGGTCCATCAGAGCAATGGGATGAACTGACAAATCATCCCAGAGGGATAGACCTTGCTTTCTGCATTTTTTTTCAGTTTAGACAATTATGTCACCAGAAAACAAACAGAATGGGGTTTACAAACCCTTAATTATCCTGTTTTAAAGAGTTACAACAAGAAAGCAAAAAGGAAAGAGGGGGGAGTTTCTAGTGGGCAAAAACAGGTTGACTAAATGCAGTAAAATGAAGGAAGGGGATGTATCATAGAAATTATCTCCAGGGGCTGGCCCCGTGGCTTAGCGGTTAAGTGCTTGCGCTCCTCTGCTGGTGGCCCGGGCCCGGGTCCGGATCCCGGGCGCGCACCAACACACCGCTTCTCTGGCCATGCTGAGGCCGCGTCCCACATACAGCAACTAGAAGGATGTGCAGCTATGACATACAACTATTCACTGGGGCTTTGAGGGGAAAAAAATAAACAAAATCTTTAAAAAAAAAAAAAGAAATTATCTCCAAAATGGTGAAATGATCCTGATGCCAAAACCAGCCCGAGCAGAGAGGGGACTGGTCATGGTCTGTCATTTATTCAAGTAACTGTTGGCACCTCTCATGTGCCAGGGCCTACGTTAGGCGACAAATAGGACAGACCAGTGTCCTTCCAAAACAGGGGCCTTTCAGAATGTCTACATGAGAGAGGCTTGGAGCATTGAGCTTGTTTGGAGAGCATGGAGGGAAGCATGTTGCTTTTACCTAGGCTATTTGGAGGGACTTTGTGGCGAGTCTGGTGGAGAGGGGGAGTGGAGCTCTGCCTCCCCCAGACAACCTCTTGGGTCACCAGTGCCCCGGGAGCTTGGAGACCAGCTAGGGAAATCACACTGAGAAATACTCCCCGACACTGTGGCCCCTAACGCCAAGGTGACAATCCCTCTGCTTCAAACAGAGCTCGTCTCCGTGGAGGAGAGCTGGGGGACAGGGTCTGCCCAGAAGCACCACTCCAGCCCCTTTCTTTGCAACCACTCCTTTCCATAACCTGCTCCTCCTATCCATTTCACTTCGCCATGAGCATCAACAGCCCAGCTGTATTGATATACCAAAGCTGGACCAGAGAATTCCTTCATCCTTGGCAGATCTCCCCACGGCCATGATGCACCTCGTTAATGCTGCAAAGCCCAATGATGTCCAGTAATACTCAGTGATGCCCAGTGATGCTCATTAATGCCCAGTGATACCCAAAGATTCCCAGTGACATCCAAAGATGTCCAGCAACGTCCAGTAATTCCAGTGATGCCCAGCGAGGTCCAGTGATGTCTGATGTTGTCTGCAATGCCCAGTGAAGCCCAGTGATGCCCCGTGGGCGGGGCCCTTTCCACAGTGCCAACACCAGCCCACTCTGAGCACACTTCCCTGCTGCACAGCCAGGCAGACTCCCGGTTCTGACCCATCTCACCTCCCTCGGATCTTCCCCGCTCAAGCGCCGCAGTCCTCCCTCCCATGCTCCCACATTTCGACCCCCTCATTCTTGCGGCCAGTCGTCATTACTCCAACCATCCGTGTTTAGCTCTTGTAAAGCCTTCCTGACAAATCCGTTCAGCTCCTTCCTTAATCATCCCTGTTGCGATTCTCTAAACAACCTCCAATTTGTTGACATCTCCCGGGATGTGCAGCCAAGAGCTGTACACAGAACCCAGGTGCAGTTTCAACAGCCCCAGATAAGGAGGGGCCAGGGGGCAGCACCCCTTCCTCGGCCGGGTGCACAGTGATAAAGCCACAAGTGAGGAAGCTAACTTCCAAAGTAATCTTTCCATGAAGACAGCAGTGTGGACAATGCTGGCCAGGAAGGCGTCACTTGTCCTGGATGTGGAGAGTTTTATTGAGTCCTTAGTCATTATTCAGTTCATGGTGGGAAATGAAAGAGTACATAAACGCAGAAAGATAGAGGGGGAAAAGATCTGTAATGCCAGTCCCCAGAGACAACCAGAGCTGGCATGGTACCCCGCCATCCAGCCCAGGACACAGATTCTGGAGTGAACCACCTGGGTCCAAGTCACTTCATCTCTCTGTGCCTCAGTTTCCCCATTCTGAAAAGGGTACTAGTAACTGTACCAGCTGTGAAGGTAACAAGTTCAGAACATAGATATCGGAAGACAACTTGAACATGACATAACAAGATCAACAGTGTCTCAAAGGCTCCTGGGTCAATGAACTGTTTTCTCCTTTCAGAGGATGTTCCCGATGCATTTGTCATTTTAAAAACTGGATGGTAATATTTACAGTGTCTTGCTAAACCTGTTTTTTTTAAATACTCTTACAGTGTATTGTGGAGTTTTTATGTCAATAAAGACTCTGCCTTAATAACTTTTAATAGCACAGAACATTCCAGAGGATGAAAGTAGCATGCAGTTTAACACTTTCCATATTGTTGGACTTGTAGGCTGGATCCAGCTTTTTTGGCCATTACAGAAGGCTTTGGTGACCATCTCCACAGCCTAAGCTGTACCCACACCTTAATTATGTCCCGAGAATCTGTGCCTGGACATACACATGCGTGAATGAACGTACCTCTGAACGCCCCTTCTGGAAAGTTCTCCCCACTCATACACCCCAGCTGTACAGGACTGTGTCTGTCTCAGTGACAGACTTTTTAAAGCTCAATTTCCCCAGATCATAGGCTCTCACTCTCGGCTGCACATTAGAAGCACATGAGATGCTTTTAAAAAGGAGAATATTCTTAACAACTCCCCAGGTGATTATAGGAGGCAGAGAAACCGGAAAGCAGCCCCAAAAGTGGTTCACTCACTCGTGCATTCCTTTGTCCATGCAGTCAGAGGTGTTTATTGAGCACCTACAATGTGCCACACTCTTTTCTGGGTACCAGGGACACAACTGAAACAGGCCCTGTGCTCATGGAGTTTCCATTCGAGACTCACGTCTTAGACCAGAAGCCAGGGAACGTGCACTGCATCGGGAAGAAGGAAATGTCTCTGCTGTCTGCAAAACTAGCTCGGGAATGAGCGCTTCTGCTTGGCACCTCGCATCTTATTTCCGACTCCTAGGCCACCTGAAACAGCCAACCTCAGTGAGCAGTGGGCCACGTCCTGGAGAATCAGGCCCTGGAGTGATTCAGCCAAGAGCCTGTGTTTGAAGGAGCTGAAACCCACCAGCTAAGGGAGCAGGACACAGGCTGCTTCAGGCTGGTGGCCAGCCAGTTGTCACTCTCCCCTCCTTTCTGGTGTCTGTTAGAGCGGAGATCAAGGACTAAGACCTTCCAAACCAGACCGCCCCCTCCCCATCACTTGCCCACTCACAGTATCAGTGGTGGGCGGACCTCTCTGGGGAGCAGCCAAAGGCCGTCCACCACCCCCTGCAGGGCAGCGAGGCAAGGATGCGCTGACCTGTCCTTCTTCCTGCCCCTCCCCACACCCTGTGGTTACTTCTTTCTGGGATTGGTCCAGAATCAATGCCTGCCAAGCTGGGACTTCCAGACCTGGCCTGATGGGTGCTTTTCACCACCAAACCAACCCCACGGCATGACTTACATAGCACAGGCGTTATTCATTGGTTGGTTCATTCATTCATTCGTTCCTTTTTTCATGCTCCATCCCTGGGCCGACAGGACCAGCACAGTCTGAGCTCCCCTAGCTGGTCCATGGCAAAGCCAAAGCTAGAGCTCTGGCCAGCCCAGTGCCGTGCATGCAGTAGGTGCTTAATAAACATTTGTTGGTTGTCAAGTGAATTAACTCATCTCGTTTGGGCTTTGAGCACCCACGGAACGTCACCCACGTGCCAGGCCCCAGGCTCAAACTGGGCATTAAAGACGAACATAAGGTCTGGTGGCCTGGCGGAGGGAGAGCGTGGAGAGAGAACACAGGTCTGAATTAAGGCCTTGGCTCTATGGGGATCTTGGGCCCTGTTGGCATGACGTGAAGATTTTGGGGCCATCATTATCAGCAAGTCCTAAATTGTTCTCACAGGGAGCAGGCCAAGGCACTTCACAGCGGTGTTGTGGGCTTCCCAGGATTTTAATTACACAGTTACAGCACTTTCCCTCAGGAATTTGGAGGCACAGAGACCATAAGCCCCTCTCAAATAATTTGCATTGAGTGAAGTCTTCCCTGAGAGAGAATGCAGCCCAGCTCAGGGGAAAGTCGGCCCTTTCTTAAAACCTAGCCGTGTTCTTGAACTGCAGGGTGCACTCAGAATCACAGGCAGCACCTTAGCAGGGTGAGAGGCCCAGCCTCAGGCTTGGAGACTCTGTCTGGTGGGTGGGCAGTGGCCCCAGGAGCCACAGATTCCGAACCAGGCCATCCAGGGGACAGGCCTCATCGTCAGCCCAGTGCTGTGTGGGGAGGGAGGGCAGTCTCCAGAGATGTTAGTGCTTTCCTTTGAATTTTCATGAGTCAACAATTCCTCAAAACAGTACAAACAACAAGGCCACGGATCTGAGCATCACTGCAAATATAAAGCTTGTCCCTCAGTTGGAGCAGGAGAGATGTTTTGCTAGAAGAAAGTTGAGAATTAGTAAAGACACACATGTGAGCTTATTCCTTTTTTCCTTAAAATATTCCTCTCCCATGAGTGAGTGGTTGGTGCGTGTTTGGACCAGACTGGGTTGAACAGAGCCGAGGCCGGGCCTGCCCAGATTGCCTTCATTTCCAGATGAAGCCTCACATGCTCCTGGAGGGAACATGTCCCAGGGCTCAGGATGTGGCGGCCCCGAGAGTGCGGTACAGAGCACAGGGCTCCTGGTCTGAAGTTTAGTGCGCCATCCAGAGAGGGCAAGAAAGACAGAGAGAGAGGTGTGGGGAGACAGGATATGGAAGAGGGAGAGGAGGGGAGGACGAAGAGGAGGAGAGAGAAGACGAGAGACAAAGAGAAACAGAGAGAGAGAAGTACACACATGCGGACAGACAGACAGAACAAAGGGCAGAAAGAGAAAAAGACATGAGAGAGAACACAGGGCAGAGAGACAAACACAGGGAGAGACACAGAGACCAGGATGACCAGAGAGAACACGCCAGAGAGAAGACGTGTCACATCTTCATAGTCCTGGATCCGTGAGCAGGATCATTTCTCCCCTCACTTCTCTGTCCCATCTTCACGTGTGGCGGGTCCATGGGCTGTAGTCCCTTCTATTTGGAATAGAAAATACTGGTGTGACCTTAATAAATGCAGAACTTTGTGGATTTCTGTAACTTTCTGAGGAAGTTTCCATGGGCAGCTCCATCCAAGAGCATTTCAGCTTGCCCATCTGTAGTGCTTTAAAAACCAAAGTTCCCCCACCCGAACTCACCACACAACTTTTGGGGACCCAGGGCCCTGGCTCCTTACCCCAGAGCCTGGGACATGAGAAGAGAGCCCAGAGTCCCGTGGGTCTTTGGTGGGACCACCCAGGAGGACTAGGGACGAGGTTACCCTCCCATCCCACATCGGGCAGTCTCCTGGCACAGCTCCTGGGATGGGGTCCCAGTGGGGCCTCAGGAGTTGTTTGTGTATTAGGACCCTTCGGGAGTCTTTTCTGGGAGGAGACAGCCAAAGAGACACTTGTTACTCTTGGTCAGTCTTTGCAGACAGGTAAAACGGAGCCAGGGGGTACGTGGTTTTCCATTGGCTGAATGTTAAACCAGCATCTACAGGGAAACCTAGGACACAGGCGTGGGCAGCTGCCCTGAGGCTCTGCGTGCTGCCACCTTCCCCCAGGAGCTTCCGGGGCTTCAGTCACAGCATGCCTGACGTCTCAAGAAGCTTGGGGGCTGGCTCAGCCAGAAAGCTGGGGTTGGGTACAGACGTGGCTCAGCCAGAAAGCTGGGGTTGGGTACAGACATGGGATAGTCAGCACGAATGGGTTGGGATGCTTAGGGGGAGGAGGGGGGAGAGGAGAAAGAGGGAAAAAGAAGAGAAGAGAAGGAAGGAGAAGGAGGAAGAAAAGGAAGGAAAGGAGGGCGGGAGAGGGACGGTGGGAGGAGGAAGGACCAAGAGGATGAAGGAGAAGGAGGAGGGGGAGGAAGGGAACAGGACCGACGAACAGCCCTGTGGAAACACCTTTGCTCACTTTTCCCTGGCTCTCAGCTAGGTGCTCCTGAGTGCATGAACAACCCCACAAGCCCTTCGTTAAACCTGTGAAGTGGAGGTGTGGGACTGGTGTGACGTCCATCCCCTCCGTCTCGGGCATTCTAGAATTCTGTGAACTCATCACCACATTGGGTCATACTCGGGGCCAGCGACACCGATGCTATCGTGCCTCGTGCATTTGCAATAAATGAATATTATTTCGTTACAAGAACAAATCATTATCATAGTCAAATGGAGGGCAAATGGGGCCCGAGGATTATTAAAGCCATACTTCCGAGGGCTATCAGCTCCTGTACAAAGACATTGATCTCCCCCACCGGGCAGCCAGGCCCGGACAAATCCGCTTTTAATTACCCATCGGCACTGACTTAATGTACCATAGCTGTCTTATCACATTTAAAGTACATGTCTACTTAAGATATTTAATCTAAAGTGATATCCTTAATTTCCTCATGGTTCCCAAAGTTTACATTAACTTTAACCTGCTGGTTTGCAAATGCATGCTCTTTGATTACCTCAAGTCAAGCCCCACACTTCGTCTCCAATTACTCCAGGGGTAACACCCACTCAGGTTTAGCCCCGCTGCCCTGGACTCGCAGAACAGAGATGACCATGGTCTCGCATTTCTCTGGCACTCTGTGATTTAGATCAGGCTTCCCCAAAACACACGGTAGTTACAACGCTTCCCCTGCACTGGGACGTCTTCTAAACGCATCATCTCCAGGTGTCGACCCAACAACCCAGTGGGCAGGTGCCATTATATGTTCATTTACCCACGAGGAGCTGAGGCCTTGGTCACACAGCTGGTGGGCAGCTGAACCAGGAGCCCACCTGACGTCTGTCTGCCTCCTAAAGCTGCCCTTTCAAACGCGGTGCCCATCTGGACAGACGTGGCTGGGAGCGGAATGCTGTGGCACTTAGAGTGGATGGCAGAATGTCACTCACTGCCAAGGCATTCCTCCAGTCGTCCCTCACCCTGAGCCTCTGGGTGGCCAGCGCCTCGTTCAGTCCCCACCTTGCAGATGAGCTTGCCCAGGCCCAGATCAGAAGCAGCAGGACCAGGTTTGACCTGTAGAGTTGGACCCTCAGGTCCAAGGGCTCGAGCCCCACGTGATGCTGCCGTCCGCTGCTAAGGCAACACCTTCTGTCTGTTTCTCCAGCAGTCCTGTAGACGAGAGAGGAGCAAACCACCAGCAGGCGTTCTGTCTGTCCTCAGGGATTATCTGACTTGAATGACATCTCTCCCCAAAGGCAGCATGAATCGTATGAATTCATCACGGTTTATCAACTCCTCATTTTCATCACCAAGACTGAGTGTCTTCTGGTTTGTTGTATTTCAAGGAAGGAGCTGACTCTTTTGAATTTTATAAACTTTTGTTAACAGGTTAATTTTTTTTTTTATTTTAGAAGAGAAAATACATAGGTATTTCTACTTAGAGGAGCATGACGTAGTCTGACAGCACAGTGATGAAGAGCACAGATCCTGGGGCTGAACTGTGGGGTTTGAGCCCTGGGTCACTGCACACAAGCCTGGTCACCCGAGACAAGCTGCGAGCTTTGCTGTGCCTCCACTTCTCCGCCTGCAGGGTGGGGGTGACTGTGCGCCTACACGTGAGGGTCGTCGTGAGGATGAAGTGAGTTATTCTACACGAGTTAGTCTATATAAGTTAGCAATTGTCATGTAAGTGTGAGGTTTATTATTATTATTAATTAATCAACAAATATACTGCTTTCTGCCAGGTATTTGGTAAAATGCAATCTCAAAATTGGAACCCTCCTACACTGCTGGTGAGGTTATAAAACGAAACCCTGCTAGAGAAGTTTCCCTCCAGATCCTGTGAATCCCCCAAATTTGTCAGCTGTCTCAGATGCGTGGACATGTACTGTTTTTTCTCCTTTTCTGGACAATTGATTCAATTTGTATTATGAAATTGTAACATAAATTATTCCCAAATTTTTAGTAATGAAAATCCAGTCATATTTATTTCATCCATTCTTCTTGGAACCTCCAGCCACCAAACTTGATTTTAATGTCCTGTTTGCATCTCAGGGTTTTCCATAAGAACTAATAAAACACTTAATCAAAACTAATATGTTGAATGTGCCCCGTGTGCCAGCGTGTGCCGAGGAGTTTCCGTGCCTTATTTCCTTTAATGAAGCAGGTGCCCCATTTACAGATGAAGAAACTGAGGCTTCCAGCAGCCTGGTGAATTTCCCAAGGGCATATGCTGAAGTGCAGCATTACACTATAAAGGAATGAAGAAACAAATTAGTAACCACAGACCATGAGCATCAGAGAAGAACATGTTGCACTAACGTCTCATGGAGGAAAAAGGCACTGTGTTATTCCCAATTCCGTCAAAGAGCTTATAATACCTAAAACCACAAAGAACAAACATGTGCGCCTATTTTAGTTCCCTGATGACTAAAGCAATGCTCATTTGTAACTCTTCTGAGTGTGCTAAATATACGTTTGTTGCAGATTCACACAACTCATAAAATTAGCTAAAAGTTTCACCTCTTGTAACTCTTTCCTTTGTGATGCACTCAACGTCTTAAGTTTCAGAGAGAATTTTAGTTTCTCGACTTTTGCAAAAACAAAAGTTTTCCCTGTTAAACGTCAACCACTGCTCAAAATAATGTTTATGATCTTCCCAGAATTGTGGATTGAAGGGATTCAGGAACAGTTTTGGAGCAGGATCACAGGGATCCTATTAGATAAGTCCTGGGGCTGGAAATTCCTAAGGGGCTCAGTAGGGCTCAGGGGTTGGGGACCCCTGAAAGTCTGTGTGGGCTCTGGGAATGCCCTCTCCCAGACAGGCTCCATGCTGCCTTTCATCTTGTTCTCAGCGCAGCTCATGACTCACACAGGGAGAACAGCCCACCCCAATCCCCCTCCCAGGGAAGGACGCCACTCCCCCCCGCCCCCCCACCACAGCAAGCTCGTCCTGGACTGAGCGCGCGCCCCGCCTCGAGTCTCATGAGGAAAGGGTCTGGCCGCTCTCCTTCCTCTGGTCACCATCGGGTCAATATTTGGAATCCACCAGGAAGTAGGTACTTGGGTTAACAAAAAATGTCTAATATTTTTGACCTAATTTCAGGAAATCACAAATAACCATTCCAGAGCAGCTATTCTATTTTTTCCACCGGGAAAGGAAGTTTGCACACTTTAAAACATTTTTTTTTTATCATAGAGGAATAGTAAAATAAATTATGGCACATCCATAAGATGGCATATTAGGTAACCATTAAAATGATGTTTATAAGGGACCTTTAATGACTTAGGAAAGTGCTTATGAGATATTGACAAGCGAGAGCAGCAGAGTCTAAAATTCCTGATACTGGCTTTGTAAAGGATGCATTGTAACACACACACACACACATACACACATTAAAAAACAACAACAGATTCAGAAGAAATTTACTGCCATGTTAATAGTGGTTACTTCTGAGTGGTGAAATCTCATGTCTCTTTAATTTTCATTTTTATGCTCTCCTAAATTTTCTCCAAAGAAAGAATATTATAATAGAAACCGAAGGATTATAATAAAACACCATCTCTCTAAAAGAAAAGATTGCTGAGTGAGATACAAAGAGATAATTAGTAGCGATCATGTTGTAAGTAGGAAGGTTTCAAAACGATCTTTAAAAACTTAAATCCAAGTCGTCAAGTTTTATTCTTACTTTTGAAAAATAGCAGATCCCATTACACGTGCTTATTTATTTCACATTTCAGCAACCCAGTGGAGGAATCGGGTTCTGCGTTCCCTATCTGCTGTAAACGGTGTGGACAGTTGAGTTTCAGAGTGTTCTATGGAGAGTTCTGAAGGCTTTCCAATGTAACCTTCTTTCCATGTCCCCCTCTGTGTACTGTGGTGTAAAAGTCCAGGGGATCGAGATTCAAATCCATTTTGTGGTCTCCCCATCCAGGCTCATGGCATCTCGTTTTGTCTAAAAAGCAAGAGAGGTTGAAGTTGGCCTTGGGACAGAGTTTCCAGAACGTATAAAGTATGCGATGGCAGGTCACTGCAGACCCACTCTGCAGGATGTTCCAGGCCAGAGGGGAGCCCAGGGGCGCCGGCGGGAGGGGCTGACCCTGACCTCCCGCCCCTCACCAGGGTCCTTGCCCCCACCCCAGAGCAGCCCCTCTCCAGCCCCCAGCTCCTCTCATCCACTGCTGTTCCCAAACTGGTGCGTCTGGATGCAGGCCCCGGGGTCAGCACCAAGGCGGGGCACGGCTTCGCAGAGCTCACGCAAGGGGCCTCCGCCTGAGGATGGAGTAAACAGTCTCCTGAAAGGTCACTGCTTCAGGCTCTGGCTCCGGCGGCCAGAGGAAGCTGCAATCATTTTTCAGGGCTGTAAATGCCAAACGAAAAATGCACTGAGTCACAGCTTCCCTCCGTGCCCCTGCTCAGCGCAGCGCCTTCTCACAAGGCGTTTCCTCGCCAAATAAAGCTTCTTTTTTTCCTCTTGAACCCGGAATAGACCTCGAGTAACCTTTGCTCAAGGGTCTTGGGATGCAAGCTTCTAAATGTAGTTTGCAAGCCATGGTGGTTCCTAGCCTTGGCCCCGGGAGGGAACCTTGTGCACCACCCTCGTCTTCTCTTTACACGCTAGACTCACTCAAAGATGTGGGCCCAGGGTGGAATCTTTACATCAGAAGAGATCAGTTTGCACTTTTTTTTTTTGTTTTTATTGTTTTGGTTGAGTTTTGTTTGGTTTGGTTTGAAACAAGATGACAGATTTTATTTCTATGGCCCAATCTTCCTCAGATTAGAAGCAGCCCATAGTTTAACCTGTTACTTGTACATGCTGAGGGCAGAGAAGTGCTCAAGCAAGTAGAAAGGGTAAGTGAGATGAAATGTAAGGATTAATTTCAGTGAAGCTGAGAAGTCCCTTAGCCAACTAAGTGTTTCTTCCCCACTGTCCAAATCACAGACATCTATCTCGCAGATGAACGTGCCCTCTTTAAAAAAAATGCATATGCTCCTGGTAGAGTTCAATTATTTAAGTTGTTGGGCTAATTCATACTAAAATGTGATTGACTGATGCTAGAGCCTTTCTATCAGAGATCAAGGACTGGACACACAGAGAACGAAGTTTTGAAGAATAACATGAAGCCTAGGTGGGTAGCTGGGCAACAGGTGGCAGGTAATCAGAAAGGCAAGGCCAGAGAGAGGACAAATGAGGTCATTGCAAAGTGTGCCTCCATTTTGCTTAAGAGCATTTCTGCCGGTGGAAAATCTAATCTCTAAAAATAGCTCCCAGTGGGGGAAAAGAATAGGGATGAGTGCTTTGGACTACTTTGGGGTCTATATCAGTGAAATTATACTTGAGACATTTTTGCCTTATGTAACCTAAGAACCAAAACCCAATGGACCCTGACACCCTGAGTCAACTGGGGCATCTTTGAGGCTGGGCTGGCCTCCTGCTTCTCGTAGCCCGAGCAGCCAGCAGGGCTCCGGGCACAAAGCGAAAGGCAGTGGGTGTCTGATGGTGGCTCTAGTCTCCTTGGGCAGCTGAAGAAAGTGTCTGTAGCACAAGTCTTTAAAGTAGTCTACAGTTCGAGACAGTATTTTCTTTATAAGTTAGGTCTCCAACCACCTTCAGGTTTCCTTCGTGAGCCTTTTAAATGGTGCAGTTTCCACATGTTTAAGAAACAACACAATTCAACTGCACGCTCTGCTGCTTTATAGCCGCGTAACCCTCAGCAAGGGACTTAACCGTGTGTGTTTCAGTGACCTTGACTGGAACAACATGGAAATAATGGTATGTGCTTCCAGTATTTTCTGAGGCTTGAGACACTGTTCACTGAAGGGCTTGGCACAGTTCCTGGCCCAGCGTGGCTATTGCATATGTGCTGCCTTTTAAGGGTTAACAAAGCAGAGCTAGGAGCATAGCTGCCCATCCCAGGCAGTGCGGAGCTCCCCACCTACGGGAGTGTTCAGACGCCAGAGACAGGCTGATCTCTTTTGAGAGAAACAGTTGAGCTGGTTCAAGTATTAGATGGATGGATGGATGGAGGTGTGGGGCTGGGGGTTGGACCTGTTGATCATTAAAGACCTTTGTGGAATGGAGATCTGGTACTAAAGAGCTGTACCAGTTCACAGGTGCATAAATGACTGATAAAAATGTACAGAGTGACTCTTTTTTTTTTTTCTGAGGTAGATTGGCCCTGAGCTAACGTCTGTTGCCAATCTTCCTCTTTATTTTTTTCTTTTTTCTTCCCAAAGCCCCCAGTACCTAGTTGTATATCCTAGTTGTAGGTCCTTCTAGTTCTTTTATATGGGACGCCACCTCAACATGGCTTGATGAGCGGTGAGTAGGTCCGTGCTCAGGACCCGAACCGGCGAACCCTGGGCCGCTGAAGTAGAATGCACGAACTTAACCGCTGCACCACCGGGCCAGCCCCAGAGTGTGATTTTTTAAGACAAAAGAGCCACTTTCTCCCTAAAGTATTGGCAGATTGACAGGATTGGGTGATATCCAGTGTGATGCAGCGACGGGACTGGGACCCAGATGTAGCTGGTTTGCGACTTCCTTGCTAGTGCTGGTCTGCTCGGACACATCAATATCTTAATGTGAATGCCTTATATTTCAGTTATCCCACCTGTAGGAATTTATCCCAAAAAAACATTTAGGCAAATGTGCAATAGATGTCCATTGGGGTATTGCTGATAATATACAACAGCAAAACTTAGACTTTTTCCACATGCCAAAACTGGAGGTTGTGGAACGCTGTGCAACCACGTAGAGATGACGTGGATCTACATGCATCGACGTGGAAATGCATCCTCGCCGTGTTGTGCAGCTCGGGAGAAAGCAGTTCAGCAGCAGCACGCAGAATAGGACCCCATTTTGTCAAACGGTTCACGCTCATCCCTGTGAGTATAATTCACATAGACAGATGTTTAATGAAATTTTACCAAAATATTATTTCTGGGTGCTGAAGTTTTGGGTGATTATTCCTTTTTCCTTTATATTTTGATGATTTTTTTTTACAGTTTTTAATAAGGGATTTTTACTAGAGTTTTAAAGGAGTTTATACGTTCTAATTTTGAAAATAAAGATGAAATAACTAGCTAAGCCCTGCACAGACTCTCTAGCTGTCACATCTAGGGCTGAGCCACCTAATAAGATGACATTCCAGGACAGGGAACTTTCAGTGACGACGGAAGACGGTTGATGGATGGCAGAGCCCGCCCGCCTATCTGGCTGATGGGCTGATAACCCCTCACGCGGCCTGGCTCGCTGCGGGCCACAGGGCTGGCCACAGACCGCGCAGCCCCGCTCCCTCAGCAGTAAACAGGAAGCAGAGCCAGCGCTGAGAGCAGAGAAGACCTGGCCCCTCGCTCCACACAGGCTGAAATTCCCAGGAAACAGGCAGCGGGCGTGGACGCTGGACACTGTGGGGGCCTGAGTCGTGAACCAGGCTCCTGGGCTTGCCTCCAGGGGGAGGGACAGACGGAGGGACAGCGGGGGACGCGATGAGACAGTCAGGGGTACAGAGACAGAGAAGGACAGAGACCCAGAAAGGGAGAAACAGGACCACAGACCCACTTTATCGCAGAGTCCTTTCTTAGGAAATAATGATGGGGACGCCGGTCCTGACGACTCTCGGCCACACAGAACATGTGAGGACACCGTGGACTCGGAGGAGGCACTCCTCTCCAGGCTGACCCTGAGAGACACGCCCATCTGTTCTACTTACAACATGGAATTCGAAGGCGATTGAAGGAGGACATGGATGTCAAATCATTGAAAAGTTTAAATGCTGCACCACTACCTAGTATCACGTTTATCTTCTAGAATCACTTTGAGTAAATTAAACTAAATCTGAGGTTACTTTGAGTTAAGAAAGAACTCACAGAAATTATCTGTTAAAAAAATGCTGTAAAACAATCTCACAGAAAGTCTCCTGTTTGTAAGGTTTATTTCAATTTTTATTCCTTTGTTCATTCATGTACAATTACCTATGGGCTCTCCCTCTGCTAGACTCTGTTCTATCCCAGAGGAGAGTGCAGTAAATGAAAGACACAATTCTCTGCCTCCATGGGGTTTATTTTCCACGGAAACAACCATCATTAATGGGACGTTTGTAAAAGGTGTGGCCCCACACAGCCGTAGCAGCCAGTGGCTACATGACTAATCAAGGCCGAAGGAATGGGTGTCACAGGTTGTCATTCCAGGAGCCAGAGTCGAATGAATGCCGTGAAACTGTGAAGCCTAGACTCAAGACCCGGAGCCGACTCCGTGATGTCAGGCTTCTGAGCGCACACCACGCGTGCATGGGCACAGACACACACCCGACGGTTTGGGCCGATCGACACCTCCGGGAGGGAGTCCTGACCTCACAGGGGACAGCTCAGCCCAAGCCGCATGCAGCGTATTTTCTAAGCTTGTATGTTTCCAAGATGAGCAGCTCTATGGGCTGTTCTGTGACGAAAGACACAAAAACATCTACATATTACAAAAATACCTTAAAATAGGATTTATCAGAATAGAAGGTTTTTAGCGTTTTCACTTTTTATTGTCACTATTTTTCCCACACTTAAGTGATACTGTTAAGTGATTTTAAGTGGAAGGTTTGAGAATAATGATTCTCCCTATAATGACGATAATGAAAGCCAACTAACTGTGAGTCAGGGGCTCTTCCCAGTGCATGTAGGTCTCTACAACCATTAGTGTCCCGTGTTACAGATGAGGAAACCAACCGAGGCACACGGAGAGGTTAAGCAACCTGCCCAAGGTCACACAGCGGGCAAGGGGCAGAGCTGGGCTCTGAATCTCCGGGCTCCATCATCTGTGTGAGCCCTCCACCACATAGCCTCAGCTGGGGGTGACGGTGAAGACCCTGACGAGAGTCACCAGTGCTTGTAGCCTGCTCCTGTCAGGCTCTGCCAGCTCATCATTGTTTTCATCCCTAATTAGCCCACCCTTGGTGGGGCCAAGTCCCAGCCCCAGCCCCATTTTGCTAGTGAAGGGGACATCAAGTGACCCACCCAAGACCACAGACCCAGGGCTTGGGGGGCTGAGTCACACCAGGTCTGTGTGACACAGTGGCCCTGTCTCTCCATGACCGATCATCACCTCCATTCAATAAAACATAGAAAAACAAAATAGCATCACTGTCTTAAATAATTGTTTAATGTTGATTCTACGCATCCTTGAATCCTTAGAGAGGACAAATCTTTGGGGAGAAAAATAAAACTATGATTAAAAAGAAATAAACCCAACTTAGCTTTTCTCCCAGGAAAAGCCAGTTTCAGAGACTTTATATTAAAACACTGTGGCGTGCTAAGTCATTGAACATCTTCATGCCACAGAGACGCTGGCTCCAGGGAGACTCTCCTCTTCGTCTGCACAGTTCCCGGGAGACAATCAATCAGGAAATGTTTACTGAGTGCCTCCTAGGCTGCACTGTGACAACGTGCCTGGGACCAGCAGCCCCTGGCCGAGTATGTGTCAGCTTGCTGGAGCTGCACCGTCCCCCGAGCGCTGCCCAGGAGCCTCCGCTGCAGAATCCTTCTCCTCATCCTCCTTGTGGATGTGATGCTCAGAACGCAGCCAGTGAAACTGGTTTCTGTGGGGCCAGCTCCTCTCCCCTCCTTTCTCCCTCTCCCTGCAATGTGCCAATAGTCTCTGGATTGCATTAAGCTGCGTAAATAACAAGTCTGTTGTCAGATTTCCCCCTGGTGAGGAAAGGGCAGATGGGGAAGCCGGCAGGTCGTGACCTTCATGTTTCTCAGCGGGAGTCGAAACGCCTCCCATGCTGGGGGACCAGGAGAGGAGGGTCTGTGTTATGCTTGCACTGGGCCCTGACAGGCAAATGGAATTCCTGTGCGCGCTGGAGGGGACGCCGGGATTTGTTTTATAGCCTGGTGCGTTTCATCCTGCCTGTTTAGCGGCAAACATCTGGTGGGAAATGGAAAAGTCCCATGCTGAATCTTCCAGGCTGAGACCTCTACGGGTTTGGGCAGCCCACCCTTGGGACGGGGCTCCGTGCTTCTCTGTGCAGCCGTGAAAGAGGGACATAAAGGGTCCTGACTCCTGCGGATGAGAGGGCTCCGTGAACTGAAGCCTAGAGAGCTCAGGCGCCCGGCCCGGAGTGAGTGCTCAGGAAGAGGCGAGTTCCTGCCCGGTTATCCCCAAGACACACGGCCATTACCTTCTGGAAGCTGGCGCTTCTCTTCCGCCCCGGGTCCTGCTTGGGGCAGGCATGCCCCCAAAGCCCATGTGTAGGAATGCAGGGCTCCGAGCTCCAGACCAGGCTTCCGGTCCTCAGCCTGATCCGCTTCCCCAGGCAGAGGGGACAGCTCGGACCCTCAGTTTGAAGGGTTGCTGTCAGCGTCCTCATAGGTTATTTCCAGTTCTTAAGTGACTCTGCAATGTATTTTAGTGCTTTAAACGAAAGGAAAAAGGCGGGAGGCGGTGAGAGCTAGGAGCAGGCAGGGAGGAGAAGGAAGGGGAAATGGAAGGTAGATGAGCGCACAGCAGGGCATGTTGGGCACCGGCTTCGCCTTTCTAATGCAGCCTCCACAGTCCTCCTGGAGACGCGGTTATCAGGCCCGTTTCACGGATAGTAAATTGAGGTTCAGGGAGATTAGGTAACTTGCCCGGATCAGACCCTCACGAGGGATGGGGCCAGGATTCCAACCCACAAGGTGTAGTGCGTGGAGGCCCTGGAACGGACACCAGAGCCTCATTCTCCCAGATCCAGTGGGTTCTCACCTTCTCTACCGTGCCCTTCCTCTGTTGTGTTGATATTGGTTTGGGCCCCTCTTCATGACCTTGCAGGGCACAGCCACGCCTGCTTTAGCATGAAGAAAATGATTTCAGGCTCCCTCCTCCAGGGAAGGCCTTTCTTACACGATAATAATTTAATATGGGCCCAAGGAATGGGGTGACATGGTAGAAAGAACCTTGAGGATGGGATCACGTGTCTTTCCTCCCTGCCCAAGACAACAGAGCTTCTCCCCCCTCGGTTTATCTGCACCCACGGAAATGTGGAGATTCTCCTGCAGCCGCCGTTTCTCCAGGTCTCACTGGGGCTTTGCGTGTGACCTCATTCAATCCTCAAAGGAACTCTAGGAGTTAGGGACATTCATCACGCCCATTTTCCAGATGAGGAAACTGAGAGCTGGTGTACCAGGAGGAGGCCTCGGGGCCTCAGAGTAACAGGTGAGCAGAATCCCACTTGATGATACTTCCCAAAGAGGCTCTGAGATCTAAATTCAAATGGAGCCCCCAGAGGCCACTCCGATCGCTGGCTCAGAGGTCACCTGCCCAGCCTCCTGGCATCTCTACCCCATTGTCCTGCCTAGCTGTCCTTGGTGTTCTCATTCTCCGAAAATCTCATTGACTCCTCTGCTCCTTGTCTGCTTCTCTGTCCAGATTACAGGCTTCTGTCCTGAGTGTTTATCATTACATCGTCGGAGCCTGGGCCAGACCCCTCATAGTCGGTGCTCAGTAAAAACGGACCGGATGGTGGAAGGAGATGGAGAGGGCAGCGGCAGTGCAGAGTTCAAAGGCTCATCTCACACCCGGTTCTCCCAGGGGGGCTGCTCCCCGAGCCCCGGACTGAAACTCCCCCATTGTATGGGGGGACGCTCGGGACTGCCACTCGCCTTGCTCTGATCTGCAGAACTGCAGCCTGGAGGGGGCTTCAAAGCACGGCTGCCAATAGATCAAGACTTCTCTCAGCCATGACAGCCCCCCATCGCTCACCTCCCCAAATAAACCCACGTAATGAAGACAGATGGCCCCGGTCGGCCGCAGGGCCGAGGGGAGCGGAGCAGAGTCTGCAGCTGGTGCTGCAGGCGGCCCGAGGCCACGCACCCCACCCCGGAGCGGTGCTCTGGGGTGTCACCTGGATGGAGACCTGCCTGCTCAGCCAGCACCCCCTCCATGGCCCTGGGGGCCACGTCTCTGTTTGATAAGCCTGGTGAGTCTGGGGAGAAGGGCCCCTTCTAACTCTCGCCTGCAGCCAAAACCACGCCAACCTCAGCTTGGCCAACGGGCAGGCCTTTGTTGGGCTAACTCCTCATCAGGGAGGTGTCCAGGGACTGGGAGCTCTCTAGGACACAGGAGTGGATTTGGGGGAGTCAAGACTTCCCCCTGGGGGCGTCCGAGGGGAGAGGCCCACTGTGAGGAGCAGCAGGTACCTGAACCTTCCTCGGCTTCTGCTCGCCTCGTGCAGCCAGCAGAGGGAGGGGACCGAGGGCTCCCCTGGAGGGAGGGGTGCTTCTCTTGGGGCATGCTGGGGGGCAGCTCTTAGCAAGTGTCCCTCCAGGGCCTCCCACATGCTAGGGCTTTCTGGACGCAGCTTCCAGCGCCTTAGTGGGTCTCTGGATTTGAAGGTCGTGCGAAGGTAGAGGTCTGAAGGAGTCACTGCTCCCGAGTGGGAGCTGTCCCCTGGCAGGACGGTGGCTGCCTGGTAAAGGTGTGGCCAGTGTTCAGGGCTCAGGTCGGTGTGCAGAGCCACCTCTCTCTGCTCACCCCAGGCCTCAGGAGTGTGCAGACACAAGGTTCTGAGGGGTGGGTGAGAGACAGGTCCTGGGAGGCAGGGGTCCATACACCCCACACACCAACTGCCATTATCACCCCAGCTCACAGATGGGGAAACTGAGGCCTTGAGGGATGACGGATATGACAAGCCCCTGGCGCCCACAGAGCATGTGACCCCCAGGCCCTGCCCATCTGCTTCTTCCAGCCCCGTCTCCATGGGAGACACGCACAACCTGGTTTGAGGGGGCTCCAGCAGGGGCCCTGGAAGTAGCAGGGTCAGCTACGGCCTGCAACATGCGGGCGTTTCTAGACGCTTCTCCAAGTCTCCCGTGGCGCAGAGGAAACGCCCGTGGGGCAAGGGCTAGCCTGCGTGCGTGTGGCGTAGGCAGGCCGGGCAGGCAGATGCCTGTGTGGTCCGAGGGGGCTTCGTGTGTGTGGTCCGCCACCAGCCCAACACTGATCATCTGTCCAAAGGCTGCTAACTGTCTGCCCGATGACCAGGCTGTTTACTTTAGTCCTGTCTGCACCAACTGAACTCAGAGCACTGTCTCCTTCCAGCTGGATCTCCTCAGGGGGAGAGGGAGAGGGAGGGAGAGAGATGGGAGAGGGGGAGGGAGGAGAGAGAGAAGAGAAGAGAATCTGGAAGAAAGAGAAGAAGAAGATGATGTCTGTGAGGCTCCATAGCGGATAGGCTGTAAATGGGTTCCATATAAATCAGGACAACAATTTATGGGCCATTTCACCTCCGTCCTTTCTCCAGCACCTTCCAACCTCTCTCTGTGAGCCTTGACCTGCCCCTACCGCGTTTGCTCAGACAGACTAGGGTCGTGAATCACTCCCGTTGAGTGTGGCCAAAACGTAGTCCATGTTCCTAACCACCGACATGAAACGTGCTTGTCTGGTCTGGACGTGTGTGTGCGTGTGTGTGTCCAGGTGGAGGAAAGGCTGGTTGATTGGGAGGTTTGGCGAGTGTTGGCAGGGCCGTGGGCCGCGTGTCCATCCGCCACATGCAGGGTCTTCAGCCTCTGTCCACCTCGCAGAGCCTCTCAAGAGTGAACCGAGTGATCGGCGGCTGGAGGGAAACCCGCCGTGTAAATACATCGCGGAGCTGAATTTATGAGCCGCTACGGCAGCTGTGCGGGATTTCACAGCTTCCACGGATGTGTCCTAATGATTTCCCCTCTAAATCTTGATATTCAGCTCAAATTTATCTTTCCCAATTTTATATTTTTCATTGATGTTTTACCCCTTTTTAGCATTTATTTCCTATGAATCATCTCAATATTATATGAAATGAAGAGGTGTGGAACGGAAAGAGAGAGACAGAGAGAGAAGACTTGTTTTTTTAACTGAAATGGAGGTTCTGAAAGCTCTGGTTTCGATAGATGTCAGACGAGAACTTTGCATTAAGAAGTTAAGATCAGCCTGGTAGGTATGGAAATAATCAGATGTCGCACGTGGAGAGGCTTCATTCTTCAGAACACTGTGTTTTGAACCAAAGGCACGTTGGAGATTATTTCGCTGAGTCCTGTTCACTTATGGTCCAAGCTCGCTACACAAAAGCAGAGTCAGAATTCGGGTCCCTGAGCCTCAGGACTAACCAGGACGTCACTGTTCTCCAAATCGGGTAAATTACCAATTCACGACTTGAAGAGAGACAGATAACTTCATTAGGTGGCTTGTTTCACAAGAGTCAGGCACTTTTTTTTTTTTATTGAGGTAAAATTAACATAACAGAAAATTAACCACTTTCAAGTGAGGAATTCAGTAGCATTTAGCACATTTACAGTGTTGTGCAACCACCAGCCCTGTCTAGTTCCAAATATTTTCATCACGCCCAAAAAGACCCCATACCCATAAAACAGTTTCTCCCTGTGCCCCCTCCCCCCAACCCCTGGCACCCACAGTCTGCTCTCTGTCTCTATGGATTTACCTAGAAAATCAGATACTTCTCATACACCAAAAGTGCCAAGTGAAAATAGCTTAGCTGGTTTTTTTTTTTTTCTTATTAGGAAGATAACACATACTCACATAGAAAATTTAACCATTACAAAAAAAATATAAAGAAGACATTTAAAACATTGTCCCCTCCCTATTTCTCACCCTAAGCCATTGCTCGCAACATTGGGTGGCCCCCAGCCCTCCCTACCCCAGGCATCTCCTTGTATAAACACTCGCACACACACCCTTTTAAAAGCTAGTGGAATCATTAGACTGCTCGTTTGCAACCTGATTTTTTGAACCTAACAATATATGTCATGGACATATTTCCTTGTCAACACATACGGTTCTCCTTGATCATTTTAACGTCTGCCCAGGGCTCCTTCCTGCAGATTTACAGTGGGTTCAACCAGCCCCCTTGGGATGGGCGATTAGGCACAAGCCTCTAGTTTTCATTCAAATGGATTGACTTTCTGGGCTGTGTTAATTGATTGGATTTAGGGGCTTGCTCACAGGCAGGAGAGATTGAGGAAGGATTTAAGAATTCTATGGAAGAATTTAAGACTAACTGACACCACAAATGAGACCCCAGTGACATGCAGGCACACCTGCTCTGTGCACCTTTGAGGATGTGGGTAAGGAGCAGACGCCAGCAGAGATGACCAACTGCCGGAAAGAGTCGCCCAAGGACACATGACCTGTGAGTCCACCTAAGAAAGAGGCGTGGGCAGGCTGGCCACGTGTGCCCAGCGAGGGAGCAGGCTCTGCCGTGGGCTCCGTGGCTGTCCTGGAGAGACGAGCAGCTCTGGGCATGAGGGAGGAAGCCGGAAGGCAGATATCACTTCTGGGATGCTGGCTGGGAGATGCTGGCTGGCTGGTGTGTGCACGTGTGTGTTTATGTGTGTGTGTGTGTGTGTGTGTGTGAGCCAGAAAGAAAAGAGAAATTCATTTTAAAGGGAAGGATGTGTCCGTTTTCCAAAATCCTCTTTAGAACCTGTGACTCAACTCTACATTTTGCCTTAGTGATGTAAATTGTTGCACGTGGAGACTTTTTTGCGGGGCAATCATTTTGTCAGAGTTATCTCAGATACGTGCTCTCTCTTTTCCCACCTCTTCAAATTCTCTGAGGCCCAGACAGTCTGGGCTCCTCTGAGAGGGCCCCGGGCCACCTTGGCTGGTTCAGGGTGGAGCCCCGCCTATGCTCCCATCTGACCACCCGGGTCCCTCACGCAGCCGTGGGTTACCTCCCCATGCTGTGATTTCACTGTCCCTGCCGTGCTCCTGTCTCCCCACATACGCTGTGCACTGCGAGGGCACGGGTCTCTTAGGACTCGGCCCTGATAGCTTGTGTGTGAGCACAATGCCTTGGGCTGGGAGAGCGGCAAGGAGGGACTAGAAGGCAAACATTTGCTCTGAGGCTGTAAACCCCTCAGAATCCCCACCTTCCAACTGGGAAGGCCCCTCCCTTTCAGGTTTCTAAGGACACTAAGGTTCAGAGGGGTGAAGTTATTCACAGGGCTGGGGTGACAGACGGGAGTGAGACCCTTACCTTGGGCACAATGAAGGGGGGCCGAAAATCTCAGTCCTCAGGAAGAAAGATCTAAAGTAATGTAAAAGTAAGTCCACGAGGAGGAAAATATCCAGTTTTGTGTGTGTGTGAGGAAGACTAGCCCTGAGCTAACATCCAATGCCCATCCTCCTCTTTGTTTGCTGAGGAAGATCAGCCCTGAGCTAACATCCGTGCCCGTCTTCCTCTGTTTTATATGGGACGCCGCCACAGCATGGCTGGACAAGCAGTGCATCGGTGCGCGCCAGGATCCAAACCTGCGAACCCTGGGCCACTGAAGCAGAGTGCATGCACTTAACCACTTGGGCCACCAGGCCAGCCCCTCCAATTTTTACATAAAGACACAATACAGGGTCAGGATCAGGAGGAGGCGAGTGAGGCAGGCAAGTGTAGGGTCGGATCCTGTCTTTATTTAAAATTCCAGTGTTTTATTTTCGTGGATATTTGCATTCATTTTGATTTTTTAAAATATTGCTTATCTTGATGACTGAGCGCCGTGGCGCCCTCTTAAATGTAGTGCCCCAGACAAACACCTCACTCGCCTTCCCCTAGTCCTGGCCTGGAGACGTACCTTGTCCAAGGTCATCGTGGTGCGACTGGGATTCGAACCCAGGACTTCCGGCTGCCAGAGCTTTTCTGTTAAACTGTCGGTCCAGAATGGTAACTGCCAGCTGGACCCCTGACTCTCTGTGACATCAGTATTGATGTATGGATGTACTGACATGTAGACATCACTACTGACGGCACCTTGGGTTTTCCCGCGGAGCAAACAGAGAGGGCATGCACGGTGCTGAGGACCCTGGAGCACCAGGGGCTGGCGCGGAAGCTGCTTCGTAATTCTTTCTGTTCAGTCTCTTCCCCTGGGCCTCCGACGCCCATCACGAGCCTCACGAGATGCTGGAGGTCGTGATGCACTTGCACTTACTGGCATCCCCTCTCTGTCAGGGTGTTGGTACTCTGGTATTGTTACCCCGGGCGTGCAATGATCCCGCTGGAAACTCACACATTTGCACTAGGGGAACAGAGTTTTATGGAGAGGACTCACGTACTGTATGTGAAATGTACACTTCACCGTGCATTTTTTTAAACAAAATGTTCCCCAAACCTGGATCATCAGAATCTGGAGAAGGGAACATTTATAGGATACCTGGGAAGGGGTATTTATCAATTGATTTCACTGTTGACCAAATAGTTTTTCCTGTTTTCTTTTTTCAATGAAACTATAACATTCCTAAGCCAACCCCCCCACCCCCCGCCCCCAGCAGGGTTCTGCTGTGCTAAGACACGGGCTCCCATGGCCGTCTGTGGTCCTGGTTGCGGGGGGGCTGTCAGCCTGCCGGCTTTCGGGACACTGATCAACCCATTCAGTTAAAACAACAACAGCATAATTAGTCGGAGGAATTGAGCAGTGTTTTAGCTGAATTTATCTACCACTATGACAGATGAGGAAGGAAGCAGTCAGAATGACAGGGAAGGGTGGGCAGTGGACATGCTCCACCCCACCCCTGCCGCTGGCTTTGGGGACTGGCTTGAGCTTCTTGGTGCCTTGGTCTCCTCATGTGGAATATGGGGACCCCATACCCTCCTTCCAGAAGGTTCCAATCAGATGGGCTGGGACACGCAGTGCGTTTGGTTCAGGGTCTGGTACCAGAGCGTATCAGTGCTCTCTCTGACCTCCTCTTCCTCAGCCTCCCGTCAGAACAGAGACTGTGTGAGAGGCAAAGTCATCTCAGGGGCCCAGAAAAACTGCCTGCCCTTGGGGAGAAAGGTTTCTGTTGGACTTTGACGTGGCCAGGGAGGGTGTGAAACATCCTTCTGAAAAAGCATCATTTCCTATCATGTATTGATCACCTAGTATGTGCAGAGGCCTCCGCTCGGCTACTACAGGAGATCCTAACACCAGCCCTCCGCGGTCTTGCAGAGGGAGGACTCCAGCTCATCCTGAGCGAGGAAGGGGAGCTGGGGCAGGACCGCCGGCTCTTGATTCAGGGCTCCGCTTAAAAAGGGTGCTTACACCTGACTTTTTGTGCTTCTTAAGAAAAAAATTGATAGAAATTGTTTACAAAAGTAACACATGTCTGTTGTAGAATATCTGGAAAATACACAACAGCACAAAAGGGGAAAAAAGGCAGACTAAAATGCCACCGCCAAGAGATAACCACTTTTCACATTTTGGTGTTTTCATGTGCAAGTTACACACACACACATCCCAGTGTGGAGCAGTGCGGCATTGAGTCAGCACCCAGGAAGCATCAGTTGTTGTTATTGCTATTATTTATTTTCTCTTGTCCTTATAAAAACAGGATCAAATTGTGCATGTGCTGTTTTTGCAAATTACTTTCTCTATTTAATCGCCCCCACCCTTCAATATTTTTCTACAATATAATTCTTCATGGCCTTAGAGTAGAAAACTGCTTTAAAAGCCTCGCTGTCTGCCCCCAATTTCCCCTTCCCTGCCTGTAGCGCTTCAGAGCATCCAGCGCCTCCGTGCAGCTCAGCCTCCGCAAGAAACGCCAAGCGGAGATGCGGGCATCCCAGCTTTTCAGGGCTCCTCCGAGAGAGGCTGAGATCTTTTGGCGCAGTCGATAGAAACCTATGCACTTTAAGCTCGTGTCCTGCACGCATGCCACCCAGGAGAAGGAACGAACGAGAGCAAAGCAGCTAGGACTCGGAGCTGCCCGTTTTGCGGCTCAGGTTGGGGAACAGCGAGATGTTTCAGAGCTGCCTTCCCCTTCCAGATCGGACTGTCTGTCGCAGACCCAGGCCAGGCGGGCTGAGCTCCAGGGAACGAGCAGCACTTCCTGCCACACCGCTCCGCCACTGTGGAGGCAGCGGACGGCTTCAGACCAAATGCGGTACCCAAGAAAAGGCACGGAAATCGAATTTCAGTTCCCATGTGCGCTGTGGATCAAAATGGTGACTGTTACACCAAAAACAACAATGCTAACACTTGACACTGTCTATGAGCCAGGCAGTGTTCTAAATGCTCATTTAATTTTGCAAGCACCCTCTGAGGTAGGTACACCACCAGCCCTTTACAGCGGCAGAGACTGACTGAAAATGGGCTCTGCAAAAAGGTTCTATACCGTCCCAGGTTGCCCATAATTCCATCCCACCCCAGGGACTCATTCTTGTTTATTTTACTTGGAAAAAAAATGTTTGCAATAACACACTTTTGTCTTCTCTTATTACAAAAACAGTGAACGTTTGTCACCCAAGTTGCAATCATGACAGAGAGAAATGACTCAGAACGCAGGTCCCACCTGGACCTAGAGAAGAACCACTGACAATAACCGGGACGCTCCTTTTCGAGATTTTGTCCTGGGAGATATCAAGTCAGAATTACAATTTCTTGACGGAAGTGGGGCACTTCTTTCCTGTCTGCCCCGGAACTGGGCTTCCCCACACTCACTGTTCTTACTGGCCTGTGGTCCTCTCTGACTGGGAATGGATTTTAGTGAAACTGGAGGGGGCAGGGGCTCCCCCAGAGAGGGCTGGTGACATTTAATGGAGGACTTTGTGCCCCTGTTTCTGGTTTTCTGTGATGTTAAATCTGGCCACTTCTGGCTCTGTGACGCCAGCCAGGCTCCCAGTCCCCCGAGGTTCTGTGTGGGGCTCCAGTGATAGCGCAGGCTGGTAGGAGCTCCGAGGTCCACACCCGCGACAGAGCGGGTCCACACATTGATGACCACTGTGGTGCTGCTTCCTTCTCTCCTCACCGAGGGGTCCCAGAACGAAGTGAAGGAAATGGTGATTTCTTCAAACTGGGCTTCAGGGTGAACAAGCTCGCCTCTGTGGCCACCTGTGTAAGAAGCAGTGCCTTTTCTCTTTCCAACCTGAACACAACCGGCAAACAACGGCCTTCCTCCATCTTCCTCCCTCTCCCGTGACCACACTGGACAACAGGGCTTATCTGTAATTCTAACTCTTTTTCTTCTTAGGAATTTCTCCCCTCTACTTTTAAATTAAGATTTTAATATCACACGCACAGATCATGAATTGAGTCAAGGTTCAATTCCACCACCCGCTCTCGCGTTGTTCTTTTTATTCAAAAAGGAAATGGGCGACGCTGGTGCAGGGGAGGAGGTGGATCTAACGGGGCAGTGGCGGCGGCCGTGGCCCCCGGCTCCCCTGTGCGGTAGAACGGAAGGGCGCTGGGGACGCGTCTCCACGTGCCCATCAGGCCGAGCTGTGCGGGGCCCAGGACCCCCGCCCTTCCCCTCCATCTGCCTGTCTAGCCCGACCCCCAACGGCGCGGTGTGCGCGGTGGGCGCGGGGAGGGCGCGGGGAGGGGACGCCCGAGCGCCTCGGGTCCTGGCGGGAGGGCCAGGAGGGGAGAGGCGCGCGGAGAATGGAATGAGCCTGGGACCCCAAAAGAGGGAGAAGTGCTGGGTTGGGCTGGAGGGGAGACCGGGGAGTGAGAAGACAGGAGGGAACTTTGGAGAAGAGCGAGGAGCAGTGCTAGGGGAGTCCTGAGAACGTCGGAGGAGGGCATCGCCCGAGGGGAGCGCTGGGCGGTGAGGAGAGGGAGCACCTAAGGGCGGGGAGAGGGAGGGAGCGGGGCAGGGGGCAGACAGGCCGAGGGGAAAATGAGGGGGGAAAGGAGCTCGAGGACCCGCAGGCTGAGCCGGGGAGGGAGGCAGCGGCGGGGCGGCTGCTCCAGGGAGGCTAAGGCGCTTCCAACCTGCTCGGGTCCGTCCCACCAGCATCCCCCTCGTCCCCACCCCGTCGGGCCCCTGGCGCCCAAGTCCTGCAGAAGGAGACGCTCCGCACCCCGCGCCCCCGGCTGCTGCTGGGGCTGCGACCCCCGACCCACTCTAGCTCTGCATTATGGGGCCTCCTGGAGACCCGCGGATGGCGGGCGCTGCGCACTGGACTCCCCGCGCCCCACCCCGCGGGCCTGTGAGCCTGACAGTGACGACGGCCGCCTGTGGCAGCGAGCATCACTCAGTCCTCCCCCCACCAAGGGCCGCAGGGTCCCCAGGCTCCGCTTACAGGCGAGGGCACTGAGGTCGGAGCGGGAGAAAGTTTATGGCCACCATGCGTGCGCGCGGAGGAGGCTGCACCCCGAGCGGCCGTCCGCTCTGAGCCCCTGACCGCCAGGCCCCAGGGCCTCAGATGCGATCAAAGGGGCGAGCTCACCTGTGACAGGTGAGCCCGGTGGGGCTTCATCGTCCTGTTACCGCGAAAGGGGCCGGGATTGTCCCCGAAGTGTGGTCGAGGGTCTTTCAGCTGTCCTACACTAAGTGCTTTAGGGTAAATCAGTCATGATAATCATAACAGCAGCCACCGCTAATGAAGTTACCAGCATGGAGGGAGCTGAGGTGCTTGTGTATACGCTCCGCTCCAGTCCTCGGATGAGGGTGTTCCTGCTCCGGGTCCCACGCTGCTGAGCCCGGACGAGCCAGGCCTGCCCGATGCCGCTTTTGCAGCCCTACGCACGAAGGCGGGCCCGCCAGCCCAGGAGGGGGAATCCAGGCACCCCACGAAGGGGCTGCTGGAGGCTGAGCGCCCCGCCCGCCCGGCCTCCGGGTCTCCGCTGGGGCGGGGTGGAGCCGCGGTGGTCGCTGCAGACGGGAAACCAGGAGAAAGCCGCGAGTGCAGGAGTGCGGGGTACACAGAATCGGGGTCTCTGGGGAATGCCCCAGAAGCTGCAAGGAACTAAAGATGCATGTGTGAGGCTGGGTGGGTGGGTGAGTGGGGAAGGGGAGAAAGGAGGGGGAGAGAGGAGAGCAGAGGAGGGGCATTCATACACTAAGTCTGGAAGAGGAGAGGGGGGAGGACGGGGGAGGGGGCTAGGAGCGGGGAGGTGATGGCTTGGAGAGCAGTCCTGCTGGAAGCCGATCTGCCCAGCCTGGTCAGGCCACCGTCGGCCGGGGTATCCAGCCTCAGCCGTAGCTCCTGCAACCCTGAAAGCCCGAAACCCAGATGGGGAGAATGTAGGGAGGTCACCAGGACAAACTTGCATGTCCTCCAGGTTCCTGGTGGCTCAACAAGCTGGGCTCGGGAGTGAGATCCTGCACCCACTTAAGAGTCCCAGTCCCACCCCTTTCCACATCACCTCAACCTGCCCCAGCAGCAGCTAACCTCCATTTCACAGGTGGAGAAACTGAGGCCTGAAGCAGCTGAGCGGGGAGTCCCAGGGCCAGGGGCTGACTCCTTCCCAGGTTTTGAGTTGAAAGAACGAGCCAGGAGCGGGAGGCTGTCCCCGCAGGACACCAGGCTCACACCAGAACAGCAGAGCCACCTGTGTAGACATCCCCTATGTGCCAGGAACTATGCTCAGAACCCCATGTTTTTGTCCTCTCGGATTTTCACAGCGGGTCTGTGAAGTGCTGTCAGGCTCCGCTTTACAGCGGGGAGCGGAGGCTGCGCCCGCAGGACATCCCGCCATGGCTCTGCAAGTATCTGTGCAGGGGCTTCTTGCAGAGCCCAGGTTTCTCTTCTTCTGATCTTGCTGCACCTCCCTTCCCCCACCGGATGGGGACAAGGCGCCTGGGCTGAGTTCTACTTGGGCTCCTTCCGTGAGACAGTGAGACTGTCAGGCATCTAGGGCCCAGTCTCAGGGTTAGCCCCACCTCCCTGGGGGGTCTTGCCATACCCCAGAGTTTCTGCACCTGGGCATCCCAGTCATGCTCCTTAATCTCCTGCAAAGCAGTGTAGTCAGCCCTTTGAAAATGGGCTCCAGGGAGAGGACCTCGCCTTCTCCTCTTCTTACAAGAGCTGTCTGCTGTTTCCCTTGTTGATGGAGTCGAGTAGCAATTTTTAAACAACACCTGGAGACAGAACGTGCCAAATTAGTTGATGTGTATTAATAAGTTCTTGGCCAAGTCAAGGCACCTTGGGAAGAACCCAACACAAGAACATCTCAAGTCAGTGACATCAGCATTATGGAGCTGAACGGGACACAGAATTCCCACTGGCCTGTCCCAATGGTGTGGCACTTTAGCTTCCAGCGATTCCTGGTGCTGCCCAGCAGAACTTTTCCTCTCTAGCTTGACTGGAGATCTGGCGTATCAGAAGGCTCGGGACTTCCCTTACCTCGGCTGGAAACCGGGCTGAGGAGGGGACCCTTTAACGTTGCAGGGAGCTGGCTGAGGTTCCATGAATATTCACAAGAAACAGATGCAGTCATAGGTATTCCCCTTGAAATGCAGATGAAGTTCACCTTGTCTTTTCCAGGGAAAAGACAGAAGTGAGAATTCAGTGCTGAGTTTTTCTTGAAGATGTGTGTAATTACCATCAGCCTGGGCTAATGGATGGATGTCTTTGGGGAGCATGACACAATTTCATCAATAACATCCTGAGTGACGTGGGGGTATTCCTTCTCTTCTCGTTATTCTTGCTATGTAACAAAGTACCCAAAACTTGGCAGTTAAAGCAACCGTGTTATTTCGCTCAAGACTGTGCTGGTCAGGACCGCGGGGAGGGCCTGGCCGGGCGGTCCTCACAGGGTCTCTCGTTTGGTTGTCGTCAGATGTCGGGTTGCTCAGGTGCACGAGATGGCACACTCTTAGAGCTGCCAGTTGGTGTTTGCTTGCGTCTGAAAGCTCCGCTGGGCCGTGGGTGGGAGCACGCAGCGTGGCCCCTCTAGCGTTGTGGTCTTGGCGTTGCTGGACCTCTCACATGGCAGCCAGCTGCCCCAGGGCTAGTGTCCCAAGAGGACCAGGCAAGAGCCGCCCAATGTGTCGTGACACGGCCTTGGAAGTCACACAGCAGCACGTCTACTGCACTCAGCCGACCTGTGGGGAGCGCTGGGCCAGTCGGGTGGACGCAGGCACACCTGTAAATGAGCAATGACCTGTAGCCTTCCCTTGGTCATTTGTAACTGCCCCACTTGGGAGCTATGTTGAGTTAAGTTTGCTCTGACACTCTGGAGAGAACAAAAACTCAATTCTGTCCTCTTTCTAAAGTAGCCCTTTCTTTCAAAAGGGTGAAGATATGTAAGGCTGACATTCCGCCCAGAGGGGCTGGGTCTGAGAGCAATTAGTTGGAATCAGGAAGTCCTGCATTGGATCCTGACTCCTCTAGCCCCTTGCTAGCCTGTCATTATGGAGGAGCCACGTATGTGTGTGGAGCCTCCATTTCATCATCCGTAAAACGGGTTCATGAAGCCTCCTCAAATTTAGCTTGTGCCAGGGGGAGGCTAGTGGCCCATGGAGAGTGTTTGCTCCTTTCCCTGGCCACTCAGGCCCACAGATCATCTTCCGTCCTGAAGACTGTTATATCAAGCACCTTCAGTTTTTTTTGTTTTTTTTTTTGTGAGGAAGATCAGCCCTGAGCTAACATCCGTGCTAATCCTCCTCTTTTTGCTGAGGAAGACCAGCTCTGAGCTAACATCTATTGCCAATCCTCCTCCTCAATTTTTCTCCCCCAAAGCCCCAGTAGACAGTTCTATGTCATAGTTGCACATCCTTCTAGTTGCTGTATGTGGGACGCGGCCTCAGCATGGCCGGAGAAGCGGTGCGTTGGTGCACGCCGGGGATCTGAACCCGGGCCGCCAGCAGCAGAGTGCGCACACTCAACCGCTAAGCCACGGGGCCAGCCCTAGCACCTTCAGTTTTAATTATACTTCTGGAGCTGGCCGTTGAGGGAGAGCCTACGTGTGGGGACAGGACGTGGAGCTCTCCTGGTTGGAGCGTTAGCCCTCCCATTTTCTAGCCAAAGGCCTTGGATTGGCCATTTTACTTCTCAGTCTCCATTTGGAGCTAAGTCTCCAAGGCTGCTCCCGAACTTCCCCGTGGGGGGACCTGGTCTCTGCTGGAGGGGCAGCTGGGGACCTGGTCTGGAGGCTGGGGAGGTGGAGCAAACGCACTGTCTCCATGTATTTATTTAAGTATTTGAATAGCTGGTACCTGAGCATGGAGTAGAACAGCAACAAAAACTCTCCAAAAAGGAAGAATAGGAAGTAAATTACCTCGCACAGCCCCAGCCTCCCTCCCCTCCCAGTTCGCGTGCTCGAGAGCAGCCCCTGGCACGGATTTCTCAAACAGGGTTCCTTTGAACCCCCTACTATAGGACCAGATGGAGGTGGGGGCTGGGAGGCAGAGGGAACGAATGGACGTGGGGCCAAGGTGCCTCCTCACTTCAAGGGGATCTGGAGATGGACCACATGAGGCTCCCCTCTCCGAGTTCTCATCTTCTTGTTAACACAAACTCCTTCTGCAGACGGCTCCACTGGTCACGTGGGGCCATGAGAAGTCAAGATGCTCATTAGCTTCATTCATTCGTCCGTTCCAAAAATATTTGTCTCATGCCTGCACCAGAGAGACCAGCTCGAAGCCTCCTCCCTCTGGGAGGGCCCACACAGCCCGCAGAGGAGACATGCCTGCCATGGAAGGAGCACGCGAGGCCTGGAAGGCGCCCAGGGGGGGCAGGGCCAGTCTCTCCCAGGGGAACAGGATCGGTGCTCAAGACTTGGGAAGAGGCCTGGCCCTGAACAGTGGGAGCAGAGTCATGGGGCCTGGGGTGGGGCGTACAGCCCCCCAGAGCTCCAGGCTGAAGACTTTCGGATTTTACAAACCAGGACAATCTCCTTTCAAATTGAGAAAGAAGTAATTTGGGAGAACCAAGGAGCACTGTCAGACTTTTGTTTTAGTCTTTGCCTCTGCTATTGCTGTCGCCTCATAGAGGGGCAGATTGGAATTAGAATGGATGGGTCTCATGGTTCCTCCCCTATCTCTTGCCGTCCGTCCCTGTAGCAGAGACCCCACAAAAGCCCCACCCTCCTCAGGTCAGGGCACACCTGCCCGGCTGCTGACGGCCAGCGCCTGGTTTTCTTTGCTGGGGTTGCCTCTGAACTTTGCTGCCTGCCTGGCAATCTGGAAGCCCAGGGAGTTCACACACACACACACACACACACACACACACACACACACACACGGGCATGCACACATGCACACGGGCGCTGGCAGCCTTTGATAAACACCCTGCCTGCCTCTGCCGGGGCAACTCTGAGCATTCGTCTGCACTGACTCCTAGAATTTCCCACAGGGCTGAGCTCGGGGCCACTGGAGCTGAGTCGCCCAGTGACCACACCCCCGCCCCCTTCGGCTGCCCTCTGCTCCTGTTTGGCCTCCCACTCGTCCACTAATGTTTCCTGGATCATTAGCCAAACAAACGCCTTCACTTGGATCTTGCCTCTACATCTCTTGGGAGGGAACCCAAATTAAAACAGTCCCCAAGAAGTCCGGCTGCCTCTCTCAGGCACGGAGGCCTCCCCAGACCAGCCCTCCGCTCGGGATGCTCCTAAGAAGTAAACGAAAGTGAAGGACTCGCAGACTCGTGACGACTGTCACAATTAGGATCACCCCGTGTGAGACTCAGGGAACATCCTAGAAGCAGCCACCCTGCACATTGCTCACTTCAGGTCCTTGAGGCATCGGGAGGGTTTGGTTCTTAGAAAAGGAGACCCCATCCCCAGCTGATGCTGAAAGCTGAGGCGGGGTTTGTGAGAAGGAACTTGGGGTGGTGGTTGGAGAGGGAGTCTCGATGGGGAAGACCCTGAAGGAGAGGCAGTGGTTGGTCTCAGGCAGCACTCGCTCCATCCTGGGGAGTGATGGGGCCTCAGCCAGACTGGGCATTGCGATGAACTGGTCTAAACCTCCTGGAAATGTGAGAGCAAGGCTCCGAGTCTGGACACTGTTGAAGGACGTATGGACGACGGACTGTCCCATCCCAACGAGGGCAGAGGCGGGCTTCATCCCCTTGGTCTCGGCAGTCCGGAATGTCTGCAGTGGCACAGAGCAAGGAGCGAGTTGAGGCTGTGCTGGGTAGGATTCTGTGCCCCTGGTCAACATAGAGAAAGGGAGATGAATGTATTGCACAGCACAGTAACCAGCCATAAAGATGGAAAGCCAAGCTCGGAAAGAAGGAAAAAGAACAGGGCAGTGCTGGAGTCGAAGAAACAGGAACCATTTGACGGTGTTTGCAGGTCACCACTGCTGGGGGTTATTGTATTTTTTAGCATACTTATATATGTGTGTGTGTTTAATCCTCATAACAACCCTGTGAGGTCAGTAATATGATTACTCCCGTATTTTCAACAAGAAAACTGAGTTTTAAATGACTTGCCTGTGGTTATTGTCAACCAAAGTAAGAGGCAGCAGGGTTAGGATTTAAGCTCAAGTAGTTTGTTTTTGCAATATTATTGCTTTTTCCACAAAATAAAAGTCCAAAAGATGGGGGATCTGGCTATTGGTTCCATGAAGGGCTTCAGAAGTCTTTCTTATCCACTTTGCAATCTTCTTTCTTTGAGGTCTCATAGTCCAAGAGGGCTGCTGGGGTTCCATCCATTGCATTCTCATTCCAGGCAGAAAAAAAGTGGTGATGATGGGAGGAGGAAGACAAAAGGCAGCCCTTTAAGCTGAGTCAACCCTTTAAGATATTTTCCTGGATGTCCTACACAATAGCTTTTGCTGACATCCCAACAACAAAAATGAATAGGTCAAGAATAAACATGATAATAATAAATAGAAACCCTTGCACCAATCTCTTTCCTCCTTCTGGGGCCAGTAGTAAGAACCATGTGAAATTATAATAAAATCTGCTGTGCCCTGGTTAACACTTGGCTTCCTCCATTTCGGAATGCTTTGGGTAGCTGGTTACCGTACAGTTCTCCTCACGCAGGTGTGGAGCACAGTGACTGGGTGCTGGGGGACCTTAGATAATTAGAGTGAGCCGCTGGAGAGCTGCTAGTGTCTGTGTTCAGATTAAATCGACATTACCAATTCTCCGTGGCCAGGCTGGCTTTCAAGTCCTTATTGGTGTAATTAAGTGAGGTACTCTATAAAGAAGATGCGCCCCTGTTTACCTTTCCGCCCCAGGAGACCCAGCAGCCGCCCTTCCAGCCCTGGGAAGGTGTGAGAGCCAGACACGCCCCTGCTCTCAAGCCCGGCGATCAGGCACCCTGAGTCGTGACTGCAGACACAGCGCACCATCCACCGGGAGTGAGGCACCAGACCACGGGAGGAGCTGTCTGCTGTTTGTTTGTTTTTCCACTGGGAAGACCCCCCCCGCGGTGTCTCTGAGATCTTGGGGGCTTGGGGGACGTGGCACTGGGGCTGTTTGGCATCAGCTCCCTGGCAGCTTCCTCTGAGCTGTTTGCTTTTGCCCCTGAGCCTGGGGGAGGGAGGGCTGTGCCGGCCGTCCACAGACGACGTTAGGAAGTTAATTTGGAGTCTTGACGCTGCTCATCGCCAGCTGCGTCGTCCTGGACAAGGTGGTCACCCTTGCTGACCTCGGTGTCCCCATCTGTAAAGTGGAGATAATCAGTTAGTGAGCGAGAGGTGTTTGCAGCCACTGCGTGTGGATTCCCTGTGAAGCTGTGAAAAGCAGAGTGTGCAACAGAGAAGCTGAAATCATTGAGGGGCAGACAGCTTCCCCACTTAGAGATCTCGCCCCTGCCTGTGCCTGTTTTATTCCCCATTTTGACTCGCCTCCCCTCCCCCATGCTGCTCCTTCAGGCAGGATCGTCAAGAGTCGACTGAGAAAGATGCTGCACCCCTCCCGGGCGTTTCTGTTGCTCCCGTGGAGCATGGTCCACAGAGGGACAGCGATGATGGCCAGGGCACACGCGCCGTGCTGCACGCAGAGGCCCCAATACCCGATGACAGGCACTTAGGGCCGAAGAGCCAGAGTGTCGGTGCAGCCCGAGCTCCAGAGAGGGCTTTGAGAAGCCTGTCAGTGCCTCCGAACCGCCTTCCCTGGGGTTTTTAAATTTGATTTCTTTGGCTGAGAATTCAGTTCTTGGCTTAACCACAACCTCATGAAATATTAACAATTTCTGCCTGGAAATCGTGTGTGTGTGTGTGTGTGTGTGAGAAAACATAATTTTCTTCTAGAAAATTCTAAGGACATTATGGTAACATGGTCTAGGAACGTTCTTGCTGTTGCCGGGACCTCCACCCAGCGTGTCTTGTAGAATTGTCACGATGCCCTGTCGGGCTGGGATTGTTTTACTCCCACTGTCTAGATGGGGAACCCGAGGTCAGGCAGGAAACCTATGGCTCCCCAGGGTCACGCGGGTGGTCGGGTGGAATCAGACCGAGTCCGAGGGCTCCCGCTGCCCCTCAGTCCCAGGGTAGGGCTTCTGCCCGGAAGGATAGTGCCCGTCCCTGATTCTGGAACTTCCCCAGGAGGTTCATCCCTGTCAGGGAAGCGCCTGCACCTT
This sequence comes from Diceros bicornis minor, assembly GCF_020826845.1. Taxonomy (NCBI): domain Eukaryota; kingdom Metazoa; phylum Chordata; class Mammalia; order Perissodactyla; family Rhinocerotidae; genus Diceros; species Diceros bicornis. The sequence continues at coordinate 34,975,097 of NC_080771.1, read as the reverse complement.
CTTCAGTATTGTCAGGACAGGCCCACACTCCCCAGTTCCTTCAGCTAGGCCCCAAAGCCCTCCGCGCCCGCCTTCCAGCGCCGGCGAGCTCAGGCCGCTTGCGTCCCTTGGCGATGCGCCACACGCCTGCACCTCTCACCCTCTTCCTCTCTGGCACCAGAAAACTCAGGGCCGTCTCAGCTCTCTTGTCTCCTGTCAGTGGCTACGGGGGCAATGGCGGCTTTGGTGGCCCAGCGTCACCGCTCTCCGGAGCCCGGGGTGGCACCTTCTGGGGTGGTCTTCTCCCTCCATCTTTGTCCCTGGACATGCCGCACCTATGTTCTCCATCATCAGATCCTCAGGCCAGAAGGAACTTCCAAGCCCATGGAGTTTGTCCACTCGAGGACAGAAGAGTCACTCACGATGCTTCTAAGAGGGATTCAGGGTCGTTTCTGGGGGTGACCCCCTTGATAACCTCTCCTGGGTTTCATTGTATTTGATGTCTGGTTGGACTTCCTTCCCTTCTGAAGTCAGTCCCAGCCTGGATATGAATCCCAGCTCTGCCACTTAATCTGTGTGACCTTGGGCAAGCAACTCAACCTCTCTGAGCCTCCTTTTCCTCATCTGTAAAAGCAGACCAATAATAACACCCGCCTCGTGGGATCGCTGTGGTGACTGTGTTGGTTCATGCGCATGGGCTTAGAGCCGTGCCTGGTGCACACACAGTAAGCACCGAGTGTTTGCTGGTGTTTCTTTCTTTGTCTTCAGGACATACTCAGTGTTTGAGGAACTCGAGGGCCCCTTTGCAAATGAAAGTGATGTAGTAGCTTCGGAGCTTTCGTGGCTCTTAGGGTTCAAGTGGAGGCACATCTGAATTTAAACCCTAGAGGCAGTCCCTCTTTATAAGAGCCAATCCCACAGAACCCTGTCTTCTCACCGCCCTTCGCTGTGCGCTGTGCTGCTGGAGGGAAAAGGGCACCAAATCACATCAAATCATGTCTTTCATCCAGCAAATACCAGTCATTAAAGGAAACACGGAATTTTCTGGCATTAAAATACTATTGCCCAAAATAAACCAGAGAATATGAATACCAAGGAGTCATGGTTGAGTGGAGGCTCCAGGAGAGTCCTTGAAAGGCTGCTTGCTGTGGTCAGCTGAGCCCCTGGGACCCAAATAGCTCCCCAGTTTCGACCAAGACCCTGTCCCATGATCCCACAGCAGGAGAATTATCCCGCTGCCTCTGGTCCCTCAGACACCTCCTTGAGGGGTGGATATTTAAGCAAAGTTGAGGTTTTCTTAGCAAGACAGAAGATGAGGGAACCCCATCTGGTCCAAATAGGTAGGTAGGTAGGTAGGTAGGTAGGAAGGTAGGTAGATAGATAGATAGATAGATAGATAGATAGATAGATAGATAGATAGATAGTTAAGTAGGTAGGTAGGTTGGTAGATAGATAGATGGAAGGAGGATAGATGATAATGAACGGACACATACATGGGTATATACATACATAGACAGAGATTCAACCATCTGGGTAATTTGAAGCTAAATTTGCTGATATCCAGGAGAGTTGCTGGGCACCTGTTCCCCCTTCACATATCCAAAGAGATTGCTTATTCTGGTATTCTACATAATTGCTGAACCTCTTTCTTGTTTTGTCTACGTGGACATAACTTTTACGTACAACACATCGCCTCTCAGCAAAGTAACCAAGCATTGGCCTCCTGCAGGCCCTGGAGCCTCCGCTTGTCTAAGGCAGACATGCACCTTGAGTGAACGAAGCAACATTCCCAGCACCCTAATTTAGCAATTATCTGCAACGGATTAATCTACATTGCAGAGGAGGCCCTCTACCTGATTCACCCGGTGGTGTTTGATCAGGGTGCCCCCTGTGTAAATGTCCCTTGGTCCCCGTGGAGCTGTAAAGGCGTGTGGTGGAGCAGTGACAGCTCTGGAGGGAGCATAGGGCTCTGGGACTCCGTCCAGTTTTCAATTTCCAGACCCTCCCAGTCCACAGGTTCTTCATTTATGATGTGAAGGGCCCTTTGAGGTGAACAGTTTTGTGACTCTGGAATCTGAGGGTAGAGGAGGGGCTGTAGAAGAGGAGGCTGGGAGGGGGGCGATGTGGGACTCACCTGAATGCAGAGGGCAGCTGTGGTCACCAAGGGAGAATAGAGAGTGAGAGAAGAGGACATGGTCACCAAGCCCTGCCTTCTTAGTCCAAACCTTAGTTGTACCAGAAATATGTCTTTAATTCTTTAAAACTCAACCTGACCCCAAGTTTGAGCTTCTGTTCCACTGAGTCTCAGTGGGTTCCTGGGTCTCCCATTCACCTTTGCCAGGATGACGTCTAAGAGCTATGGGGCTCCCACAGTGCTAATGTTAAAGGGAGACACCTCTGCCCTTGAGGTTGATGTCCACATAGGTCACCACTGAGATGGCCCCCTCCTGTCCCTTTGGCCCTTCAGGTATGGTGGCTATTTCCATGCCAGGCTTGGGGCCACTGGAAAGCTGTGAAGCCATCTATTGCCTTTCCTGCCTAGGTCAACTCACAGCCATTTTTTCTCTGTGTCTTCCTGCTGGCAAGCAAGGGACAGACTCATTTGCATAATTCAGGAAGAAGGTTCAGCTTATATAACAGAGACACAAAGGTCAAAAGTTTACTTCTCTCCCCTGTTAGATCTAAGCAACCCAACTTGAACTTAACCACTAGGTGAATCATGTCAGAATTGGGGAGGTCAGGTCATCGGGAGGCCAGGAAGTTGGAAGGTTCGTCAGTGGGTGCTGGAGATGGGATGAAGAGGACAACAGGGCCAGGATTAAAAATCCCTCTGGTTGGTAGAGGAAAGACAGGGGAATCCATCCATGGTGGTGATCTCCAAGAGCAGGGAGATTTCCAAGAGATGGTCCAGGTGGAAGACGATGTAGAAACGGCAGTGGTAAAGGAGCAGCATGAATAGGCAGAAATTTCTCTTTGTGCGCATCACTGAAAGGGAAGAAGACAGCATTGCCCATTGGGAGGGGTCCTCGGGAAACCAGAGAATCAGGAGGTGCACGGTGTCATCCTTAAAAATCCCTGACATTTTCGATTAAGTTCAGACATCATCCTCCCTTCTCATACCAGCCCATTCTCAGACAAAGCCCAAAGCTGCCTTTGGAGTGAGCTAAAAGATGCTCAAAATAGCTCCCTGGCTGCACCAATCTCTTAAGCCCAATTGCAAACACTAACTAGGAGAGAAGTAAGTGCTGGTTTCCAGATTTCTACGACTTTACCTCCTTTGGCCCCTATTGTTGATGACTGGGAGGCCTCGGTTACTGGAAGAGACATCCTCTCTGTAAACAACACTGCTGCATCCTGATGTCATGGCTCAGGATTTTACAACTTCCAGTTTCTGGTCTCTTCTATGGGACTTTCCAAATTCTGTCCCCTATCCCAAATTTAATGCGGAAAAATGAATTTGAAGTATTCGGGATTTAGAACTGAAAGAAAGTATATAAGGACTCTCAGTTATTTGAAAAATTTTGTTCTGTAATAACATTGATGAAAGACCAAAAAGAGAATCAGTAGAATAAAAGTCTGAAGAAACAATTAATAATTATAAAAATAATTGTTATTATTACATGGGCCTTACTAACCGGCCAGGCCCTCTGCTCCTTAATTCACACGTGGGCCCCCTTCCAGTCAGAGCCGTGCTGTAATCTAGATGCTGTATTGTGTCTGCAGTACAGACGGGGAGATGGAAGCCCTTATTCATTTCTAATTGTCCTCATTGATTGATTGACTGATTGAGGTAATACTCAACTTCTCTGGGGAACTCATAGCTTTTGAAAAAAGAATTCGGCAGAAAGAGACACATTGTCCCTGTTTCAATCTGTCTTGGTAACGTACCACCAAATAGCAAGTCACCAGGGCAGTAACCTTGATATTCGGCTCTTTGCATCTTTCCTGCTTTCTCCTGGCCTCCGGAGACCTTGGTGGCCTAGACTCTTCTCTCTCACGTGTTTGATCTCCTCATCCTGGTTTGTAGCATGTGCTGATGGATTTACCTTGGGCCACCCAAGAAGTTATAGACCAAAGAGGGATTAAAATGCCTCTCCCGTGAGTCTCTCTTCAGGGGGGTGTAAATGAGGGAAAAGGAAGGCGGAGTGCTGGGTGAGGAAACCTTGGGTCAGACGGCTGCTGAGGCCTCCTGAGGAAGTGGTCAGAGCCCACGCTTTGAGTCAACCTCCAACTGGGAGCAGGCTTGGAGGGGATGCCCCAGGAGAACCACGTCAACCAGTGCCCTGCTGACCCGGTGAGCCCTCCCAACCGTGACTAACTCGGGAGGGCTTGGGGAAGGTCAGCGTGCCTTCACCCAGTGCCAGGCGGGGCCGTGAGAGGGAAATGTCTCTGCAGCACGGGGGACAGAGGCGGCCTTGTGGGCAGACAAGGTGGAAAGCAGGGCTCTGACAGGAGAGACGGGGTTCACATTTTCCCTCCGGGGAGACGTCTGGTTCCTGCCGCGACGGAGGAGCCCCATTCTCCAGGCCCTCCCTCTTGCAGCTGGACACCCTGGACGCAGAACAGCAGGCACGCACGAAGACTGTGAGGCTGGAGCAGAAGACAGGCCGCTCAGGGGCCTTGGGGCTCAGCGCATGGCTGGGCAGTGAGTTCCCTGAGCCCCCTCATTGCTCCCAAATAGCCCAGACAGGGCGCCGGAGAAGCCCAGAACTCGGAACCACCGACAGGCCCAGACAGAACTGTGCTCCAAGAAAACCTGTTACCTCAGAGCAGGGTACCGGGGAAAGGCGAACTAACAGAACAGAAAAGCTCTACAACCATAGCCGCTCTGCCGCAGCCAAGCAGACGCCACGGGCAAACTCCCTCCCCACCGCCGTCTCAGGGAAGCTGAGGGGAGCTGCTCCACGGGGGGACGAGAGCCACCCAGCCGGAGTGTGAATGGGTCCACGGGGTTATAGGACCGGGATGCCTTTCCCAAAGCTTTTTGACGGGGTTGAGGGATCCCAGACGGGCACAGAGCTTACGCACACGATGTGAAGTGGTTTTCAAAAGGCCGGGCTACGGCTACCATATTCATCTGCCGCAGCATAATGTAAACTGCCTTCTCCACCAGACCTATGGTTTATTTGTACAGTTTGGGCCATTTCTGTAAATGTTTGACCCGTTTGGAAATCCAACCCAGAGGGAAAGCAAATGAGGGCTTTCATTTTGTGCAACAGAGTTCCTGGTCAATGGCGGTGACATTTGCCCTATTGCAATTTATAGACTGCTTCAATAAGAGAGACAAAGAAGGAGCTGTTTTTTTGTTTTTTTGTGTGTGAGGAAGATCAGCGCTGAGCTAACATCCATGCTAATCCTCCTCTTTTAGCTGAGGAAGATTGGCTCTGAGCAAACATCTATTGCCAATGCTCCTCCTCTTTTTCCCCAAAGCCCCAGTAGGTAGTTGTATGTCACAGTTGCACATCCTTCTAGTTGCTGTATGTGGGACGCGGCCTCAGCATGGCCGGAGAAGCGGTGCGTCGGTGCGCACCCGGGATCCGAACCCGGGCCGCCAGCAGCGGAGTGCGCGCACTTAACCGCTAAGCCACGGGGCCGGCCCAGAAAGGACCTGTTTTGTTTTGTCTTATTTTTAAACATCTCAAAACCGAGGAAGAAAAATGCACGAATCAGTGAAGAGTAAGGAGGTGTGGGACTAAATGTTCTCTCTGTAGCCGTGGCCCCCAGCACACAGCAGGGCCCGGCACAGGGGGGGCGCCCAGTGAGCCTTGGATGGAGGGAAGCCCCAGAGACGACAGAGCCCAGGGCCTTCCTGGGAGTCAGAGTGGGGGTGCCCCAGGAAAGTGCGTCCACCAAAGAGGCACACAGCTCGGCATCCTGTCAAAACACGGCAAATCTCTTCCAGGCCACACGTCACACTCTTCTTGTTCATTGAACATGCTGTAAACGTGCCAGGGCGCTCCCAATAAGTGACTGATTACCACCAGCCTCTCTTTCCAGAAAATTAATATAGACTTCCATGAAGTAGGACTTGCTACTGCTAATAAATTAGAGAGAGAGGAAGCTCATGAGCTCTGTAAGTTAAGGCATGAGTGTTATCAGTTGTTATATGCATAACAAATTCATGGGTTTTAAGTTATTATTTTGTCGTTGTTGCTGTTGTTACAATTTTCTGGGATTGGAGACACATTGCAAACAGCAGAAAACTATAAATGGAGAAAAATGAACACAACAGTAGTCCCTTGCTTTAGAGTTCGGGGGTGGTTTCCCAAATCTTTCCCCACTGGTGTGGATGGCCTGGGCACCAGATGCTCACACACTGACGGTTGCAAGGCCCCTGTCCATGATGCCATTTCTGTGCACACCAGATGGGACGCAGTCCTGCTGTGTACAAGGTGTTACGAAGAACAGTGAGCAGTAACGCTGGCAGCTTTGAGCACAGTACATGGCCCAGAGGAGGGCCAGACTTCAGTGTGCACAGAACTGCTGAGAATCCAGTTACATTTCAGACTGTGAGCCTCCTTCCCCAGAAGTTCTGATTCATTAAGCCCGGGGCGGGCCCAGGAATCTGCACATTCACCCCCAGACGCAGCCCTGGACAGTAAAGTCCCATGGGTGCAGGGAGCCCACCTGCGTTGTTCTCTGCACCAGGCCTGCATGCACGTCTGGAAACACAGCAAACGCCTGTGAGGTGACTCAGGACCTCTGAGAAGTGGATGTGGAGTTTGTGTCTCAGGCAGAGTCCCGATAGGAAGCAGACGGACCACTCGAATGATGAGAATTTCAGGAGGATCTGTTTACAAAGGGGTTTTTACACAGGTGGGGTTGGGGTGCGGGGGGCCCCCAGGGGAAAAGCAGGAAGCTGGGCTCATAGCAGTGGCGCTGTTGCCACCCACGGGTCCTCGGGGACAAGACCAGGAGAGAGAGTCATGTAGAAGTGACCACAGTGAGGAGATCAGCGACCTTGGATGGAAGGACATGCCAGCCCGAGGTGACCTCCCGGGAGGGAGAAGATCTCCACTCGGCCCCTCCGCACCCTGACCTCCTGTGACGCCCCCGGTGGCTGAGCTTTACCACCCCAGGGGCAGGGGACCCCCCGGTAGGCTCAGCATTGGTCACTGTGGCAGAGAGGGGCCACGGAAGGAAACACCCTAGTCTTCCTGAATTCCTCCTAAATCTGCATTGCACCTGTCCCCTGCTGTCCCTCTCCACCACCACCATCTGCCTCAAGCCTTCATCGTCTCTGCCTGGTTTATTGTCACAGCTTCCAAACTGGTCCCCCTCCCGTGGCCTTGCTCCCTTCCAATCCACCTTCCAGAGGCCAAGAGACCTAGACTTCCAACACCCACACCTGATCATGCCGCTAGCCTGTTAGATCCCCTCCCGGGGCCTCAGTGCCTGCAGGACGGAATCCCATCTCCAGGCCCGGCCTCCAGGGCCTTCTCCAGCCTCCCACTCCCACCTCGCCGGCCTCCCTGCCCACTTGTGGGCCACTACCCTGGGGAACCAGGAATTCCCAGGAGGCTCCTGGCGATTTCCCATCTTCGTGCCTCTGCTACTTCTGGCTGGAATCCTTTCCCCCAGTCTTGGAGGGCCCCTAGGCCTCCTTCAAGATTCCAGAACCACCTCCTCCAGGAAGCCTCCCTGACCTCTAAGGCTGCGTTAGGCCTCCTTCCTCTCAGCACCCACGGAATCTCGATCCCTATAACTAATGGTCTCACGCGAATGAAGTTTGGGTAGTAGCCGTGATTTTTTTTTTCTTTGCAGGTAGACACAGACATTCGAGATAGGGACATAGGGAGGCTCCTCTTCCCCAAATGCGGGGAAGTAACAGGCTGGCCAAACCATTAGCATCTGTAGCATCAGATCCTCCAATAACGGTGTTGTTACTGCTGATAATCAGCACCCGTCATGTGCCAACCAGGAATCAGTCATTCAAGCACTGGCAGGGTTTGGCGCCCAGGTAGGTGCTTGAAACCAGAACAATTCAGGCCACTTCCGCGTCTATCCCAGAGCCCTCCCCAGCAGTGGGGCACCCAGACTGGGTTTGGAGTGAGTCCTGATGTGGAACACAGTGAAGCCTCTATTCAGCTTGAGCTGCAAACCAGCCCATTCTGGGGTCTTCACATTTCAGCTGGGTTTGCGGTCCCATCGGAGCTGTTCAATTTCGCCTGAACCAGCAGCACACGGGGTGTCGATCTCAGCCCTGTGGGTTTGGTGACCATCAGCACCAATTACACGAAATGCCAGTTGCCAGGGCAATTCTACCTTCACACAGGCCAACAGAAGAAAAAAAATTGGTCCTGAAGTTAATTGAAGCCAAACCAAGACCACATGGCTCCTTTCGGGAGAATTGACCCTGGCCCCTTTCCCATCTGCATTTCCTCCCCATGGTGTCGAAGCTGATCCCACCCAGGGCACATTTGATTTTTGTACAATTCACCTTTGTTGGGATCCAGGTTGGGTTTCTTTGAGTAGTTGGTTGAACCAACAGCCCCTGCGAATATTAGCATTTAATGGGCAAAGTGGATCACTTCTCTGCCGGATACACATTTGTGCTGTGGGGATTTTCCCCTTCCCAAAGGCACTTGTAAGCTCCAAGATTATAGAAAAATGAAATCACAGTAACTGGTATAAAGAGAGAGGAGAGAGCAGGGCGACCGAGTTTGTGGGGTATTGAGTTACTTCTGAGACCAGTTGATTTCTAGAACCTGTCCAACCTTCTTGCATGTTGGGAGTGATGAAATTGATTGTGAATCAGTCAGCCAGAAGTTTCTCTGGCCCAGCTCTGAGCATGGCCCATTCTCCGGCATATGTCTGATTTTCTACTGAGCAAAGGCTTGGTTAGTAAGAAATAAAAAGCAGCAGTTAAGAGTATAATATTCATTCTCGAAATATCCATGACAATTGATGGAGTTTGATCTGACCATTTTGGGCTATAATATCTTTTTAAAAGTTTATTTATTTTGATTGATCTGTAAACAGCTTTATTGAGATATAAATTCAGATACCATACAATTCACTCGTTTAAAGTGTGCAATTCAAGGAGTTTGAGTATATTTCATTATTAACCTTTTTTAAAAATTGCGGTACAATACATAGAACATAAAATTTGCCATTTTAACCATTTTTAAGTGTACAATTCAGTGTCATGAATTACATTCACAATGTCATGCAACCATCCCCACTATTTCCAAAATTTTTAATTCACCCTCCAAAATATCATTTTTAAAGGAGTCTTTGTTAGCATCCCCACAGATAGTGAGAATATCCAGATGAAAAGTGAAAAAATATTGTCAAATTTTCTGAAGTTTTAACTCAGAAGTGCAAACCCCTGGCTCACTGGTTACTAGAAAGTTCTAGAAGGTACTGCTTCTTGAACCTGAGCTCCATGGAGAAGCGGAATTTGGTTCAGTGTCTCCCACATCAAGAACAGTGTTTGGCCTATGTAAGCACATAGTCAATGTTCATGAGATTTGTTCTTGGAAATGTCTTAAAATTGGGGCACTGTGTTGAGACCGCCATGGTTAGGTGTGGGACAATTAGCCAAGGAAGGAGGAGTCTTTGTGGTGCCATAGAGGGAGGTGACAGGGTCTGGGATGTGGTGTGTCCTGGGAGCACTCAGGGCTCCATGCCCATTGCCCCTTTCCCAATTCCTCCATCCTGTGCAGCAACCGTACTGGCTTGCATCTGTCGCAACACTTGATATTTTTCTGTGAGTTTTTTTTAGCTTTGGAAGAACTTTTAAGACAGTGAGAAAATACTTATATCCTATTAATAGAAATGCAAAACTGTATTGCTTGGGGGGGTTATACTTTTGTGTTAAAAAGCATAGATATGCATAAAAATTTCCAGAAGAAATTAACCATGACGTGAGATAATAAGTGGGCGCTATTGTAAGCCTCTAAGTTAGTGGAAAGGTGTTACACAGTAACACAGCGCCTTAACCCACGGTCCGCCATGGAGCCACGGAAGCCCCCTTTCTGGTCTCCCTTCCCCTGAGAGGCCTCTCCTGCCGTCCCCACCTCTCCCTCTTTCCTTGTTATCCCAGCTCTTGGGATGTGTCCCAGCTCCATATTTGTTCGTTTTCTGTCTCCCACCCCCGATTAGACTGTGAACTTGCCCTGGTGGCCTCTGTAGCCCAGGGTCTGGGACTCTCCTTGGCACAGAGTAGGTGCTCAATTAATATTTGTGGACTGTTCTCAAGTTGCCCAATGAGCAAGGCAGGGTCGTCTTGAGCCCCACCCGCAACTTCTCACCTCCTGGCTGTGCTGGCTGCCCCTCCCTGCCTCTCGGACCCTGTTCCTAATCCTCCTGCTGTGGGCTGCGCCCTCAGTGCAGGGCACACTGCTCCATCCACACCGAGGGGCTCACCATGAAGGCAACCCCGAGGAGGGATGCTTGGGGCATTTGTACTTTAACAAATAAACACACTAAAACGACAGCCCAGGTGGAGGATTCAGTCCTCCAGGAACGGGCCAAGGGAGTGATTTATTTTGTGACTGGGCTGCAAACCTCTTGGCAGAGGGTGCCTCTGAACCTCTCTGGCGGCCAGCTCTGCTTCAGGGAAGGTGCCATTCGTAAGTCTGCGGATCCAGCAGTGACAAGATAATTGTCGCCGAGCTCCTGACTCCGGCTCCTCCTGTGTTCCTCCAGCCTGGCTGCCTGGAGCCTCGGGTGGTGGAGAGACCCAGCTTCCAGCCTGGCTCTGCCCAGTGACAGAGACCCATGTCTTGCAGGGCTGGTGCCAGCAACTTGATGGAAAGCTGCTGCCCGGCCGTGGAATTAGAATGTCTATAAAAGGATCCGAAGGGCGGTCAGCAGCACAGGCTGCTGGGGCTGGTTAGCCGGCTCTGGGCGTCCAGCGCCGGGCTGGCAGAGCCTGCTCACATTGCACAGGACCGACCCTTTGTGGGTTGTGGCGCTTTTGTGGTCTCATCAAGAAAGAAGACAGTCCCAAATACCACGGAAATGCCAGGCGTTTGCCCACTGGCCACCAGGAGCAGCCTTCGTCCCGTGGCAATCACACTAAAGGACACAGTCTCTCTTGCTAAGTGCGCTGAGAAATTAGATAGATGCTGGCACGTGCCTCCCCAGGAACCCAGGGCTTCTCTGGGACCAGGGAAGGTGGAAAATCCCGCTTCCTGAGGCACATTCTTCAAAAAGGGTCAGCTGGAACTTTAGTAACAAGATGTAGGTGTGAAACTCGCGGTGAGGAAGTTCAGATGGCAGAGAAGTCCGTGGTCAGTGCCCTTCCTGCTCTAAAGTGTAGTCTGCACGCTCATGACAGCGCAGGGTGATCTTCACTTTACAAATCTGTCCCTTCTAGAAGCAGGGGCCTCATCAAGTAATAATAGTAATAATAGTACCGACAGCTGATGTTTGTATATTTTGCTTCTTTCTTTACCCCCACAGCAGCTCCCGTTCAGACACACAGACACCCCAGGGTCAGCCTGCAGGACAGCACCCTCCGAGCTGCCCCCGTAGCCCGAATTCACCCACGGACGCTTGCCCGCTCTGTGCCTGGCAGGGGAAGCCGTGGGCCCAGCCCCGCACCTCAGGGAGCTTGGCTTCTGAAGGAGAGACAGGCATCAATCAGGTAATCCCACTAGTATAAGGTCCCCAGCTGACACGTGCTAGGGCGGAGAAGCCCAGCCTGTGAGTCAGTATCTTAAAGGGCATTTTGCCGATGGGGCGTCTGAGGCCCAGCTGAGTGAGTTTGGGCAGAGGGACAGCAGGGAGGGCGTGGCCCCTGGATCCATGGTTTCCTGCTGGGCCCCTCCCAAGCCCACTGCAGGGATGGAACCCACCAGGGCTTCATAAAGGGTGCTGAGTCCCAACCTGCCACCTGGATTTAAAACTCACGTGGATTTTCAGAAGTTATCTTCCCTGACGCTGGTGCATTGATGAAATGACTGTGCGTGCCCAGTGCTGTGCCAACCTCCACTGGGGAATGTGGTGGGTTCTATACCACATGGACCTGGACACTTGGTTGTAAAGAGAAGCATTGCCCGGGAAACCACTGGAGAAGGGAAGCCTTATTTATAACCTGGTGTCTGGCCAGTTGTGTGGAGGGGCCGAGTTCTGGGCTATGGGGGAGGCAGGGCAGATAAGAGGAAGGCAATTTACACCGACAAACCAGGCAGAGGGTGTGGGGAGCCACTGCCCTGCTGGTCTTCTGCCGGTACCCCTCTCTCCTGCACACACATGTGCAAACAGCTGCTGAACACACACACCTAGCTAAGTCTCATCAACACGTGGACCTCGTTCCCTTTAGGAGCTGCTGGCAAGGGTGGTTGGGGGCGGCCTCAAATCAAATGGGAGCCCCGGAGAGTGGTTTGCTGTGTGTGCAAGATGCAGGAAAGTGTGTGCGTGAGTGTGCAAGAGTTGCATTTGTGTCTGAGTGTGAGAAAATGTCCACAAATGTGTACATGTGTGGAGCATTTGAATGGATGTCTGAGTGTGTACAAGAGTGTGCAGGAGTGTGTGAGAGAGTGTAGGTGAGCATGTGTGAATGTACATGTGGGTGTTTGGGTGTGTGCACAAGTGTGTACAACTGTGTGTGAGAGTGTGCACAAGTGTGTGGGTGTCTGCGTGTGTGTGCGAGAGTGTTGGAGTGTCTTGTGTGTGTGAGAGTGTGCACAGGCATGTGCATGAGTGTGTGAGTGTGTATGCAAGAGTCTAGAGGCCAAGCCACCTCTGAGAAGATTCTACATGTGGATTTGTTCCATGCACTCCTGTGCCGGCTGACCGCTCCCTCTGGACACACTGTCCGTTAACCGGGGAACTTCTGGAACACCAAGAGCAGTGTCAGGACCCTTCCAGAAGGAAGCTGCTTCCTGCAGAGAGAAGAGAACAGCTGCACAGGCAGGCGTCTTTCTCTGCAGTTGGGAGGGAGCTGACTGCAGCGAGGCCGGGCTGCGGGTGGCGGCTGGCTGGGCTGTGGGGGCGACCTGCCGGGGGCGGGCGGCCTTTCCTCTGGAGCTGGAGAGCTCGTCAGACTCTGTCGTCTGCCTATCACACAGAACGCTCTTTCTCCTCTCTGTTTTTTTCTCATCTCGTCTTCACAACGTCCCCAGAGAGTAGGCAGAAAGAGGGAGATCATCCCCACTTTTTGACGCAGAATTGAAAGCTCAACGAGGCCAGGTGACTTGTCCAATGTCACAGTGAGTGCAAGTGCCCGAGTGGGGGTAAGACCCTCGGGATTTGCCACTCCAAGTGGAAACTCCCCTAAGATCTGGCAGCAGAACGAAGCTGTGTTTTCTGTGGAGGCACTAGGTGCCCGTGGGTGCACGTGCAGCTCTGAGAAGTTACAGCCCTCTCCCTCGGCCTTTGCGCGTCCCAAGTGTGAGCATCCTCTTCCTGTCACTGGCTGCCATGTTTGCTAGTTGCTTGGCTGTGTTATTCCTTCCACTGTTTCTCCCAAATGTTTACGTGCCTGCTTGAGGTGGCCATTTGGAAAGATGGTTGGGGAAGGATATTCACTATCTACAGCTCTCGGCCTCCGTCCACCTGGAGCCTGGGGAAGATCGCGGGCAGATCAGCCGCTAGGACGGTTTGCCCCGTATCACCAACACCACGCGACGCTCTGGGTCTTCCCTGTGCCTTCAGAGGTTTGAGGTCCTGAAGACACAGCTGTACAGGAGAGGCCGTGGACTAGTTATTTATTGCCATCCTTTGGGTTTTACTGGGGTCTCCATAAAATCTGCTTGTTGAGTCAGAAGGTTTATGGTCCGGGCTGTGTTCTGGGGATTTCAGATTCTGCGTGTTTGGTTTGTCATTTTGAGAAAAGCCACAAGTTTTGTTTTGTTTTATTTTGTTTTAAACAAAGGAATTTCAGGATTTGTGGGGAAGCTGAAGAGAATCCTGCGTCCTGCAGAAAGGAAGAAAACATTTTCTGGGGCATTTTCAAGGAAATAGAAGCTACAAAGATTTGGGATAATTCATGTGGTGTTTCTCAGCCTTTGATTTTAAAGTTTTTAAATTTCTCTCTCTGTCTCTCTCTTACACACACACACACACACACACACACACACACACACCCCTGATGAAACAGCTGAATGAGACGAAAGGAAAGCTTCAGGAAAAGAAGTTATGTCCGTGAAGTTTCCAAAGGCTTCGTAGTTTTCATATTTAGATACAATTAAAACTCATTTGCCAAGGTAAGAAGCGATGTTTGTGTTTAGATAGAATATCAGGTATCTTTTATAAAGTTACACGTCTTGTTTCTTCCATGCAGAATTAAAGCTGACTGAAATATTTTTGCCTCCCTTCCCGATTTCTCTTAAAAGATTCAGAAAAGAATCAAGGGCACTTTTTCCCCCAAATGGCAAACAGCCATCAATGTCTCCCAAGCACTCATTTTGTGTGTGTATCAGAAGGAGCAAGATCTTCACGTTGCACAGAGCAGTGCCCGCGCTCACTCCTCTGCTGCGAGTTCTGAAGGCGGCGGGAAGCTGTGTAGAAAAGCTTGTCCTGTCTCTTCTGAGCCTCTCTGATTTTCTCTGCGTGACTGTTGTTTTACAGTGATAACTGTAAAAGGGAAAATTCCTTCACAAAAACTATAATTCTAAAAGCAAACTTTTGATAGGCAAAGTCATTCCAAAAAACTTATATTTAATGTAAATGTCACTGAAGAAATACTTCATCTATTTGTATACTTATATATATTAAATGTACAAAGTTATCTTAGGTGGGTGCCAAATTTTTGCAGTAGATCAGACTCACGGAAATACACGTTATTGGGTTTATTATGGATATAGACATAGCACAAACCAAAATGTGTTAAAAGAGGGTTTTTTTAAAAAATATTATATTGAAGTAACATTGGTTTACATGTTTGGCAGTGGTTTGTAATGGTAATGGTTTATAACATTATATACATTTCAGGTGTACATCATTATATTTCCATTTCTCTATAGATTGCATTGTGTTCACCACCAAAAGTTTAGTTTCTGCTCATCACCATACAAACATCCTCCTTTACCACTTTTGCCCTCCCCCAGGACCCTAAAAGTTTTCAGAGTAGCTCCAACTTAAACAGAGCACAAACCAAAATGAGGGAAAAGTATTTTCCTAGTAGCTCAAACTTAATAACTAATTTTAATAGGATTAGTGAATACATCCTCATTGGGGTCTTATGAATAAAAACGTCCTTTATTTTGGCAATGGGGGAATTGGTTCATTAAATAAAAATGTACACAATGTGCAGCTCTCCCTCTTCACATCATTTGACACGGATGGCCAAATTTGGGGGCATCAATTGATCACAAAGAACACTTTCACACCCCAAATTATCACAGCGATAATTTCCAACAACCCCGGAACCAATGACAGCAGGCTGTCTTCCGGTGAGCACACGGCTCCAACCACTGGGGGCTGATTAACTGTCCCCGGCCACATGCACGCCACTCCAGAGCAACCCGCCGGAAAGGAAAATGCCACTCAGCCGACTGTCCCTCCCGAGACAAGGGCGGACTCGCCGGCTTGCCAGATTCCCACCCGCAGAATGACCGGCTGTTTCCTCTGTGCAAAACTGCTTTCCTCCACATCAAGTGAAACCAGCACTTTCAATGAAAAGGGAGAAATTCGGAGGACTATTCAGGTGTCTCCCACGTCAGGGTTTAAATAAGCCACACCAGGCAGAAAAGGTGTCTTGAGCCTGCCTTAATTTGTATGCCTTGAATGTGGATTTCTGGCGTCATAGATGCAATCTGAAATCTCTTTGCATTGTGTCAAGAAGTGCTCAGAGTTATTGTGAGTGTCGTCCTCCATGATCCCATGAGTCCCCTTCCCACAGGCTGATGAGAAGTGGGGGCGGCTCTGACTGGGGTTTCGTTGAAGGTGAGCTGACAGACTAGCCTGGTCTTGCTGCAGGCCCAGCACGGGCAACACCACGCTGGGGTGACCCCCGGGCCTGCTGGCTCCACACGCCTCTGCCCATCACACACAAATAGGAAGGGCCAGCCTGGGCTACACCTGGTCCTGGTGCCATTATTAATGGCACCCTTTCACTCTCAAAAGTGTCCCAACTTAGAGGATAAGTGGTCCCCCTACATGTAAATAAGTGGATAAATATACAGTCCCTTATTCATGTGTGGTAAGCAGCACATGTGGGTAGCTATGTCCGTGTGTGTATTTGTTCATAATCTTAGGCTAGTGAAACAAACCCTGGGACCCCTCCACACCCGCACACACGCTCTCAAGGTAGAGGCAGTGGAAAGGCGTCCTCAGGAGGCCCATGCTCTCACAAGGAATTGCTCAGCAAGCGTTCTGGTGTCGACTGGGACCTCCTGCAAACAGGTCGGGGGGGGGGGTGTGTCTGTGTCAGAGGAGCCTTGGGAGGCATGAGGTGGCTTGGTGGGGCGGCCCAGACAAACCAGCGGGGCAGAGAAGCAAGAAGAAGGGAGGGAGGAGTGATGTCGGAGAAGTGCAAACTCTTTCAAGTTGTAAAACACTGAGACCGCTTGGTTTGCAGCAAGGAGGGAAAAAAGTCTATCTCTTGAACTGGCTTCAGGGCGAGGCTTCTGACAACTGCAGCTTAGATGTGGCCTGCATGTCCCACAGCAGGAGAGAGAAGGAAGGCAGGCAGCATCTTGAAGGAGGAAGGGCAGGGCGTCCTTGCAGCTCAGCCCCGGGCAGGGCCAGCCTAGCAGATCACAGTAACTTACTAAGTCCTAAAGTGTGGAATGAGGCGCTGGCTTCGGGGTGGGGGTGGGGGTGGGGGTGAGGGTGGGGGTGGGGGTGGCAGAGAGCCTCTGATTTGGCCCAGGGACACTTTTTCCCTGCTATCTGGCCGGGGAAGGGGCGTAGGGGAGATGGAGACAGTCTCAGTGTCTGGGGCCCGGCCTGCAGGGGATGGCAGGGGCGGGGGACGGCAGGGCAGAGCCTTCCAGCCGGCTGTCTCTGAGTGACTGTGGCCAGGTACCCTCCTCAGGCAGCTCCGCCTGCTCCGTCCCTCTTAGCCCCCCTGCCTGCAGATGTGGGTGGCCTGGGGGGAGGGGTTTGCACACCAGGATTCCCAGGCCACCCAAGGAGTGAGTTGTGCCGAAAGTGAACCATCTTTCTGTTCTTAACGGATGGGAGGCCGGTAGGCATCACACGTAAGGTCAAGATCTGATCAAATTCCCAGTGCGGGACAGGTATCGGCCACCACAGCCGTCTCCAAGCTCCCACTTGCTCGCAGGAACACCAGCTGAAGGGCCGCCATGGGCAGCGGCGTGGGACTCCCGGCCAGCGATGCCAGCAGCCCTCAGTCCTTATGGACGGGAAGTTTGCAGAGCAAAGCTAAACCCGTTAAGGTGCCTCAGACTGTTCGGGATGGCCACCTCGGGCCTCATCAAACCAAGGTGTCCAGGCAGGCTTGGTTTAATGGCCCCTCCCACCCAAGAGTTTACTGATCAAAATCAGCACGTGATCGCTCCCGCCCAGACCCTCCGCAGCCTCAGAAGAAAGGGCAGGAGGCAGAGCCCCTGGACTCCATCTCAGCCAGCACCCCCTCCACCTCCGACTCCACCATGAGGACCACGATTCCCGGGTCACGCGTCACCATGTTCCTGGGCCTGCAGTGGGCCTACATGAGGCCTCTGGCTTTGTGTGCGTGTCATGGGGTCAGGGAATGAGAGTGACTAAGAAAACACCTTAAATGAGGAGACAACAAAAGAGCAGGAAAGTTGTTTAATATTTTAAAATCTGCATTATGCTCTCGCCCACCAGCATGGCTAAAATTAGACGTTGGCAAGGACGTGAGCAGCTGCTTGTGGGAGTGCAAACTTCCCCTGTGGAAACAGCTCGGCGGTGTCACTGATGTGACCTCAGGCCTGCTGGATGGCCCAGCGATTCTGCTCCTAGGTACACACAGGAGGGCAAAACATATGTGCACCCAAGAATGTACAAACACGCCCTATTCCTACGGCCCCAAACTGGAAACCACCCAGCGGTGCCTCGGCAGGAGGATGGACAAACGGACGTTGGTAGATTTGTACAGTGGAATACTACACAGCAATGAAGATGGACCTGTGCAAGGCAACAACTGACCCTCAAGTGGTGTGGAATGTAGAAGCCATGTCTACAGAGCGTGCACTGCATGATTCCATTCACACCATGTTCCAAGCATGTGAGAGTGCTCCAGGATGTCAGGGCCAGGAGAGCAGCTGCCTTTGGAGAAGTGGGGTTCGAGATGGGGAGAAGCTTCTGAGGTGCTGGTAAAGCTTTCCTCCTTGATGTGGGTGGAGATTACTCAGGTGTGTCCACTGTGTGACAATGCACTGAGCTGTACACTCACATATGACCTGACACTTTTCTGTGTGTGTTTCATACAGAATAAAAAACTCAATAAACACGATCTAAAGCCATATCCACACACCAGACGGTAACAGGGAAAGCAGTGGGCTGGCCGTGGGGGCCCGAGGCCAGATCCACATCTAATTTGCTGGGTAGCCATGGCAACAGGTATGCCTATCCATTTCTTCCTCTGAAAACTGGGGGTACAGATCTTCACCTTTGTGAGAGTATGGACCCCTCTGAAACTCTATGGATGCTCGCCCACCAAAATACACGACGTTTTGTGTACAAATTCTGGGAGCTTATTGACCTCCCTGAAGCCCACCCAGGGCCACTCAAAGGGGCCCACAGACCCCAGGCTAAGGAGTTCTGCACAGGGTGACTGTGGGGTTCAGGGGTTAGGAAGCAGGCTCCTTCTAGTTGTGGAGTTTTGGTCAAGTGGCTTGATGTTTGGGTCTCAGTTTCCTCATCTATAAAATGCAGATGATAAAGCTCACGGAGAGAATGGGAGGAGCCGTGGAGATAAGGGACCCAGCGCTGAGCTCAGAGCGGGTCCCACAGTGAGAATGCTGTGACCGTCAGTGGCTGTTATGAGATGGCCTGGAGGTCTCCTTGCAGCTCTGACATTCCAGGGTCCGTTATCTAAGAATTCCACTCTGAACTCAGAACCGGGTAACACAAGGCAGCATGTGCCCTCCCCATCAAGGTCAGATTTCCTTTGCAGAGACATGGTTTTGGCACTTGTGCTCTCTGGAAACCAAAGTCAGCTAGCAAATGAGATGTCACATGTGTCCAGTGACAGCGTCATGGGCCGCCTATGTGCAGAGAAGTTTCCAGAAGGACATCCGCTCCAGCCCAGAAACTGCTGGATAGCCCCGCGTAGTCTCGGGCTGCCTGACTCCGGTTTTACGGCAATCAACCTTCCGCCAGAAGACTGCTCGGAGCCTCCCTTGGAGTCCGCTTACTGCAGTTGGGAAATTCGTGCCGCATGCCTGGGATTCCCGTGGGGCCGGGAAGGATGCACTTCCCCGGGTGGCCCTGGCTCTTCCTCCGCCCTGTCTTATCTCCTTTCGTGTCAATAAAAAAGAAATATTTGCAGCAATAATAAAATAGGCCCACGGATTAACTGTGCTCCTCCCTTGGATGTTAGGAAAATGTCTGCCTGATGGGGGAGCCACCTGGGGATTAGGAAGCTCCTGGCCAGACACATGGGGCAGAGAGGAGAGAGGACGCCTCCAGGAGGGGCTGGACGTGCAGCAGGCAGGCCTTTGCTGCGGGGTTTCTCCGCCTGCCAGACCAGGCCCGACGCCGTCCTCACAGAACATCAGCGTCGCTTGGCTCTGCAGCAGCCTCCCGTGCCTGAGCCCCACTGTGTGGCGGGGGCTGGGTCAGAGAAAGGGGTTACCTCTACTCCAACTGTCCCACTACTGACAGAACCAAAAAAAACTCTCCACAGGTCTGATGGTAGTTTTCACCTATGCCAGACACTCTCGACGTCAAGGACAACAGGCAGCCTTAGCTAAGGGCTCACTCTGCTCAGGGGCGCCTTGAAGCCTAGAAGCGCCTTCTGCATGAGGGTCCGTTTATGCCCATCTTACAGGAGAAGAAACTGAGGCTTAAGGGAAGTGTCTTGACCACAGTCCGCATTAGTGATGCTGGAAGCGGGCTTTGAACCCAGGTAGTACCTGTAGCTCTCCTCACTGTCACACAGCACTCCCAAGACACAGATGCGGGACCCTTTTCTTCATTCCCCACCTGACAAAAGAGGCTCATAAACTGACTAGGACATTCATCAAAAATAGCACAGACCCCAGTCTACCCATGAGCAAACACCAGACATATCCCAATAGAGGGGCATTCTACAAAATAGTCGACCAGTATTCCTCAAAACTGTCAAGGTCATCAGAAACAGGGACAGTCTAAGATACTGTCTCAGCAAGAGGAGCCTGAGGAGACAGGACCACTAAATGTCATGTGGGATCCTGGATGGGGAAGAGAACACTATGTAAAAACTAAGGAAATCAGAATAAACTATGGACTTTAATCAATAATAATGTAATAATAAGATGTCAGTATTGGTTCATTAACTGTATGATGTACTATACTAATGTAGGGTGTTAACAATAGGGAAACCAGCTTTAGGGTATATGGGAACTCTCTGTACTATCTTCTCAATTTTTCTATAAATCTAAAACTGGTCTAAAAAGTAGTCTATTGAAAAAGAATACGATAGCTGGCTGGCTGGAAGAATGGATGGATGGGTGGATGGATGGATGCATGGATGGATGGACAGACGGATGGACAGGAGGGTGGATGGATGGGAGGATGGATGGATGAATGGATGGAAGGATGAATGGATAGATGGGAGGATGAGAGGATAGAGGGAAGGATGGAAAGAAGGAGGGGAAGGAGGAAGGAAGGAAGAAAAAGTGATAAACAAGAACCACAGATTGTTGACAACCACAGAATCTCAGTGATGAATATACAGGTATTTATTATGGGTAAATTTCTGTATGCTTGAGATTTTTTTATACTACAATACTGGGAGAATAAAGAAGATCAGAGGGGGGCCGGCCCCATGGTTAAGTGGCACTCTCTTAAGTGGTTCAGTTCGGCACTCACTTCTTCGGCAACCTGGGTTTGGTTCCCAGGCACAGACCTACACCACTCGTCAGCAGCCATGCTGTGGCGGCGACTCACATACAAAATAGAGGAAGATTGTCACAGATGTTAGCTCCGGGCGAATCTTCTTCACCAAAAAAAAAAAAAAGAAGATCATAGGCTATGGGATGTATGCACGTGTCACCAAAAGCAAGTATCCTTATTCCTTTGCACGTTGCACTCCTCTGCTGGTGATGGGGGTGGGGCAGCCACATGTTCCCGTGGAGGAGAAGCGCTCGTTTAACTTCCTGAAAACTTCATCACCGTGCAACTGCTGGAAGACGGCGCCCCTGGGGTCACACTGCATGGTTACCTCTTACTTCCAAAGTGGATCCAAATTTTGACAGGGCAGGTGCAAAAGGCTACAAATTCCAGGGTAAATTGGGGATTAGAGAATGGAGGCACGGGGCCCTGATCAACCATCCTCTGTCTTCACGATACAGAGATGAAACCCTGGGACATTTGTGAGCATGAGCTTTGTGCTAGGCACCTCCCTGGCCACGTAAGGAGGGGACTCGCACACCAAGAATCTGTCAGCACTTTGGAAAAGCATAACAAAGAGGAAAACACATCTGGTGACAGGCGGACAGCACCATGCTGGGGGTAGAACGGGCCACGCTGCTGCTACTGGGGCCGGCCTCCTCCCCCTGATTGAGGATGGGATGCACAAACAAGCCCAAATGCTTCCAATCTGATCCTCAAGGAGAAAGGATATTTGTGGTAACAGAGAAATTTGCCACCCAGCACTGTTGCTTTGGTGTCATGTTTCTGTGGTCGCAAGTTATTCATCCAAAATTGGTCTCTGCTAGGAAACAACAAGAAAAAAATTCCATACTATAAAATGAGATTTGAAGTGATCTTCCATCCCAGGGTTGATATGTGGGGAAATGAAAGGAAAAACAAGCAGAAGAATAAAAGACCACATATTGGCTTGAAGAAGCCCTTTTACTTCAGCCCTTCCTTGTGTTCCCACGTTAGGCGCTGGGCTTCCTTTTCACAGAGCAAGGCTGATCTTCCCACAATACCTTGGCAGGTCTCTGTTCTGCCCTACTGCAGATGCTGGGGCATGTTCACAAAGGGCTAAAGGCTAGGGTACGCTCAAAGGTAGACCCCAATTCAGACTACCATAAACACACTGTGGAATCCCTGTAAGATTGCAGAACGGCATTTCAGATCTCCCAAGACTTGTCTTCCCTACCTCCTGTTCCCTCTTCAAGGAGAGATGTTTTCTCAGTCAGCATCTGGTCTAGTCCCTGGAGAATCTCGTGGGTCTGTGCAGTGGCAGCCTGCTCGCTGGAAGCACAGAACACGGGGGATCTGGCGGAGCTCCCTTGCCCACACACACACCCCGGGCTCTCCATCTGCAGAAGGGGCCGCCGGCCCAGCCATCTCCGACTCGGGGAGCTGCAGCCCTTCGGGAGCTAGTCACCCCAGTCCCAGGGCACCCAGCCCCACCCCGTCCTAACTCAGACCCTCTGGAGGTTCTCAGACTGGGGTCTTGTCCCAGCCCTGCTGTGTGACCCGTCAAGTTGCTTGAATCTCGCTAAGCCTCAGGAGCTTAGTGCACAAAATACATGTGATAACACCCACCCTTGGGACTTTGTGGGGAGCAAGTGAGCCGACCGGTGCAAAGCGCTTAACATGGCGCCGGACCAAAGGGACTGCTCAGCAAATGTCCCGTGATGATTGGGTGGACACAGTTCTGGAGGGGTCTGACCTCTCTCCCAGGTCCTGGCCTTCACTTGCCTGCAGCTGTCGGGTGAAGGAGCGGGGTTCGAAGCCAGGGATTCTGGGCTCCCCGGCTTCCTCGACGAGTGAGGAGCCCGGTCAGCGGGAGGCTGAGCCCCTGCTCATGGAACGAGCCCGCCTGACCTGCCGATGCCTGGTTAGGCCACCTGTTCTCCATGCTTCCCACACCTCGGGGGCGGGGCGGGGGGGGCCGGGGAAGAAGCATGCACACTGCTCGTGCTAATCGGGCCCTGCCCAGCATGTCCCATTCCAGCCTGGCATCTGACGTCACCTGGACAACCTGCCATTGAAATAACCTGCGCTCCCCGTTTCAATGTGCTCACAAGGGCACAGGCCAGACCCGGACAGATCCACACGACTCCAGCCCTTCCCCAGGAGGTCAAGCGCAGCCATGTGTCTTCCTGCTGCACGCATTACCATGTTGTCAGCGTTTCTTCTTACTGTTTCTTTGGATGAAGGGCTTTCCAGGAAAAGGACAGAGATTTTGAGCTCACTGGAGAAGGGAATGGAACTTGCTGGGATGGGTGCCACAGCTCCCCAAAGCTCTGCTTTGCGCCAACGCCTGGAACAAGGGTTGATAACCAACTGGCTCAACTAGAGAGGATGAAGCAACTCAGCATGGATGCGGCATCTTCTGGGGAAGGGTCCACGAGTGTAGACAGAGTGTGTTCCCCAATCACTGACCAGCACCACATACCTTAGAAACAGTTCTGCCGCCCGGGAAGATGCCTCTCCACCCTGCCACCTTCTGACCCTCTGCCTGGGGGATCCAAGGGCCCGCAGACAGAGCCAAAGGCCCTAGACTTCAGAGGCCTGAGGCAATTATTTTTTGGGATTCCTGGAACCAGTCTACTCTGATGCCTTTCATTGCTTCACCCATCCTTTCACTCATTCATTCAAATAATTACTTATTCATTCAACAAACCTGCCATGTTATCTCCTCTGGGTCAGGCCTGGTTCTGAGAGAATGGGTGCTGAAGTACTGCGGCATCCTCAAAGCCTGGACCAACCAGTGCCTGGACCAGGTAGGGAAACATTTTCGAGAAATGGATGAATGTATGCATGGATGGATGGATGGACAGGTAGATGGTTGGTTGGGTAGATGGATGGGTAGGTGGGTGGATGACCTTCACCCTCCAGGCAGATAGTCTTTGCTGTGTCTACATAAATTCAAACAACAATGCCTGTCCTTCTCTCTACATTTTCTTTCTGAAAAGAAGCGGACGGACCACCCAGAGGCGCAGACCCAGCTTCTCGTTCCCATATTCTCTGTGTCCAACATTGATTGAGCACCTACCACGTGCTCAGCATCACACTGGATCCCAGGCAATGGATGATTGATGGGTGGATGATGGAATGGATGGATGGATGGATGAGTGGATGGATTACAGGGGTCAAGGCTACAAAGAAATAAGGTGGTTGGCCTTGCTCAGAGGGTAAGGATCTGCTCTCAGCCCTGTGGAAAAGATCTCTTTGTCGCACCCCTGCACAGGTGCAGAAACTGAGATTAGAGAAATTAAAGGACTTAGTCAAGGTCACTCTCTCAGCTGCCTTGAGGCACAGGGTCTGAGGCTGGGGCTGTGAGGGGCCAATGCTGACAAGAAAAGGGTAGGTAGGAGAAGACAGAAGGCAAAGTGCAATTGTGCGACAGGCTCAAACCACTTCGGATTCGGAGGGAGGAGGGACGTCAGGGCTGGAGGACCCAGGGGAGGCTTTAAGAAGGAGAGAGGCAGGGCAGTGGGCAGTGGGTCGGGGCACCATGGGCTCTGAAGAACAGAGAGGGTGAGAAGGAGCCACTCTCAGATGCAACCAGCCTCTGGGGTCAGGTCTCCATGCCTCTCCCCCTCACCCCACCTAACACCACCACCCACCACCAACCTCAATAACAGTAATAACAGCAGAATAGATTTGACCCTGACCACGTGTAGGCACTGAGCTGGGAGGTCTGTGTCCATTATTCTGTTTGATCCTCCTGTGGGAGACTACGGGGAGGCACTGTGGTGACACCCCCATTTCATAGATGAGGAACAGAGGTGCAGAACAGTTGAAAAGTTCACTCAGTCTCACCTGGCTAGACCCGGGTCGGGACTTGAACCCAGAGTGGGACTCCAGAATTGGTGCCCTTGACGGCTCCTCCCCATGGCTTCTGTTCATGGCCATCTCTGGGAGTGGCTCCCATTCATACCCCCGGGCAGGGACCGTGATTGTCCCTGCTGGGTCCACAAGGAGAGGATCCTGAGGGAGGCTGAGAGTCTTGCCCCTGAGCCCGCAACAACTGAGTGGCAGGTCTGAGCTTTGATCCCTGTAGCCACTGCCCATGCTGCCTCATGCCCTGGTAGCCCGTGTTCCTGGGCCTGACTCTAGATACCATCTCTTGGCCTCAGTTTCCCCATCTGCAATATAAATGGGTTCATTGACAGCCGCGGTTCTCACTCAAGGGTGATTTTGCCCTGGGGGCATTCCGCAGTGTCGGGATGCATTTCGGGTTGTCATCACTAGGGGGCTGCTAAGGCATCTCGTGGGAGGAGGCCAGGGATGCTGCTCAACACCCTACAATGCACAGAACGACCCCCCCAGGAATGATCCAGCCACAAATGTCTACAGTGCTGAGGGGGAGAAGCCCCAGTCTAGTGGGTCTCAAGCTCCCAGAAACTAACTAACCCCAAAGCTTGTCAGAAACAGAATTCCCTGTCAGGATCCCTGAAAAGAAAAAAAAAAAATCCCTTCTCCATTTTCCCAACTCCAGCCCCAGAAAACACACTCCCCAGACTCACACAGGAATCCTCGCAAAGCTGGAGCGAGTGCGTGAGAGTGACTGTGACGTGGACAGGAAAGCGACTTAATTCCCCAGAACGGACTGTGATTTTATGACAATTTAGTATCTGTGCACAATTGCAAATCCTTTCTCACTGTGTCCAGAGCTGGGGCAGCGATTTCCTTTTTTTTCCCCTCCCCGCTGCCCTCAGATCGCAGCTCGGTGAACTCTGGCGTGGGCTGTAAGGATGTCTTTATAAAGGGCTGCATGAGATTTCTTACTATATCGGAGTTCCTGAGGATGGTGTATCACGTTACTAATTCCCTTAATTGCATGTCTGGGCTAAAAACAGACTTTCTTAGTTTTCCTAAGAAGTTACATTCTTAATGACATTAAAACACTGTGGTAAATGAAGCTAAATGTTAACTGATGTACTTAAATCATGAATCAGTATATAGAGTGTTTACCTAAACTTGTTTACCCTTCTTGGTCACTCATTTTGTAGGTTTTGCCAAAACTGAGAGAGGAATAGTGGTGTCAGATTCAGTATCTGGAAATAACTCAAGAATTTTTGTTTTCTTTCGATTTTTAGCCCCGGACTGAGTGGATGCTGCAATCATGTAGTAATCAAAGAATTAGAGCAAAAGGCTTCAGGCTGATTCATTTCCCTGGATTTTTGCAGAGGATGGGGAGGGCAGCGAAGCTGGAGGGGGACATGACATTTTCCCCTAAGGATGAAAAACTTAACCTCACATTGTTTGGTTCTTTCCAATTCAATTAAAAAACAATAAAAAGCAAAGATAGGGAGATGTATGATTTATGGCAAGAGACGACAGTCAAGGAGCACCTTCTAGATACCAGACGCTTTCTAAACGTGCTGCTTATTTTAGCTCACAGAATCTGCGCCCAAGAAACCCAGGAAGCAGGAAGCAGCATCCTTCCCAGATGAGGGAGCTGAGGCCCAAAAAGCCTAACAACTTCTCCAGGGTGACACAGCCAGCCAGCAGAGGGGCTGAGATTGGAACCCCAGCAGGTTGATGCCAACACCTCCCACTTTATTCTGCTTCCTGCCTGAGGATCGAGCTATGAAGGTTCCCCAAGGAGAGATGCTTTCTGGGAATGGAAATAGTCCATAATCGAGACCCCTCTGTAAAAATCTTTATTGCTTGTAAATCCCGCTCCACTAAATAAGGTATCATGGTGACTTCATGACTTCACGATGTTTTCTTCTCTGTGGGTTCAAAATGCTATTTTGGTTTGTCTCAGTTTCTCTCTCTCTCTCATGAAGGTAGCCACATTTTACGTGTAGATAATTTATTTTTTAAAATGGATAATGCATTATCAAAACCATCAAACAGACACGTCAGATCTGTGCATTTGACTCCACGTGAATTATACTTACAAAAAAAAGACCCATAAATAGATATTGAACTCTAGCTAATGATACACATGCAAAAGAGTTTAGAGGAAAGTGCACTGATACATGCAGTTTACTTTGAAATGCATCAAAAAAAAAAAAAGAGAGATTGATGGACAGGGAGAAGGATGGATGGATGGATGGATGGATGGATGGATGAGTGGATGGCTGGATGGATGGGTGAGTGGGTGGGTGGGTGGATGGATGGATGGACACGTGGATGGGTGGTGGATGGTAGGTGGGTGGGTGGATGGATGGTGGATGGTAGGTGGTGGATGGATGGATGAGTGGATGGCTAGATGGATGGGTGAGTGGGTGGGTGAGTGGATGGTAGGTGGGTAGGTGGATGGGTGGGTGGATGGATGGATGGATAGGTGGATGGGTGGTGGATGGTAGGTGGGTGGGTGGATGGATGGTGGATGGTAGGTGGTGGATGGGTGGATGGATAGATGGATGGGTGGTGGTGGATGGATGGGTGGATGGGTGGTGGATGGTAGGTGGGTGGGTAGGTGGGTGGTAAAGCAAGAGCAGCATGCTAATTACAGAGCTGAGATGGTAGATACATGGATGCTCATGGTACAATTCTTCAACCTTTCTACAGGTTTACAAATTTTCATTAAAAATATTGAAAAACCAGAGAATACAGATTCTTGATAGAAATTCAAAAGACACAAGTTAAAAGTGGATCTTCCTGCACCTCATCCTGACCTCCAGTTTCCCTAGTAACAGCAATCTCTGGCGCCTGTGGTTCTGGGGTATCCTTCAGGGGTTTTCTATGCCTATATCAGCAGATATGTGCTCTCTTTTCAATGACGATGATGATAAATAATAACAACTAATGATTATGCAACCATTGCCACATGCCAAGCACTGTGCTGAACATTTAACTTATATTGATTCGTGAAATCTCTTCAACAGCCCTACAGGGTGGGAGCTATTATTATCCCCATTTTACAGATGAGGAAAGTGAGGCCCAGAGAGGTTAAATAACTTGCCAACATCACCCAATGCATCAGGGGGAGTAGATGGCAGAGATACTCTTCCACATCTTCCTTAGCGATGTGCCACAGAGGTTGCTCCATTCGCAGACTTCAGATCTGCCTCTTTGCTTTTAAGGCTTCATCACTTTCCATTTCATGGATGTTCCATCATTTATTCAACTCATCCCCTATAAACAAGCTTCTAGTATGTCTCCAAACTTTTGCTACTGCAAACAGTGCTGCAATAAATAAATAAACCTGTGCATACTTCTGAAAGTACCTGTATGCTGTAACTGTGGGACAAACTCGCAAAAGTGGAATTGCAGAGTCTAAGAGAAAGTGCATTTTTAATTTCCGTAGTAATTGTTAAACGTCTTTCCTAGGGGTTGCACTGAATCCCACTCCAGCCAGCAATGTGTGGGAGCACCTGATCCCCTCACCCACTCCAGCACACGCACGGACCTCTGCTACTCCAGTACACGACACAGTGCTGCTGTCTGTGTGGGGCACCCCCCAGGGTTGTGCAGTGCGCAGCACGCACGGTCACACGTAGCGGCGCTGAGATATTGGTAAAAGCGTCTAATTGTGGTTAGAATTTATAATTCCTTCAATCTAGATGGGATGGAGCATCATATTATAGGTTTAAATTCATTTCTGCTGCCTTTCCTTGAGTAGACTATTTTTTTTCCGAATTGTGGACTTAAGGGGTTGACACACAGACTTGTTCCTTTCTCCCAATGTTCTCATTGAAGGTAGATTGGAAAATAACGTTCACTGAAAAAGCATTTATTACTGCCCTGAAGGAAGGGGAAAAAAACCATAAAAGGAGGGAGGGAGAGCAAGACGAAGAAAGCAGAAACTGAAGCTGGTCGTGGAAGCCGGCAAAGGTTCCTGGGCCAGATCACCCACTTGAATCTCATTACTCTCAAACCCTGTTGCAACATCTTCCAAAAGACCGAGAAAGGAAAAATGCGGGAAGCGGGGGAGGGAAATATACAGAGGGCGAGTCCTTCAGCGTGTGCGCATGTGTGCGCACGCGTACTACCTGTGTATTTTAGACTTGGACTTACAAAATCCAGAAAAAAAAGAATAGGTAAGAAAGAAAAGAAAACACGAACATTATGTGCAGGGAGGCAACGTATGGGGAAACATTGCAGGAGAATCTTATAATAATTGCAAGGGTCTTTGCAGGTGTGTCCTTAACATCTAGAACACGCCCATCCAGTACATAGCTGTGTTCTCAGAGGGGAAATGGTGTGGTTCTCCCGGTGCCCTGCATTTCCAGTGCCCTCTGAGTAATTTACTGGTATTTATGAGAACACAGCTTAGCTGTCTTTCTGATCTGACTCATTTGGAACGTAACTTAGAAGGACAGTGCTGTGTGTTTTCTTGCGAAACTCTTCCATAGCCCTCTCCCGTTGGAAGCGGTTCTTGGGGACACTCAGGCAATCAGGCAACTCCCAAACCTGCCATCAGGGAGGGATGGTCCACAGGTCTGAGGTAGAAAAGGCCGACCACATTTTGTTTTGTTTTTTTTTAATTGTGTTGAAATTGCAAACTTACATCCTGAGACTAAAATTAAATGGAGGGAAAGTCTGAGTCGTGGGTGGTCTTCCTCAGGCGTTTGGAGGGAGGGATCGGATGGAGCGGGAGAGCACATTTAGCAACATTGCCAATAGGGTAATGACAGCAATAATGATGGCTGTCCCACTTGGGAAGGGGAAATCGCAAAGGCCGACACAGCGACAAAAATAAACAAGTGTGCAACGCTGGCTGAGGGGGCCCAGGGCCATTCTGAACTTGAAAAACATCAAAGCGAAGCCAGTTATCAGGCCGTCCAGGCTCCAGGCTCTGCTGCGTCCTGCCCAGCGCTTTTATCAGCCTTGGCCGAGCACAGAGGACGCCCGCGGAGCACAGCTGCAGGGAGGACGGACACGCTGGGCCGTGCAGTCGGAAGAGAAAGGATGTGTTCAGGCTGCAGCAGATGGATGGAGAAAGAGGCTGAAATTGAACAGGGATGCACAGAACCTCCTGTGTTTAGATTCCAACACTGCCAACCCATGGAGAGCAGCAGAGAGCAGAAAGGCCCCAGACTGCTATCCAGCAGACCGGGAGGGATCCGCATCTGCCCCCAGCGTGGGCGCCCAGGGGACGTCTCTGAGCCCCAGCTTCCGCGTCTGCAGACGGGGGAGTCGTGAGGATGAAATGCAGCCGACGCGCAGCGAGTAAATGCACTTTGAGTCTCTGCTGTGTGCTGGGCACGGCTCTGGGCACTGGGAAGAAAGTGGGGAGGAATCAGATTTTAAAAGACTGTGGAAGAAATCAGATTAAAAAAAACTTCTGAAGAAATCAGATTAAAAACATCCTTGTGACGGAAATGTTCTGTACCATGATGTGGTGGTGGATACATGAACCTACATGGGTGACAAAGGTATAGACACACACACACACACACACACACACACACGACCACAGGTAAACTGGAGAAATATAAGTAAAATGGGTTATTGTGTCAACCTTAATATCCTGGTTGTAACATCGTACTATAGTTTTGCAAAATGTTACCACTGGGGGAAACTGCATGAAGTGTGTTCAATCTCTCTGGACTATTTCTTACAACTACATGTGAGTCTACAATGATCTCAGCACAAATTTTAATTAAGACAAAACAAAGCCCCTGGCCTCTTGGAGCTCCTGTTCCAGGGGGATCTTCCATGCGGGATTCTGTGAGGTGGTGGGCGTGGAGCCCCAGCCTCCCGCTAGGCGTTAGGCGCATGGGCAGTGGGTAATCAAGAGCCATGATTAGGGACACAGGATCAGTCCTGGGCCTGCTGACTGGAAATAAACTGGGCCACTCAAACTGGGTTTTAAATTGAAGAGGTTTTAATAAAGGCAACATTCGCCAGGAACCAAGGTAGGGTATCTGCATGGAGAGGGCCCCAACAGGAGCTGTGGCCTTAGGTAGGAGGACACCGCCGAGTAGGTGGCCCAGCAGGCAGGGAGCGGAGAATGCCTGGGCCTCCCTCCCCTCGCTCTCTCTTGTAATCCGCTGAGCCCCCACTGGCCAGCTCCAGCCAGAAGCAGAGGCCAGGGGCTGCGGTGATGGACTCCACGCAGGTAGCCCCCAGGGCCAGAGAGAGGGGGGAGAAGGCGGGAGTGAATGTGGAGGGGCAAGCCGAGGATAGTCAGCAGAGAGACCATTGGTCAGGAAGATCTACTGACTAACAGGACCGGCATGAACATCTGCTTTCTTCGCCCCTCCCCCATCACGTTCTGGGGTACCACTGAGGCCGAGCCTGCTGGACTGCAGGAAGGGCAAGGGCTTGGGGAGCTCACAGCTGGGCTGAGCTTCTCCAGGTGCAGCTCAAAGGAGTGGCCCCCACCCAGGAGACAGGGGGCTGCCTGCTGCTGAGGCCTGGTGACATCAGGGGCAGGGTGACAGAAGGACTCATGGCAATGATGCGGAGCACCAGGGAGAGGGACCAGGGACCCCCTCCCCATTTCCCGGAGCTTCACAAACCACAGGGCAGCCTCGTGACAGTCCTCGGCACCCTCCAGGTGGTGGAGGCTGGAGTAGACTCAATCCGGTGTGGAGCAGTGCTTCTCCAACTTCAGCTCACCCCGGGGGCCGGCTCCCGGTCGGAGGCTCCTGGAGCTCTGCAGGCTGCTGCTCCACAGGCGCTCAGAGAACCAAAGCAATGTTTCTCTCTCCCTGTGCTGGGAGCTCGAGTTTCCCGTTTTAGGCCCTGGTGACACATCTGTGAACAACACACACATCCTCGCCCTTCTTAGAGTGGGGGCAGCCTGTGGACAAACATTCAACAGGTAAAATGGAGAGCACGTTGGATGGTGCGTTAGTATCCTGGGGCCGCCATAAGCAAAGACCGCAAACCGGGCGGATTAAAATAACAGGAATCTATTCTCTCCCAGCTCTGGAGGCCAGAAGTCTGACATTAAGGTGTGGGCAGGGCCCCGCATTCATGCTCTAGGGGAGCATCCTTCCTGCCTCTTCCAGCTCCTGGGGGCCCCAGTCGTTCCTGGGCGTGTGGCCGCGTCCCTCCGGTCTGCCTCCATCTCCACGTGGCCTCTTCCCTGTGTCTCTCCTCTTCTGTCTCTCGTAAGGACAGCAGTCATTGGATTTAGGGCCCACCCAGGTAATCCAGGATGATCTCATCTGGCGATCCTTAACCTAATTACATCTCCAAGACAGTTTCCTCAAATAAGGTCACTTCACAGGTTCTGGGGTTAGGATGTGGACACATCTTTTGGGGGCCCCCTTTCAACCCCTTACAGACAGTTACAGGTAATGAGGAGGCTGATGGAGCGGAGGAGCGAGAGGGGACGTCCGGCGGGGAGGGGCAAGGAAGAGGATCGGGGCCCTCGAGGGGGGGCACACAGCCACCAGTCCTCCAGAACAACTATGGCAATGACAGTCATTAGGCCCGAGATGAGCTGCTGGGCCCGTGGGGTCTGGTCCCGCCCTGCCTCTCTCTCCCCGGCCGCGGTGTTGGCCGGCCTGCTTTCACGCCGCGGCTGGTTTTGATTCTCTGCCCAGTGTTTATGCGTTTGGATTGATTACCTCGTGTTACATAACCTGGGTGGCTACGAGCCGCAATCTGTATTTTACAACATCCAGAAAGCCCGCGCCGGCTGCAAGTGCCGAGTCGGCAGCCCAGGCCTGTGGGAGGAAGAACTGGCTGTAATGGGGGACCCAGGGCTAAATGGAAACTTGGGGCCCCTTGCTCAACAATCACACCTTTCAAGATGGTGACAGCGCAGGCCCTCCCGACAGGCTCCTGAGGGACACCTGGCCGCAGGTACGGGGACTTCATTTTGAGAGGGGACGGGTTAGGGCCGAGCTTTTCAACCCAGGCTGCCCGCGAGAATCTCCAGGGACAATACAAAAACAGAAAACAAACAACCCAGCAAAGACGGATGCCCAGGCCCCTCCTGGAACAACGAACCAGCATGTCCTGGCGGCCCAGACACGAGCACGTTTTAAAGCTCCCCAGGTCTACCCCCAAGGTGAAGGCATCCTCTCCCACTGAGGCCCGCTTCTCCTCACAAGCCCTCGCTGAGTGGGCGCGGCCAGGGAACACTGACTGCCACTCTGTGCACACCGGCGGAGCTGCGCCCACGCACCCGTGTGCCTCAGGCGGCTCTCTGGGAAATGCGGGAGCAGGCTGGGCGCTGATGGGGCAGGCGGGGGATTGAGGGAGTTGATTTAGGGGAAATTCTTCAAGTGCTGCCCAGCTCCTGGCTGCCCTGTCAATGTTAGCTGTCCTAACCATCATGTTGACTAGGCTCCCCAAGCTGGGGCAGCACTGCCCATCACAGGGCTTCTGCAAATGCTTGTGAATGAATGAGGGCTGGGTACAAGAATGAATGAAGTAGGGGCAGAAGTCCGAGGCACACAGCTTCCCTGGGGTCCTTTCTGGGCTCCCCATTTGGGCTTCCTGCTAACAGCAAGGATCAGCTTGAGCCTTTGCCTAGAATTAAACAGCTCCCTCACCTGTCTCCATCCCCACACAAATGTACACACACTCTCGCAGCCTTAGCACACACGTGTGTTTATTTTCTTTGCCGTTCACACTTCTTTTATGGTTCTGCCATTCATGATCCTAAGACTTGTCTGATTTCGTTCAGAGCCCGAAGCACAGCACTGAAAGCACATACCTGGTCTTCCTGCGGTAGGTCGTTGGTTGGGGAGCGGTGCAACACTAGGGTCCACATGGTATAGAGGAAGGAGCTCCATCGTCCATGTGGTGTAGAGAAAGGAGCCCATGCTCCATGTGGTGTAGAGGAAGGAGCCCGTGGTCCAGGTGGTGTAGAGGAAGGAGCGTATAGTCCACATGGTGTAGAGGAAGGAGCACATGCTGCATGTGGTGTAGAGGAAGGAGCGTATAGTCCATATGGTGTAGAGGAAGGAGCCCGTGGTCCACGTGGTCGAGAGGAAGGAGCCCGTGGTCCAGGTGGTGTAGAGGAAGGAGCCCGTGGTCCAGGTGGTGTAGAGGAAGGAGCCCGTGGTCCACGTGGTGTAGAGGAAGGAGCCCGTGGTCCACGTGGTGTAGAGGAAGGAGCCCGTGGTCCACGTGGTGTAGAGGAAGGAGCCCGTGGTCCACGTGGTGTAGAGGAAGGAGCCCGTGGTCCACGTGGTGTAGAGGAAGGAGCCCGTGGTCCACGTGGTGGAGAGGAAGGAGCCCGTGGTCCACGTGGTGGAGAGGAAGGAGCCCGTGGTCCACGTGGTGGAGAGGAAGGAGCGTATAGTCCACATGGTGTAGAGGAAGGAGCCCGTGGTCCACGTGGTCGAGAGGAAGGAGCCCGTGGTCCAGGTGGTGTAGAGGAAGGAGCCCGTGGTCCAGGTGGTGTAGAGGAAGGAGCCCGTGGTCCACGTGGTGTAGAGGAAGGAGCCCGTGGTCCACGTGGTGTAGAGGAAGGAGCCCGTGGTCCACGTGGTGTAGAGGAAGGAGCCCGTGGTCCACGTGGTGTAGAGGAAGGAGCCCGTGGTCCACGTGGTGTAGAGGAAGGAGCCCGTGGTCCACGTGGTGGAGAGGAAGGAGCCCGTGGTCCACGTGGTGGAGAGGAAGGAGCCCGTGGTCCACGTGGTGGAGAGGAAGGAGCGTATAGTCCACATGGTGTAGAGGAAGGAGCCCGTGGTCCACGTGGTGTAGAGGAAGGAGCGTATAGTCCACATGGTGTAGAGGAAGGAGCCCGTGGTCCATGTGGTGTAGAGGAAGGCGCGTATAGTCCACATGGTGTAGAGGAAGGAGCCTGTGGTCCAGGTGGTGTAGAGAAAGGAGCCCGTGGTCTACGTGGGGTAGAGGAAGGAGCCCGTGGTCCACGTGGTGTAGAGGAAGGAGCCCGTGGTCCACGTGGTGTAGAGGAAGGAGCCCGTGGTCTATGTGGTGTAGAGGAAGAAGCCCGTGGTCTGCGTCATGAAGAAGAAGGGGAATGTGGCCTAGAGCTGGACTGTCTGGCTTCAAAACTCAGGCACCATCATTTACTAGGAGCATGAACCCAGGCAATTACTTAACCCTTGCTGTGCTCAGTTTGCTCATCTGTACAGTGGGGTTGATAAGAGTGCCTCACTCTTTAGGGCTGTCGGGGGGTGAAACGAACAAAAGCATGAGTTAGTCACCTGCTCATTAGTGCACAAAGCCAGCCCCCTGTGGGCTTACTCTTAGCGTTATTATTCACCTGCCACCTCAATGCAGAGGCTGAGTGTTCCTGGGCAGGTGTCTTCCCCTCTCTGAGGTTCAGTGTTTTCATCTGTAAAATAAAGATGGACACGAGGCTGTGCCCTGAACAGTGCTGGGCATTTAGTAGATGCTCAGAATTTTTTCCCTTCCCTAAAGTTGCTTACAGCCCAGCAGGGAGAGTGTGCCCGCGGAAGACCTCACAAGTCCAGAAGGATCTAGGAGAGGGTCAGACGGGGATGTCAGGCACCAAATGTTGTGGAATCTCAGAGAAATCAGAGCTCCCTTCTCACCCCAACTGTGACCCGTGATTCCTCAACCTCTTCTCCATTTACACACCCCTAAAACTGAGATTAATTATTACAATTCCAATGCTGTACAATACTTTTATTTTTTAAAAGTTCTAATTCCTCAACTAACACATATTTGTTGTGAGAAAATCAGAAAACGGGTAAACAAAGAAGAAAACCAAAATCCACCCAAACCAAACCCACCCATGCCCAACCAGCCAGAGAGAACCAGTTAACATTTTGGTGAGTATCCATCCACATTTTCTTGTTTAAAACACAGGAATGGGATCACCTTGTGTTCCAATCCACATTTTAATTAAACGCACCCTGATCTGGCTTTCCCCCTCACCACAACATTGATCCACCCTTGTCAAGGTCACCAGTTACCTTGATATGACCCAATTCCATGGTCACTTCACTGATTTCTCAGCCACCCAACAGTTCAGGTCCCCACTGTAGGACATTTAGGATGTTTCAAATTTACCTGCTCTTCTAAATAACACTGCCATGAGCATCCTTAGTACTAAAACTTGTCACACATCTTATTTACACAAAGAGTTTTAAATTAACCCCTCTCCAAATGTATAAAATTTTAAAGATATGGAAATAGCAATGGTAAGTCGAGGACCTATTGCTCTCCCCGCTTTGCACCCTCTCCTGGCTCAGGAGGCCATCGAGTGGGGCCTGCTAAGGAGCCATACCACAGAGAAGCCACACCCAGGACTGGGGCTGAAGCCCTAGCCCATGAAAACTAACTCATGATGGCCACAGAACACAACAGGATGCCCCGCCCCCAGAGATGGGACTTCCCTTGGCCTGAAAATGGAATGACTTAGACCAGAACTGTCTGGTGTGGTGTCCCTCAGCCACATGTGGCTATTGAGCACGCGAAATGTGGCTGATCCGAACTGAGGTGTGCTGTCAGTGTAAAATGCCACCTGTATTTTGAATAATCAGTGTGAAAAACAGTAAATCTCTCAATAATTTTTATGTTAATTGCAGGATGATATATTTTGGGTACATTGGGTTAAAATATTTTTTTAATCAATTCCATCTGTTTCCTTTTACTTTCTTTGTAACGATGTTGCTAGAAAATTTTAAATTACACGTGTGGCTGGAATTATGTTTCTGTTAGACAGCACTGGCCTAAATATCTCCCTTTGTCATGCAAAATAATGTAGGCTTCTCCAGGAGCATTAGTATTCCTTGCTTCATTTGATCTCACAGCTCCATAAGGTGAGAATTATTCATCTTCGTGTTCCCGATGAAATCTCTCCACTTGGAGAGCTCGGAGACTTGCCGGAGATCACAGCATGTTGGGAAGAACACAGTCTAGGAGAGACCTCTGTCCACGGTCAGGGCACGTCCCTGTCCTCCTCGGACAGTCCACCTGCCTGTTCTCCCGTCGGCGGCTCAGCACCTCCCAAACCTGGGCCCGCCAAGCCTCTGCAGTGCACCCAGCCTTGGGGTCCTGGCGGGAGTCTGGGCTTCCAGGGGACGTTCGGCTCCGATGCATGAGCCTCCCTGCCCTGCGGCCCCTCCCCTTCACGCCCACAGAAAGCAGGGCTCCGGAGAGGAGGGACGCTGCCGCATCGTCCTGCAGAGTCCTGTTTCCATTAGGGTGACTGTTGACAGGAACGTGTCACAGCAGAAGATGGATGCTGGTTTTGTCCCATAAGTCCTCAGACCTCAGTGCCAGAGGTGGCCCTGAAAGGCCTTGTCTCAGTAAATTACAGCATTTATTCAGCCTTTGAAGGCTTATATATGAGCCCACCAGGCCGCGGAGGTGGCTGCGTCCAGTCCCTCCTGGGCCTCCGTCAGTTCGAGGCGGGGGCTGCCCTCAACACACCACCCTCTCCACCAGAGGTGACATCGGAACCGATCTGGTTCACATCTCCACTTGTGGGCATTTCTTTACGCATTAGAAGTATATTTTGTTATTCTTTTCAGTCTGAGTTAGATATCGTTCTAATAGTACATTTTACATTATTTATAGCAACAGAGTGTGGTGAAAAGAACACAAGCTTAGGGGTTCCCAAATCAGGATCCCTCTTATGGCTCCCCCATATACTTTCCAGGGGGTCCTAGCAGCCATTCTGTACAGGGTGCCATCGTGTGCCCGGTACCAGCCTTGGAACAGCCTTCAACTAGAATGTAGTTGCCCCATTTTCCTGAGGCAGGAGAAGTGGAGTGATAGCCAGGAAATGGTGACGGGGGACCACGGTCTGTCAGGAGTCTTATGTGCAGTGCCGAGCATGTAACTATGCAGGGGACACCATTGTCCCCCACACGGGGATTATTATGTAGATCAAGAAGGTGGGACATCACCTCTGGAAAGATGCTCTTAAAATAAGCCTGCACTAGAGAAATTGGAACCCTCCTGCATTGCTGGTGGGAACATTAAATGGTGCAGCTATGGGGGAAAACCGTCTGGCAGCTTCTCAGAAAATTAAACATAGTGTCACCGTAAGACCCAGCAATTCCACTGCTGGATATATACCCCAAAAATTGAAAACAGGTGTGTAAGCAAAATCTTGTATGCGAATGTTCATGGCAGTGTTATTCACAACAGCCAAAAAGTAGAAACAACCCAAGAGTCCCTCAACGAATGAATGGATGAACAAAATGTGGTTTGTCCATACAGTGAAATATTATTCAGCCATAAAAAGGAAGTAAGTACTGACACCTGCTACAAAATGAGTGAGACTTGTAAAGATTATGCTGAGTGAAAGAAGCCAGACACAAAGGATTACATATTGTGTAATTCCGTTTATATGAAACACCCGGAACCAGCAAATCTATAGAGACAGAAAGTAGATTAGTGGTTGCCGCGGCTGGGGAGAGGGGAGAGAAATGACAATTAATGTGTTCGGGATCTCTTTTCGGAATGATAAAATGTTTGGGAATTAGGGGTGGTGATTGCACAACATTGTGAATGTTCTAAATGGCACTGATTTGTACACTTTAAATGGTTCATTTTGTGGTATGTTAATTTCACCTCAATATAAAAAAAAAAAGTCCAAATAAGCCTGGATGAGCAGAAAGCCAGACACCCAGGGCCGTGGGGTAGGTAACTGACTCTGGAATTGCAGATTTTCTATGAGATATGGGGCAGGAGGGCTCTGCACCGCCCCCAGACATACTTGGGTTGTTTTTTGTTTTTTTTTTTTTATAGAGCAGAGCCAGTGTCCCTTCTTCTCGATGCTGCATGTCAACTGGGCTGAGGAATACTGACTGACAGGCGGAGTGGTCAGGCACTGGGGCTCTGGATGCAGCAGGCCACGCCCGGCTTCAGAGACGTCCAACCCGCAGAAGCCATGGCCCCCGGCCCCCGCCGCAGGGCGGGTGGGCGCTGCAGGGTAAGTCTCCAGGCTCCAGAAGGTTCTCCACTGGAACCATTTGCTCTTTAAAGGGGGCGGCTCCTTATCTCAAGTTTCTTTCAGCCACAGGGGGAGCATTTACAAGCCGTTTTCCCCACCTACAAGTCTCATCAGAAGTCTCTCTGCCCCTTCCTGCGGCTCCCAGTTCCCCCATTAGGCCTCTGCAGCCAATTCCCCAGAGGCAGCCGAGAGGTGGTCCCAGCCCCCGTGCCTGAGCTCTCCAGAGGGAGTCGGTACCCTTACAGAAAAAGCTCCAGGTTCTCCGTGTCCATCAGCACCCACTGCTTGGTCTCCCAGCTCAGGGGTTTAGAGCACAGATTCACGATGAAGGTGTTAAGAAGTGAAGTCAGGTGTTTCAGAACTGAACTGGTGACTTAAAATCCTTGCTCCTTCAATTGGGAAAAAAAGAAAAAAAAAGTTAAACGTCTTAATTCTCAGTGTCAGCAAAGGCAGAGCAAGACAGGCGCTTTTGTACTCTGCGGATAGAAGGGTAAATGAATTTACAACCCTTCCACGGGGCGATTTGTTAGTGTATACACCAGGAGCTTAGAAGTGTCCACACCCTTTGATCTGTAACTGCTCTACTGGAAACTTATTGAAGGAAATAAAGAGGCAGGTTCACTTGGGTTGGTGTCTAAGGATTTGCATTCGCATCATAATTTATAAAGGTGAGTATTCAGGAACAAGCTAAGTGCCCCTCAACAGGGGACGGATTAAATAAGTATACGATGAACTACAAGGTGGACTTTAGCATCAAGTCCTCGCTGTGTTCTGTCCTGGCTTTTCTCTTCATGGGCAGAACCATCTTCCCTCTCTAGACTCTGCCTTCTTCCAGAACAGGATTTGATTTTTCAATTTTAAAATATGTATGTTTCCAAATAATATTTCAAGAAATGGAAACATTTCATGATAAAATAGTAATGATAAAAACAGGATCTAAAATTATATAATTTGAACTGTATTATATCTAGAGAGAGAAAAAGAGAAAAAACTAAAATACAGCAAAATACATAAAGCAGTTAATCCTAGGATGGCCGAGTTACAGTTAATTAATAAATTATTCCTTAAACGTTTCCCTTTTTTCATAAACATTCTACAATGAATGTTTTGTTGTATAACAAACATGATATGATACTTATTTTACAGTTGAAATAAACCCACGTTTGCTTTTACATCCCTGCCCCCTGTGAACTAAAATGGCTGTACAGCAAGAGCACACGTCACGTTCTCTACGTTACAGGATCCCAGGCGGAGATTCGTCATCCGGGGAGCGGGTGTGCGTTGTGGAAAACTCTGGTTTTGTAGGTCAGGAGACCAGGTCTAGACCTGGGGCTCTAAGTGGCCCTGCTGTTTGCCGAAACTTCTTGGGGGCCTCACCTTGAAGCAGAAGCAAAATGCCCACGGTTCTACTGAATCCTAGCAGGCTCCAGGGCAGAGGGCCGACTGGGTTTGCATTAGGCCCCAGAACAATAGAGGGTGTTAAGCTGTTTATTATTTCAAGTCAGCGGAATTAGCAGAGACTTCATGCATGGTACTTAAGACCCATGCCACCCCCAAAATCCAGCCTCCTTCAAGTGACGCAAATCGTTCTCAAATCTCTTATTAGCGATGCTCTTAACTGTTGAAAGATCACAGGCCGTTACAAATCCCAGAGACGCTGGAGAGCAGCAATGGCAGCTTCCAGACTGGTCAGCAACGCAGGCTGGAGGCACGAAGGGAATTTCCCTGGGTATCTGGAGGGGATGCACAGCCCGACCTCCTGCGACCCCACTGGGCACCACATGCTGGACGCCTGACACACCTGACGTCGCCTAAGCCTCACCACGCCCTGCAGGGGGGGAGCATCCACAGATTTTTCAAAGGCAGCTCAGAAAGGTTACATAGCTCTGTGAGAAAGCATCATTCATTCCTCCCCTCATTTAAACATACTCACTAAAGCCATAGGCATCAGACACCCTTCTAGGCACCAGGAATCCAGTACACAAAAACTGTCGACCTCATGGGACTCCTATTCTCTGGGGAGTGTAAACATCAGATGTAATGTCGGGTGGCATTGAGTAAAAGGAATAAAGGAAGTAAGGGTGAGAGCTGGAGAGCGAAGGGGGACAGGGTGGAGCAGACATTGTCCGTGCTCTGTCTAGCCCCCCGGATCTCTTTTTCCCATTTTTTGTGAATAACACAGGTAGGCTGTATCCATGTCATATCCTGGTGGTGACACTGTACTACAGCTATGCAAAATGTCACCACTGGGGGAAACTGGTGAAGGGCACAGGAATCTCTCCGCGTTATTCCCTATAGTGGCATGTGAGACTACCGTGATCAAAATAAAAAGTTCTTTAAAATTAAAGAATTATCTTTGACCAAAACCCAAAAATAATAATAGTAATAACTCCCATCTGTGGAGTGCCTGGAGAGACTGGAGAAGCTGATGGTTAATGGCCCTCAAGCCAGAGGCCTGGGTTCAAATCTCACCTCCACCTGTGCCTCAGTATTCACGTCTGAAAAATGGGTTCACAGGGCACCTACCTCCTCCGGTTGGTGTGAGGGTGAGATGCTTGTAGGCGAGAGCCCCACTGTGCTGTCTGTTTTTATTGTTATGACTCCAGAAGTCTTTTAGGAGCATGAGCATTGCCTCATGTAATCCTCCCAGCTACACTTCACAGGCAGGACTCGACCCATTTTACAGGTGAGGAGACGAGGGGCTCCCGGAGCTGAGGGTGAGTGTGTGTGTGGGACTCAGAGGGTATGGAGGCAAGGGATTCCGAATGACCGACCTCTCCTGGACCCAGGCTGCTGCAGGCTCACCCTGCTCCCCCCCTGGGGGGGGGGTGCCCCGGGACCTGGACTCCAAGGCTGCGGGGAGGTCGGCTTTGGGGCCCTGGCTCTGCAGAAACCATAGCCCCTGAGGAGAATTGCTGAGACGGCTCATCCTCCGAGCATGGCTGAGGTTCAGAGATGCCCTGGACCTGAGTGTCCTCCCACCACCTTGTCAAGAAACTGGAGCCGAAGACCCGCCCGCTCCCGGAGTTGGAGTGCAGGAGGTCTGCCCGCCAGCCAGCTGCCCTGCTTCTTCTCCAAGCCTGCTCTAATTTCTTTTCGTCTCAAGCCTTAAGGTTTGTCCCAGCAAAGGCTGGTTTGGCATTTTCAGAAAGGGTTGTCCTCTCCCCTGAGAACAAACAGACTCCAGCTCCTCACGATGAACGCGCAGGGCTCGGGCCCTGCAAAGGGAGGACGAGGAAGCCGGTGTTCCTGCCTGCAGAGGGTGGGGGGCTCGAGCAGGGGCGGACACACCCGCAGGACGACCCAGCTGTGGGCCTTTCTAGCCCGGCTCCATAGAAAAGGAAACAGAGGCCTCTGGAAGGAAAAGCGGCTCTCAGAGAGCTGCAGAGCTGGCAGGGCTGCTGCTTTGACACCACCTGGGCAGTTCTCCTAAACAACAATACATTTTCCAAGTCGATAACACCATCCTCTCTTCTCGGTACCGCCAACCTGTGAGTCAGACCATCCGGGTGCACATCCGAGCTCTGGCACTTTCCATCTGTGTGCTTTTGGGCAAGTCATCTGTACCTCTCTTACCCCATCTATAAAACGGCCCAAAAATAATGCCTGCCCCATAGGGTCATTGCCACGGTGAAATGAATTAAGCCACGTGAGGTCCCAAAACAGTGCCTGGATTTCTAGATACTCTATATATGTTAACTCCTATTACTGAGGCTTTCGACCTACAGGAAAGTAAGTGGGCCAATGGAACATTGTAATTAGAGTCGTGGGCCGCATAACGATGTTTCCGTCAACAATGGATCACATACACAATGGTGGGCCCATAAGGTTAGCACCATAGAGCCTAGGAGTGTAGGAGGCTGTACCACCTAGGTTTGTATAAGTACACTCTGTGATGTTCACACAACAATGAAACCACCTAACGACACATTTCTCAGAACATGTCCCGTCATTAAGTGACACATGACTATACTTAGAACAAATAACTGGAATGTATGTTTCAATTCATCAGGACTTGAATTTTTTTCAGATTTTAAAATTTCATCTTTGTTTTGTCTTACTACATTTACCAAGAAAGAGAAAGCCACATGGGGACCGAGGGAGACTTGTGGAAGTCAGTTCTGGGCTCAGAACCTGTTTGGGGCAGTCCTATTCATTCTCTACATTCAGATGGGGAGGCCCCTGGTTGGGGGTGGGGTGTACAAGTTGACGAGTGTTCCTTCCCTTTCCTTCAGACCCGACCCACAAAGGGGACAGGGCAGATACGAGCAACTGGGAATATTTCCCACCCTGAGAGCATTTCTGCTTCACCAAGACCCAACCCCAAATGCCCTGACCCAGAGTGCCCCTCTCTGGGATCTGGAATGACCGAGACGATGCTTCCATAGAGATGCCGTGGCCACTGGACCATGGCAAGCCCACTACCCAGATGGGGCGTCTTCAGAGTGTGCGAATTACAAACTAACGAAACCTCTGAAGTCTCCGGTTAGTCAAATGGAAGCTCCTATAAGAAGTTTGAATCTAGAAGTTTCGGCTCAGGGCAGTGGGTCTCAGTCCCTGACTGCTCACGAAACTACCTGGGAGCCAGTAAAAAATCCTGAAGCCGGGTCCTATGCCCAACTAACATCCTGCAAATCTTTGGGGTGGTGCCGGGCATCTGCACTGTCAAAGCTCTCTGGGGGATGGACTATAAGGGACAGTCAGGGCTGAGAGCCACTAGGAGGGGGATGGGAGGCTTGGGGTGGGAATAGCGGGAGACAGGGTCTCTCCAGCAGATGTGAGCTGCCAAATGGTGAGAGGAGAATGATGCCAGCTCCCTGCCGCCTCCCCGTCCTCCCTCGCCTGAGCCGCTCCCACCCCGCCCCCACCCACTCCATCTTCTGGGCCCCCTGTTAGCGGCACGGCCCTCTCCTCCGCTCCACACGCCTCTCATCCTGACGCTTTCTTCTGCGCGCCCGCCCGCCCGGGCCATCTGTCACCCCCTCTCCCTCACCTTTCTTCTTTCTCTTCCCCGTGTCCCAGGCAGGCTAATCATCCAGGCCCAGGGATATCGCCTCCTTCCGGGCCTCAGTCTCTCCTGCTTTGATGCCGAGGAGGTGTGAGTTTGCTGCAGCCACGGCGGGAATGAAAACCAGGCTTCCCAGTTGCTCTCATCGATTCACTGAGCAGCATGAGGGGCTTTTCTACAGGAGCGTTACTCCGGAGTTTGCCCCAAATCGCCTGGCGGGAGTGTGAAAACACAGAATGCCATTGCCCGCCCCACGGACTTTCAGGCCCCACTTTGAGAACCTCCCTCCTAAGGATTGTCACTCACACTCTGCCCTTCTGGCCTGGCAAGACTTGACAAATGAAGAGCAGGAGGAATTGTTAGGCTGCCTGCCATCCTGCTGTGCTGCTCCAGGGCCGTCTCGGGGGCCACCGTCCCTGGGCTGTATGCACAGTGGTGAGGCATGCTGCAGAGAAGGGGGCGAGGACTCCTCTCCAGGAATAAAGGAGGTGACACGTGGGATGTGCCTGGAGAGTGCCCCAGGGCCATCGCCCTCCATCCACGCTCTCAGCTGTGCTTCAGCGACGCCTTCCCAGGACACTTTCATTTGCTGCCCACACTGCTGTCCAGTGCGACCGCACAGGAAGGGACCAGGCTGAGCCTGTGAAGTGGGTCTGAGCTGAAAAGCGGACTGCTCGTCTGTCCATGTTGAGAGACCGGGAGATGAGGTTCATGAAGGGGATCTG
Organism: Diceros bicornis minor; assembly: GCF_020826845.1. NCBI lineage: Eukaryota > Metazoa > Chordata > Mammalia > Perissodactyla > Rhinocerotidae > Diceros > Diceros bicornis. The sequence goes on along the minus strand of NC_080771.1, from coordinate 34,930,678 downwards.
CAGGGTCTTGTGCTGCTTAGAGAGGAGGTGGGACTACATTTCAGGCAGATAAATCAGGGCGGGTCTGTGGGTCATCGATTCCCTGTCGGGTCTGCGTGTCAAGTCAATTGACAATGAATACAATAAAGTAAATAAAAATATCAACTTGTATTTTTTGAAGCACCTTTTGGTCACCCCTGATGTGGGCTGAATATTCTAAGACCGCTTTTAAGGACAAAGGAAGGATTGAATTTAGTGATTCACTGACCCAAGCTCACACTCAGGCTGCAGCATGGGGAGGGTCTGGCCAGCACTTGCTCCTAGGTCTGGCTGAGGGCTGGTCCTCAGATGCCCTGTTCTCGGACATCAGAAGAAGTTAATGAGCGAGAGGGTGGTCGTTGAGAGGTGCAAAGAATCTCATTGTTGGGACAAGCCTCGGCATTTTATCAGCACCCTCCCTTTCTACAGAAGGAGAAAATGTGGCTCAGAAATAAAGACACGCCCATGGTCATGCAGAAAATGGGAACAAAAGCCCCGTCTCCCACCTCCCTGACCTCTGAGGAGACATAGCCCCCAGCTCTGCGTCGGCTTGCACACGTCGACACATTGCAGGGGGAAGCACAAGAGATCTCATCAGCTAGCGAACGTGGGGAAGGGTGGATTTGATATTCCAAATGATTTTTTTTCCTTTTGAATGTAGACATCTGGTGTCCTATAAATAAAATTGAAAATGTAAATATTGTAAAACCCATTAGAGAGTGGTTTTAGCTTTGGTGAGAGCACGGGTCAGCTGCTACCCCACTGCTCCGTGGTGGGAAAACATCACCCCACACGCGGGTGTTCTCGGCTCGGGGCACGTCACCCACGTCCCCAAGGTGGCCGGGCTGCACTTTGTCTGACGAATAAACATTAAAACATGGGTCAGTTGTCTCGTATTTATTATGTTGCAGTAACAGTTTTCAATAGCTACCTAAAAACCTTTCTGCTTTCATTTTATACATGGGAAAAAATACTTCGTGAAGGGAGGGAAGCACACTTTTCATCGTATGAACACAAATTCCCGTGTGCACAGACTAAGCCTCAGCCAGATTTGTAACATCAGGTTTAAAACACTCTTCAAAAGTCATTTTCTGTTTGAGACATATTAAACAAGATTTATTTAATAATGCTTGATTTGACTTTTCCAATTTAAATATTTGCTCTGATCAGCAACCATTTGATCCCGGCTTTGTTTTGGGCTGCAGAATAATTTCTCTGGGTTATTTTTCTTCTGTGCAAGGTTGATCCTGGAGGCAGAGTAACTGCTCTCAAGTTCTCTGCATTTCTCTGATCGGTGCTGTGGGTGGAAAGGAATAGAGCCATAAAAAGCCTGTACTGAAGGCTGCTTTTATACTGTTTACATTGCTCGTCCTCACGTCTGTCTGGCTGAAGACAGAAGATATCATTTAAAAGACTCCTCCTAGCCAGATAATTATAAGGAGAGATTTTTTTTTTTTAAGTAGAGCATCGGAAAGTAAAGAAATTCCCAAGGAGGTGATCTTTTCGAGATGGATCCTGCCATCCGCCATCTGCTACCCCCCTTCAGGGCTTTTTATAACAACCGCGTACACCAAATGGAGGCTCATCCATTAGGAGTCGAGGATTTTAAGACAGCGGGAGAAGGAAAGTTATTTTAATATTTGAATTCAGTATGTCTTAAAAGAGGGAATACCCTTTGGTGTCTCCTAACTTTGACGACATCTCATATACATCTTTTGGTTTGTCATTACTATTGTTACAACTTGACTATCAGAATATTAAAAAAGAAAGCTTTTTTTTAGGTTTTATCTCTGCATGCCGCCTTCAAAAATAGCCACCTTGAAGCCCGAGTCCTGGTCCCCCCTCTAGGTATCGTAAAGCCATTCATAACGACATAAATCTCTGCCGGCTTCACTCCCCGATACCAGCCCAGGGAAAGCCGATCAGTGGTGAGGGTGGGAGCGCCTCTGTCCACTATCTGAGCGACCTCTGTGAAGGGACTCTGCTCCCGGACTGGGAGGGGGTCTTTCTTGGTGAAAGGAGCATTTATGAGTGCAGGCCAGTGCCTGGTTTATGCACCCTGCCTGGGGGAGGAGACCGCCCCGCCTAGCCTGCAGCCTCCGTCCAGGCCTGAAGTGTTTACCACCAGGGTGATTTACATCGCCCAGGTGTTCATTTGGGAAACATCTCGGCTCTGAGCTGACACAGTGATGGCCCTGGATTTGCAGACTGCGGCATTTTTCTGTCCGTAACAGTCTGGGGGCCAAAGAGACATTAAAAAAAAAAAAAAAAGACTGGACCGAAGTGGTTCATCTCCTGTGATTTTCACACAGGAACGTCTTAGCCCAACACCCCGCGTCCTGCCCAGAGGCGGGCACGTCGCTGTCACCGACACTGCCGCCCCTCCGTCCTCTCGTCAGACTCGTCTCTCTGTCACTTTGCTCCGGAGCCCTTTGGTGGCTGCGGAGCCGTTACACTCCCCCTCGCCGTTTTAGCACCTTGCTGCTCTTTGAGGGTCCTGCTCAGCGTCTTCTTCCCCAGTCGAGGTCCGGGGTCTCAGTTGTCACAGACGCGGCCTGCAGAAGGAAGCTGGGGCCCATGTGGATTGGTGCCCCACCAGCCGGCCCCTGCTGGGGGCCTTATGTTTGGGGGATCCGCTTTGCAAGAGCTTCTTTCACAAGAGAACCACTTTCTGTTACTTTTGCTCACATTTCAACGCAGGAGGCATTGTCACTGTTCTGTCACTGGGTTCACACTGGGAGTCCCCAAGACCTATGCTGGGGTAGCCTTGTGTCATTGGAACGCTGAGTTCAAACATGCCTCAAGAAATCAAAATGGGTTTTTTTGTTTGTCAGAAAACACATATTTTAAATTTTGTTTTATCATACCATCTCACCCCCTTTTAAAGGAGTTTGACATTTATTACATATCCATTTTTATACTTGTACTAATCTTTTCTCCAGCCACTTCTGATAACTCTGATGAAAAAGAAAACAAATGTATTTTTGCTTCTTAGAAATATATGTATATTTTGGGGGGACGTTGGGGAAGATCCTCGTAGGGAAATAGAGAACCATGCTTTGTCTGTTTTCATTTTTACATATACCTTTTTCACTGCTCCAGAGAATATTGGGCTGATTTAAAGAGCTCATTTCAATTTAGCTGTTTCTCCCTCCTTGATGAAACATCTCCGAAAACCGTCCTTCTGCCTCCTCACATGATCTGCGGACATAAAGCATTCGGTCAAAGGCAGGCTGCTAAAGAGTGGGGCCATCACTCTTCACATCCAGGCTTAGCAAATGCTAGAATTCCTCTGCTTTGCGCTCTACGTGTAAAATCATCTTTTCAGCCAATGATTCGAATACTAACAAATTCATTTAAAAAGCATCCAAACCTCCCCTGTTTGTGCTCCTTTCTCCTGGATTATAAATATGTAAACCTCCCCAACATGGGAAAATATCATTGATTTGCAATACTAAATAGGGAGAGCTTCTCACCGGCAGCAACTATTTAAAATCACTAGCCCTGGGGCGAGGAAAAAAATTCCAGCAATAAAACCCAAACCTTTATTTCCAAACATCAGGTTGAAGCTCTCTCAAGTGATCGTGGATGCCCTGGAAAATGGTTGTTCTCGGTTACCGCTCACAGCCTAATCCAGAGGAGAACCATGGCGAATCTCACGCTGATCCAAAGAGAAAGATCCACCGTTTAAAAGAACGATTTTTGCCTTAGCTATAAACTTCTTATCTGTGTGCATTTGTGAATTTCTATTCTGAGTCCAAATAAGATGCCTCAATAAACCTCGGTTTATGGATATGGACACATGAAAATACGTGTGACCACAGTCTATTTTAAAGAATTGCCCAAGAGCGTTGAATTCTCAAACACATTACACAGCACCAAGGCAGCTAACAGCACAATTTCACTAAACTGCCTGATTCATTTATTTTAATCTCTGCTGTAACTGCCCCCAAAAAGCAGGTGACTATTGAAAGATTTTTTTTTTTTAATTCTAAATAACAGAAGGGATAAAAATGAATGTCATTCTACGAGGTCTGAACGTTAAAATGTAAGAGCGAGTTAGCCAGGGTCTGGTAAATGGCTAAACAGATTAGTAGCCTTACTTTTTAACATATAAACATCTGAAACCCGTTTCCTGTTTAAGAAGAAAAAAAAACGTCTAGGTGGATGACCTCGGGCACTTTTTTTTGATTAACAAATGTGAATTGTGCATCGTGGTGGGAAAAAAAAAGGGCCCACGCTTGGTGGTCTTTCTACAGTCTGTATATGGGAAAGAGGGAAAAAAATACAAAAATAAACCTTACCTTCTCACTTTCAGGGTGGGCAATGCCATTTCTACAGCGGCGTCCAGGGCTCTGGCAAATGTTAAGGCTGTCACCGCGGACAGAATCCCCATGGTCTGTGTGCCTCGATAGAGTCCGAAGAAAAACATTCCCTGCATTCCTGGTGGCTGGTCCTATCTGCGGGCCCTGGGCTCGGCCCCGTAGGCTCGTGTCACCCCGTCCAACGGCGTAGGACTCGGCTAATCTGAACCCACGCCTTCCCGGGCCAGCCCTGCGGCGGGGGAAAACCGGGACCGATGTGCCGCCTAACCCGGAGGACACGCCGAGTCGATTCCCAGCCTAAAGATGAAGCGCCAGCTGTGATCCGTTCAGCTGAAAAGAGCTTAGCGGTTCTGGCACATTCTGACAAGATGCAGTTTACAGGGTCCGTGCTAAAATTTGATATTGGAAGCTGGGATTCCAATTTTACGTCTTGAATGATAACAATAGCAGCTGGGACCTTTAAAAAATATGTGTATTCTTTCTATTTAAGAGTTACATAATAAAAGCTATTTATGCCAAACACCTTATAAGGGAAAGATGTAGCCCGAATGTCAATACAACATATATAATCCTTTTTTATATTCAGATGGGGAAAAAAATGCATTATCGGCGCTACATATTATTTGTGGTTTGGACCATTGGATATGTGGGGGCTTTAAAAATTTTAAGTCAGCATCTGCTTGCTTTAATTTATGAATTCATTGAATGGCTTTTTTATTTAAATATTATTTCTGTGTTAAAAAAAAAGGGTGACACATCATTATTTGTTTTTTCAAGTCCTTTTGATGAAAAGACACAAAAGAAGGGGACAATTTTACATTGTTTGATTTGATTTTTATAATTTCCAGGCAGGCAAAACAAGCACTCACCGGCTTTTATAAATTGGTGTTTCTTTTGTTTTCTGAAAGCAATTGTGGCTTTGGAAAGTAACCGGCTAGCCAGAACTTTCGTAATTCTAATGAACAAATGGGTCAGTAGCTCAAAAGGAAAATCGTTCCCAGAAAAGGAACAGTGACACCCCAGCTCCAGGCAACGTCCCAGCCAGATTGCAGAGGGGCTTACAGTCACCACGAGCCTTCCCGGGGACATCACGCCGATGTTCTCTGAGGAGAGTGATTCGCCTGCCAAAGAGACAAGGATTCTTGCTGATGCCGGACACTTGGAAATGACCAGGCGGCCCAGCCAGGCGGTCTTGTTAGAAAACCCCAGCTTCCTTCTTATCTCTCTGCTCAGACAAAGACCAGAAACTAGTTGAGATGAGAAGAGGACCCCAATTAGCAAAGTCAAGAGATTTCCATCCGTCCGGCACTCACATGTGTGGGTTCAGTTCCCCTCTTGGGTTTTCTTTGACTTATCGGTCGAGTGTGACCTCAGGTTAATGAGAAAAACCTAGTTTGGTGGTGGCAGGAACAGCCATCCGGACGCTCTGTGCTCCCACCCTGGCCCCCTGACAGTGGGACAGCAGCCCCCGTCCGGGAACCAGAGACCACAGGGAAAATCGCGAAAACCACTGCTCCTCAGGCCGTGTTGGGACCAGCTGACACCAACTGAAACTCGGCAAAACGCCAGTTTAATTTCTTTTGTTCTTAAGTCACAACTTGAGTGTAACAGCTCCTAAGCAAATATGATTTAAAAAAATAACTTCTTATGAAGGCTCTCCTTCCCTTCTTTGTCAGAAAGTTGCTTCTGCCTAAATGGAAGGCATTTTCTTTTGCTTTTATAATGAGAGGGCCACCAAGCCTCACTTCATTTCTGCCCTCAGTTTTTCCACCCAATACCAACCCTTATCAAGGTGATCCCCCTCCGGGTCAATTGCCATATTTAATATGTTGAATTTTACGTTGGTTATATGATTATTGTCAGAGAGAATTGTGCTCCGGGCAAGAACTGGGAAGGGCATGTGAAGACAGTGTGGACATTTGAAATAAAAATTCTCTGGTCCAGAGGTTGCTGCAGACGCTGGATATTTGAAGTAGCAGCTTTCCTTACATCGTCTCCCGTCTTCTCCGTGACGCTCACGTCAACCCTCATTGTCCACACTTAACACGAGCAAAGGGAGGGAGAGGAAGACTAGCTCAGTTTCACAGAGAGAAGACGCGCAGTGAGGCTCAGCCATACATAATCGTAAGTGGATTAATGACAGCCAGCCTCCATGGGAGCGTTGCCAGACACTGGGAGATTTGTACTGTGCCACCAGCTTACGGGAAAAGTTCATCTGACCCACAGCAACCCCAGGAGGCAGGCTTTCTTACTGCCTGCATTTTGTAGATGAGGAAACCGAGGCAGAGACAGGTCAGTCAATCTCTGAAGGCCAGGCTGCTGGAAAGTGACAAAGTGATGGTATCAGGAGCCAAAGCCAGGCGGTCTGCCAGCAGAGCCCAGAGTGTAGCCTCTGTGCCGTGACATCAAGAGTCCCAAACCAGCAGGTAAAGCCCGGGTCGCACTGCCTGGGTTCAAACCCTAGCCCGTCACCTGGGCAAGTTCATCTCCACCCTGACCCTCAGTTTGCTCACCTGTAAAGTGGGGATAGTCATGGTCTCCACCTCACGGAGCTGTTCCAGGATTGCATAAAATAGGACAGCAGAAGTTCATGTCACATGGAGAGTGCTCGACCACCCTGGGCGCTGTGGTCTGAGATCTCAGCCCGCACTGAATGGGTCACGGACTGCAAGGCTCGCGTCAGGAACCATCTGGGAGCTTGGGCCACGTTCTCAAACACCACGATAGCAAAGCTGCTGGGGGCTGTACAGTGTGGTCCCCCCAGCAGCCAGGACTCAGCTGGGCTGACCTGTGTCCGTCCCATGGAAGCCCTTGCTGGCAGCGGATGCCCTTGGGTGCCCCCAGGGAGGGTGGGCACAGTGCCCAGTGCCCCAGCCCTTGCAGGGAGGGAACATGCAGAGGCCCCGGGCCTTGCCATGGGCGTCACATGGTGTGGTATCTCACGACAGCCCAGGAGACTCAGCAGGTGTGCAGGCCACTCACCAGCCTTTCAGCCACCCTGGCCGCCCTCTGGTTTCTGTCGCATCTGTTTGGACGGCAAACCCCTCGGGGAGCCCTCCTTCTCCACTCTCTTCAAAGTCCACCGGCCCTCGCCCTTCAAACAACGTGTTGACAGTTGCACCCAGAGCCACAGGAACAATAAACAGCCTGGCATCCTGAAGGTGGCTCTGCTCGAGGTCTCGGGGGCCTTCCCAACCGCCGGCTGCCTGCCCCACCATGGAGGCAAGGCAGCAGGGCTACTGGGGGCTTGAGTGTCCAGCAGATCTGGTTTGAATCCTGCTTCTGCCTCCTATGAGCTGTGTTTGCTCAAGCAAGTAGCTTGCCCTCTCTGGATCCCTCATTCCCTGTCTGTAATAGGGCAGCAGAGATGGGCAAGGTGCTGGTCTACAATAAATATCACTTATTGTATTGCTATTTAACTGACTATAAAAAGGAAAATACCTGAAAGTGTTGAGGGCAATAACTCATTTTAAAAAATGAGACGCCGCCCCCTCACAAGAAGGGGCAGAATGAAAGTGAAGCTCCGCGTGGTGATGGGCGTCTCTGGGGGCAACCTGCCGTCGGGGACCCTGGGTGGGGTAGGGTTTGGTGCCACTTACCTGCTGCGTGACCTGGGCTCATTGTTTCACATTTCTGGACCATTTCCCCACCTGCCAATGATGATCCATAAGTTTCCTTCCCATCTTCTTCCTTCAATTACCGAATAGAATCTTCCACCACTGAAAAATCACCTCAATGTGAGCACGCTGCTCTCCACAGCACCAGGGTGTCCCTCAAGCACCCCCACTCAGAACTACAATGACACTGTCATCCCGCAAATAGAAAAACTTGAAAAATGGAGTGGTGGGATTGTGTGTGATTTTTTTCTCTTCTGGAATATACCTTCGATTAATGGCTTGTATCTTTATTTCTGAACTTTTTCTATGAATTCTTTTTATATCTGTGTGGTTGTAATCATTCATGCAGCCGAACCTCCACGTGTAGTTGGAGTCTCCCTATGGGTACTTTCAAGTGGCTGGATAATATCCTAAGGGGGAGCCATGCTCCCCCCCATTGTCGGACATTTACGTTATTTCGTGTTTAAATTACGCGTGTATCTCTGTAACAGGAGCGTTTTACCCATAATGCTTTTTACCACATTTCGGTTTATTTCTTTGGGATAGATTCCCAGTGGTCACAAAGCAAGGCAGAGGCTATCACATTTTAAGGCACTTAAGTAGCCCCCAAGGGGACATGAAGCACCTACACCCCAGCAGCCCCGCGTGGAATGAAGTCCAGTGGAAATGGCCCCAGGGTCTTTGCCTCTGAATTGAAAGAAGCTGCACGAACTCAGACTCTCACTGGGAAGTGGACTTGGAGGGGAGATGTTGTTTTTAGTTGTCATGAGTTCTTTGGGGGAAAATATCTTTAAGGCTGAGATTAGTATTTAGGGAATTAGTTACAGAGACTATGGAGAAAACATTTCTACTGATTAAGGACATAGCTGAAAAAAAAATAGAGAAGAAGGAAGAAGACAAATCTCCACGCTGATGTAACAACAGCCAGTCCCTGGATTGTACCATCTCTTAAAAGCCACAGCCAGAATGGCGGAGTGAGATGGGCAGAGCCAAATCATAGACTGTCAGGCTGCAAGGCACCCCAAATTCATCTGGTCCAGCCCTTCTGTGCGACATGCACACAAACCCCTGTAGGTCTGGCCAAAGTGCAGGTTCAGATTGGGCGGGTCTGGGTGGGACTGAGATGGTCCATCATGAACCATCACCGGGGATGCCCAAAGTCTCTGGTCCATGAACTGCTCTGAGTGGCTGGGGCTTAGAGCAGAATGACCACTGATTCCACCTGCCTGGTGGGAGTGACTTCCCAAGATCCTTGATTGGGAGCAGAGGTCTCGACTTGGACTACACTTCAGAATCACCAGGGGAGGTCTTTAAAAACCCCAGTGCCTAGGCTGCACCCTGGATTAACTGACTGAGAATCTTCAGGGGAGGGGCCCAGGCATCAGATGTCTTCAAGCTCCCAGTACTCCTGTCAGGGTAGGAGGTAGCAGAAAGGTCCATTAGTGCATTTGAGTGAGCTCCCCTGTTTGGGGTCCTGGAGGGTCACACAGGAGGGCTCAGACCATGGTGAGTTACCCAAAGGGCAGAGTTAACAGACCCCAGCAAATCAGGGGATTCAGATCAAGAACCTGATTGAGGAATTTGATATTTTTCCAACTGCATTGAAGGTAGAAGTCAGAATAGAGCCCATCTCTGGGGAAAGTCTAGGCTGAGAAGGGGCAGGGCTCACAGGAGAACTCCAGGGTGCTGGGAATATTGTATGTCTCTATCGAGGTATACACGTATGTAGAATTCGTCGAGCTATAAATTCAAGATTTATGTACTCTCTATACTTTCCTGGATGTAAGTTACACTTCAAGAAAAAAAATTACAAGCCAAGAAAGATAAACCCCTATAACACGTAAGATGGCTATAGAAGCATAGAAACCCAGACACAGAAAGAACCTCTACAGACTAATAAGAAAATGACAGACAAGCCAATAGAGGGGAAAACAGGGAAATATATGACAAAAAATTAGAAAAAATCAAAGGGGTGATTAACAGATGATGAACCAATAAAGCAAATCACATTAAATACGCTTACTGTGCACTGCAATCCCACCCTCAGCCCTTCCCTGGATTTCTTCACGTTTTTTCATGGTTTAATATTGCTGTTGTGCTGAATTTCTCCTGGGCGTGGAGACAGCACCATAATCTTTTTGGGGTGTGTCTTGATGTGCTCTGGGCTGGATTAAATGTTGAAATTGATCAGGTGATACTTGAGGACTGGGAGGGACTATTTCTTCTAAAGATGCAAGATCTCAGAGGTTTTAAGCAAGGAGAATCCAGGATGGATTAAGCCAAAGCCCTGAACAAGGCTTGCAAAGATGTAACTACAAATAGAATCAACACTAAACTGTAAAATGGAAACTACACTGAAGCTCTTCCTCCTCTCGGTGTATCAAACATCAAATCCGTTTTTTTAGATGAAAAAGAGTAACTTCTTGGAGGAGGGAGCCCAGGGAGGGGCCCGTGTTTCCAGGTGAGCTAGGCACAGGTGCATGGGAGGTGGAGAGTAAGCGATGATGGGGAGGCTGAGCAGAGATGCTGGTTTCAGAGGAGGGATGAAGGACTGCCCACATGGTTTGTCTTCACAGGGCCAGACACTGCGGTGGGCAGGTCTGTAACGGGAAAGAGCCTTAGAGTAAAGGGGAGCTGTTAGGTCTGCGAAGCTCTGTCTCTGGGGACTCTCCTTAGAGAAGCAGGTGTAGCCACAGGAAACTGGCAGCCTGGAGAGCAGGGGGCCAAGGACTCCGTGTTCCTCGGAGAAGGACGGCAAGGTTGTCATGTTTTCACAGGCACCCCGGGAAAGCCTCGCCTGACCCCGCCTGTTTTACTAAACTGTTTATCCTGGGCAACACGTCTTACTTTCATTCACAATGAGATGTGATTTATAAAATGTCCTCCTCCACCAAAGGGTTGGAAAGTCAGGGAAAGAAATTCATACCAAGGTGTAATTGACTACCTGCAGGCCAGAATTGATGAAGAGCTTTGGGAAACCAAAGTGGGGAGAGGGGCGGGAGAAGGAGGACCCTCCAAAGCAGGAAGAGTGGGCCCAGGCCAAATCATTGCCCCCCTTGAATGTGCAGCCCTTAAAACAAGCACAAAGTAAACTCTGGGTCAGTGTTTGTTTTCATAATTATCAGAGAAGATGTCAATGAATTTACGCATCATTACAACTTTTGAGTCCATTTTAGCTGGGGATGGAGGGAGTGTCAGAAGACTTTGTGTGGCTCCCAAGTCCATCACAATCAAAATGGAGAAGAGAACTGTTAACATAGGTCCTGTGAAGGGTTGAGCCCAGACCTGAGGGGCGAATCCTGAATGGGGGAGGCAGCTCCTCCTCTGGACAGTATTTACTCTTGGCTCACCCGAGACAGGGGTAAATCACAGGAACCAGAATTACTGCAATAAACTGGGGGAGCAGCAGCCCCAGCCAGCAACCCAGGAATCCTCTTGGACGCGCTCCTTTCCTGTCCCCCATGCCCCCTCCCCAATGTGGGGCTGCTGCCAGCTGCTGAGTATGTCTCTTCCAATTATGCATTCCAGAACTGGGTAGATAACCACAGGATGGGTTTGGGGACCCACTGGACCCACTTTGGGACAAACCTGAGCTAAAACTCCATTGATGGCCTGACCTCCACGAGCCCCTACTGGGACTGGGGATATTTTGGGTCTCCTAGAATTAATGGCAGTTCAGAGCCAGTGTCCAGGAATCCCTCCGAAGCTCTGATTCCTTCCTTTTCCCCAGTACAGTCACGCTGGTCGATGGCTGCTCTTCGCCATCCACCCTCGCCCCCTCTGAGCCATTCTCGCACAGCGGCCAGAGTGGTCTTCCACTCCAAAAGCATCGGTATGTCATCTTCTTGCTTAAAATCCTTCATAGAGGGGAGGTATAAGTTATCGTTCATACTTGGACACTTTTGAGACTAAAGGGGGTTGTTATCAATGACGACACTGGAACAACAGCCACCACTTGGGACAGCGGGGCCCGGTTGCTGTAGAATGCAGTTCAGAATCTCCATTTGATTCATAGTGCTCCAAGCCTGGGGCTCGGCCCCACAGTCCTCTCCCGTCTCCAGAGCCCGGCCAAGCAGGTCTTCCCTCCATTCACCTTGACTCTGAGCTGTTGTTCATGCAGGTTCCTCCTCGTCTTCTGGCTGCCTCTGATCCTGAGCCTAAGAGTAACCGGGGCTGCTGTACTGTGATGTCCCCTTCCCATGACTCTCGTGACACTTCCGTCTGTCATGTCTGCTGGACGGTGAGGACAGGGCCCCCAACTGTCTTACCACCATTGGCCTTCCCTTCCGCAGTGCCTGGCGCGCGGTAGACAGCCATGTGTATTTGTTGAATGAGTGGAGAAACTTCGCGTGATGCCTCCTGCAGAAAGGAAAGGAGAGGAGCCACACGTCTGCTGGGAGTTTCAGCAAACAAATGCAGTTTGATGAAATACAGTTTCCAGCACTGATACTTTCTTTTTTTTTAAAGGTTTTTTTGTAATGTTTAATGTTTTTGTTTTTGTTTTTTTGAGGAAGATTGGCCCTGTGCTAACATCTGTGGCCAATCTTCCTCTTTTTTCTTTTTTCTCCCTAAAGGCCCAGTACGTCGTTGTGTATCATAGTTGTGGAGTTGTAGCTCTCCTATGTGGGATACCGCCTCAGCATGGCTTGATGAGCTGTGAGTAAGTCCGCGCCCACCCTGGGCCGCCGAACCGGCGAACCCTGGGCCGCCGAAGCGGAACTTGTGAACTTAACCACTAGGCCAGCAGGCCGGCCCCTAATGTTTTCTGATTTTGAAAGATAGCTATCCAGGGGAGAAAAATGAAAAGTCTAGGCCAACATGCACTACCAGCTAATTTTCCCAGCTGCGAGCATCACCAGGACTCTTCCTGCTCGCAGTTTCATGACCCGCTCCTAAAGACGCACATGTGGAAAGGGAAAGACATTCGGGGGCAGGAGAGGAGGGTCTCTGTGGGCAAAGCGCAGAAGGATTGGCAAAAGCGTCTGGGGGAAGAGACAGGGCATCCATAGCTGGTCTACCCAGCGCCTTTACGAGAGTTATCAGGACGGCGCCCTGCTCTGGGCAGGCCCAGCCCTGCACCAGGGTGAACAGCTTGGTGAGTTGCCCACGGGTGGGAATGCCGGCCCCACTCGCCCCCTCAGCCAAACTCCACCGTGCAGTGAGCAGACCCCACAGCTGCTCACAGCAGCCCTGGAATGTGGGAACAGAAAGCATCAGGGCCAACGGAGCCCTTGCTCTGAGTTGGGGGTCCGCACAGAGACCCCTTCTCCTCCTTCCACCCTGAACTCCAGTTTTGGCCTTTGTGGAACCACACCATGGTGGTACCCTGCAGGACGGTGCCATAACGGAGCCATCTCTTTAAAGCAGGAGTAGAGGCAGCTCCTTGTCACCCTATGTCATACCAATGCTATTTCCTTTTATTATAAATAGGAATTTCACTCAAAGGGGTGCAGCCTAATACCCCTTGGCTTCTTTGTACTCTAATCAGGGCTTTCCTGTTGAAAATGTTTATCTTCCAGCAAAGAGGTGCTAATTTTATCTTGCAAAAGTGGATATCTGCTTACGTCCCTTCTACCTTAGAGAAAGATAACCAAAAGCGCATTATGTCATCTAAATACAGCATCCTTGGAGATCAAAAGGCATAATGTACACATCTGCCAAAGTTGATGGAGCGGCCATTGGTGGGTTCTTCCGCCCGGCTGCATGTGCCTCATTGATAGACGTACTTGGCTGTTTCTATGAAAGAAACTCCCAAGCGCTGTGTTTGTGCCAGTTGATTTCGGTGATATTGGGAGGTTTTGAAATGAGACTCCAAAATAGATATGCCCTTCTCACCCCTCTGTGTAAGCCCTCGCCACAGGAAATGGCACAAGTTCAAATTTTCATAATGGAAGCAACGTGGGACTAGATAAGAAGTATGTCCCTTCCAGTGACATTTTAATGTTTAAAATATAGTCAAAATGATCCATAGCCAAAATCCACCTGAGTGTATTTGTCTTTGACCCAAGTCCTACTTCTAGTTCCAGCCTAGTGTTTTTCACTTTCTTGGATCCCATTCTATTCTAACAGTACATTTCCCAACACAGAGCACACTCGCACGCACACACATATATATTGAAATAAATGTTCACGAAACTAGATGTAACCATATGATACGCATTGCACTGTGATACGTTTTGTCTATTCCAGTCTCGTCCTTCCCTTCTTGAAGTGTGGGCCCCCCAGACCAGCAGCGTCAGCATCATCTGAGAGTTAGAAATGCAGAATCCAGGGCCATGCCCCAGGCCTGCACAACAGTCTGAAACGTTGTCAATATGACAAGTTCCCCAGGCAACGCGATGAAGCGCACTAAAGTTGGAGAAGCACTGGTCTAGTCTCTTTCATTTCTCGAAGTTTTTTTTTTTTATAATTTGCTTGCAACTCTCTCTCTGTGCTTCATGACCCAGGGTTTGACAAACCTGCTTTGGGACACTGGGGCCAGGGTTCTTAGGGCTTCAGGCGGCTCTGCTGTGAGAAGAAATTGATGTTTGCCTACCACTCTGCTCTCGAGAGATGCTTTCCCCAGACACCCTAGACTCCAGACCAGGGAGGCACTGTCCCAAACCCTTGTCCTCGCCCCTGCCCTGTTACTGCCTCCTCCTGGAAAATTCCTCCAACCATCCTCCCACACCCCCATAGGTCCCCAGCATGCTCAGAAAGATGGAGGTGTATTGGTTCTCTCTTGACGTAATAATACTGCGTAACAACCAGCCACAAAACCTCAGTGTCCTAAGAACAGTAAGTGTGTATTGCTCATGTATCTGGGTGAGCTGGGGGTCAGCTGGGCAGCTCTGCTGATCTTGGCTGGGTTTGCTCACACATCTGGGATCGGGCCGTGGCTGATCCCAGGCCCGAATGGGAAGTCAACGTGGCTGCCCTTGTTTCTCGTCTCTAGCAGGCTGGCTCAGGCATGTCCTCACGGCCACGGCAAAGAAGCAAGAGAGCAGTCCCAGTGCGTGAGCCATATCAAGCCCCTAAGTCCCTCGTGGTGGCTAACATCCCGTTGGCCAAAGCAAGAGATGTGGCTGAGGCCAAAGTCCAGGGGTGGAGCACACCAGCCTGCCCGCAGTGGAAAAGCTCTTCACAGCTAGGGGCAAAGGCAAGGACACAGGCAGGGGTGAACAGTCAGGCCCGCTGCTGCAATCTGCCTCCCTAAGATGGTGGCCGTCTCGGAGACTTGGTTTGCTAATCTGTGAGTGGGGAACGGTTCTCTATCTCACAGTGCTGGTGCAAGGTTTACATGAGACAATGGAGCTAAAGCAGGTGTGGTGCCCGCCACAGAGGAGGTGCAGTAAATGGCAGCCGTTACTTTAATGATGATCATGATTGGTGGTGGTGACAGGTCTCATATTCCACCCCAGGGGCCCGATTCTCGTGTTGTTCATTTCTACAGAACAGATAAGTCTCTGTGTTCTGTATTTGGGGGGGGTGTGTGTGAGTGCGTGTGTGTGTGTGTGTGTGTGTGTGCATAGTCAGAAGATTACCCAGTTCTTGCATTGGTGAAGCCTATAATAAGTTTGAGGCTCAAGCAAACCCTGATTGCATTTTGCAGACACATTTTCCCAGTAACGACCACACTCAAAGCTCTTGCCTAACGCCCCACGCTGACACAGCAGGCACCCCCAGAAATCTCCCAACTCTTGCTACACCACCCACAAAGATTCAAACGCAGCCACTATTTCAAGAGCCCTGTAGACCTAGACATTTCCACTAGCCCGAGGATAACATGTATACACATTTTCCTCCTTTGGGCCAGATTTTTACAAATCAATCCTATTGAGGTAAAACTTATCTACAGTAAAATGCATCAGTTTCAGATTTTGACAAATGTATGCACCAAGCAACCATAACCCCAACGAAGAGATAGTTTATCTAGCTCATTTATGTCACCAGAGAATTTCCCATGGCCCTTCTCAATCAACCCTCTGATCTGGGGTCTATAGCTACAGATTCGCTCAGCCTGTTCTAGAACTTCCTTTAAATGGAATCACGCAGTTTGCCCTCTTTTGTGTCTTGCTTCTTTCACTCAGAATAATATTTTAGGCTTCATCAATATTGTTTCATGAAATTTTTTCCTTTTTCTTGCTGAGCAGTGTTTCGTTGTATAGATTTACCATAATTTGTTTGTCCATTAACATGTTAATGGACATTTGGGTTGTATGCTGCTTTTGATTACAAAAATAAAACTGCTTTGACCATTTGCACACTAGTCTTTTTGTGAACGTGTGTTTTGATTTCTCTCGGGAAGAATACCTAGGAGCATAATTGCTAAGTCATTCAGTTAAGCGTATGTTTAACTTTATAGGAAATTGCCAAACTGCTTTCAAAGTGGTTGCACATTTTACACTCCCACCCATGACCTATAAGAGTTCCAATTGCTCTCCATCCTTGCCACCACCTGGTAGTTTCAGTCTTGTTAATTTTAGCCATGCTGGCGTGTGTGTAGTGTTACCACACCACACTTCGAATTTGCATTTGCTGATGACTAATGATGTTGAGCATCTAATGTTCCTGTTAGACATTCATATCTCTTCTTTGCGAAAGGTCTCAACCATTTGTAAAATTGGGTTGATTGTCTTTTTTAATATTGAGTTGTAAGAGTTCTTTATGTATTCTGGATACAAGCCACTGTCTAGGTATATGTAGTGTGAATATTTCTTGCAGTCTGATGCTTTTTCATTTTAACAGTATTTTTCAAAGAGCAAAAGTTTTTGATTTTGAATTTCAGTTTATTATTTTTTTTACTAGTGCATTTTCCATCACGGCTAAGAAATCTCTGCCTGCCCCAAGTGTGTGAAGATATAGTTCTTACGTTTTCTTCTAGAAGTTTCTTGGTTTTAGCTCTTGCATTTAGATCTTTGATACACTGTAAATTGATTTTTGTATAAGGTGTGAGGTAGGGGTCAGGGTTCATTTCTCTCCCGTATGACTACCTAGCTGCTCTTTACCAGGTGGAAGCAGTGCCCTTCTTGTTCTTACTGGCTGAGTGTTGAATTCTGCCAAATGTTTTTTCTGTACCACATCACACAGTGAAATACTAACAAACATGAACTGCAGAAATAGATTGATGATAATCGCCAGGACTACATAATTGGGAAGGGAGAGAGGACTCATTCCTGTTGGTGGGTTTATCGCCCTAACAGCTAGTATGTGACAGTGTCAGCTGGTGGCCCAGCAGCCATCTGCAAATCCCTCTTTCCTACCTCCCCAGATAATCACATTTCCAGCTTCTCTTACAGCTAGCGGTGAGCGCATGACCCAGTCTGGGCCAATGAGCCATAAGAGAAACTATGCTATTAGGCTCTAGGAGAAGAGCTTTTCTCCCCGAAAAGAGGAGAAGGGTCACTTCTCCATCTATCTGCCTTTGGAGGCAATCATGTGAGGATATGATGCCTAAAGAGAGACCTGCCACCTGTGGCTAAGCTGAGAAGGTCGAGAGCACTTGGAGATGCTCCCCAGAGTCTGACATCACCGGGAAACTCATTCCATCATGAGATGCAGGACCCCAGACTTCTTATTTTTGGAGATAATGTATTTCTTTATTATATATGCTATATTTGTTGGTATTTTATTATTTATAAACAATATAGGCTTCTCCCCCAACCCCTGAACCCCAGTCCAGTCTAGAATGGACCTTCCCTAGAGCAAATCAACTAAGTATTTTCATTACCAATTCTTTCCAAACATGAAAATCAGAAGAGAGCCTGATTTCACGAGGTGCAGAGTCAGGGGATGGGACCGAGGGGGCATAGTGAAGACTGCTCAGCCTGGAAGTTACAAGTCTGGGTCCTCATGCTGCCAGCCTCCCCAGGTCTCTAGGCTTCCTTATTTTCTCAATGTTTCCTGCTCCTTCCCTTGTTAGAGCCCTCCTTCTGCTCGAAATGCCCCCTCTGCCTCACTCTTCCCTTTGTCTGGCTGGTCCCACTCATCCTCAGGTCTCAGTTTAAAGATCACTTCCTTAGGGGGTCCTTTCAGATCCCCCAGACTCTCTCTTGGCACCCTGAATTTTTCCTCATAGCAATGATCCCTATTGAAATTAAATATATGATTTGCTGTGATCTATCTCCTCCACTGAAATGTGAGCTCCCTGAGGATGGGGATCAGATCTGCTTGTTGGGGCTCCATGCTCAGCACCTAGTACAGTGCCCAGCACATCAGGAATGTTCACCATGTATCTTTGATTGATTGAATGACAGATGGATGGATGGACGGATGGATGGATGGGTGGATGGATGGATGGATGGATGGATTGAATGGCACTACCACCAACTTGCTGCATGACCTTAGGCAAGTCACTTCCCCTTTCTAGGCTGTAGTTTTCCCATGTGTCATACAAGGAATTTGAACTAGGTGGATTCTAAGAGTCCTTCTACTGCCAACTCTTCATCAGATTGAATCCAGATGCTCAGATGTGGTTTTGTTTTTAAAATAGGCTCTCTCCCCATCTATCCATTTCCTTTCCACCACTACTGGTGACCCTGCAATTGTCTCAGAAGCTCATTCCATGCAAGCATCCTGTGGAAGACAGCTGGAGCCCGTCGCCTTGACTACCCCATGATGCCAGGTGCGGCGGTTTCCAGACACGGAAAGGCTGCAGTGTCTGGAGGTTTCTCCACGCTGCCAGGCCTGAGTCACCTGTCCTGCAGTGGGAAGACAGGATTCCTGGTGGGTTGGCAGTAATTGTCAGAGGAGGCTGCGCCTATATTTGCCTGCATTCCAGCACATCTCTTCATCCTTGCACACAGGGCGGTTAAGAAGAGTCCTCTTTTCAGATTAAAGATCTCACCGGTACAACTTCCTTCAATGCCCATATGGGCTTTTACATCTGCACAGTGGGTGCACGGCTTAATCCTGGCACCTGACGGCACGTGGAAAGTTGCCCTAGAAATTCACAGCCAACAGACTTGCGTATGAAATCCCCTCATCATGAGCCACCCTGGAAGAAAAGACTAAGACAAGTTCCATCACTTCTACTTTTTCCTTTTTGTCCATTTCCTCAGGGCAGAGTCACTGGCTCCTCTTCCCTTACCCCTCAGCTGGCAAGGATCATGGTAAGAGGTGACAATTTATCAAGCTCTGCTGTGCCAGGAACAGTGCTGGGGACACTTCATCCTTTCCCTCTAATCCTTATAACAGTTGTTGATCGTGCATTCTCTTCCCCCGTTGATGGACGGGGAGACTGAAGCTCAGACTTGCCCGCGGCCACACAAGCTAGAAGTGACGGATCCGAGACTGGAACCCGCATCTGAACTCTGAGGCTGAGCATTTGATCTACTCCAGGTTGCCTAGCCGACAACAATCTATGTCAGGGGCCGGATAAGCAATCAGAACGTGGAATCAGAACGTGGAATCAGACCCAAGCAAGCCAGCTGCTTGGCGGCTTCCGTTGTCTGTGGGTGAGGCAGGGATGAGCAATGAGACACAGGGTGGGGACATTATCTGGGTTCACGGCCATCCACCCCAGTAACCCTCAACTTGAAGCCAATTCTCCACCCTGAGATTGTCATATATCTCTCCGAAACAGGGATGACGGCATTTTTTTAATGAATGAAAAGAGGATGTTTAGGAGAAGGGGGTTGAGGAGGACAGAGATGTAAAAACAGGATGCTTAGAGCTCCTGCAGCATCTCGGGATGAGGGCTAAGAACACCTCCAAGATGCCATGTCAGAGAGTTGATGTTGCTTAGCTTACTGCTACCTCCAGCCTTCTTGGCCTGTGAGAAAAACCACCGCCCAGGTTCACCTCCTATTAGTCATGAGTGAGTTACTTGCAGCTGCCAGCATTCCTAACTGGTACACAATTTAAGCTACAAACCACCTTTAACACACTCAATCCCTTCAATGTTCAGGAAGATGTTCTAACTCCTTAGCTTACTTTCAGAGCCCTCATTACCCAAACCTCTCAACTTCCCCAGTTCATCTCAGGCAAGCCACCCAGTATCCTTCACCTCTCCCCTGCAAAACCCCACAGCACATTCCAACTCATACACTGTCAGGGGATCTTTATCCAGTGGGAATAATAGCCACTGTCTGTTCTCTAGCCACATTCCCAAATTAAAAACAAAACAAAACAAAAATCAGAGAGAGTTAGCCTCCTCACATTCCCAGCTCAATAAATACAATCAAATGATGGGAGATGAAAATCAAACGGCCAAGCATTCCATCTGAATGGGAATCTGCAGCCCCGACTCTCCTGGGGAGCACATGCCTCCCGTCACCACATCATCACCAACCCTGCCATTAGGGAAGGCAAACCGGTACTTACAATCAAAATGAACGTAATATGTAACCAGGAGGCAGCTTGCTTCCAGGAACGCCGGCGGAGCCCACCCATCCCCCAGCCTCCCCCACCAGCCTCTCCTTCCATCACCAGCTCTCTGCTCGGTGCTCAGCAGAGGTCCCCTATGACGTCAGAGACTCAACATCTCCCTTCCCTTTGGTATTGTTCTCCTGCAGTAGAGAAGTCTCTTTCTCCATGCATTTTCCTCTTCTCTGATGCTAATCTCTGCCTTTCTGATAAGATTCGCTCTGCCCTCAGTGGGACTGCAGTGGAGAGTCAAGGTCTCAGGGCCAAAGATTTTCTATTTTACAATGAAAATGCATGTGGTTGGGCATGGTGCAGGGGAAAGAGGAAACAAACATCTTCTATTTGGTTTCAAGGAGTATAAATTAGTGCAACCAGCCTGGAGGGCTGGTTCCTCATGATGTGTGTGCCCATTGGCCCAGCAAGTCTGCCTCCAATGATGTCATCTAAGGAAAAATCCGTGATTACACACAAATGTACGTATATGGATGCAAAAATGAAGCATTATTTTTATAGCAAAGTTCTGGGAACAACCTAGATGTCCAACAATATGGAATCGTTAAATTGGTAAGTGAGAAATGGGTGAAAAGAAAGTGCACAGCTATTAAGAAGAATCTTTGTGAAAAATAGTTAAAGCCCAGAAAATGTCATGATAATTCATATCTGTGAATGAAACATACTGAGTGAAACAGGTAATGGAATAGGTATGTAACTGGATACTGCTTACATCATCTCAGTATCCACGTATGAAGAACGAGGTCTACCTTCTGCAAGAATGTACTGGATAACTAACTCTTCTATAGTGCTTACTATACGCAGGGTACTATTCTAAGTACCCTAATATCTAAGTAAGTCATTCTAAGTGCATGCATTCATTCACTCAGTTATCACAGCAACCCTCTAAGGTAAATATATTGTTATATAAATTATTATTAAGATATTAATTATCATTTATTTTAATAAAATTATTATTAAAAGTGCCATTATTATATAAACTGAGGCTCTGAGTCACACAGTTAGTCAATATCAGATCTGGGATTCAAAACCAGGAAGTCCAGCTTTTTAGTTATGTCACAAAAAAAATATTTACATTGAATATGTTAGAATGATTGTCAGCAGATGATGGGAGGGGAGATGGAGGGCAGAAGGGAATAAAGAAGCAAACCAACAAGATAGGGTCTTGCACAATAGGAGAATGAGGCCCCTGCACATGAGGCCCGAGGAAGGGAGGAGGAAAGGGAGGGGAGAGAAAGTAGGCAAGAAGAAGGAAGATGGACATAGACGCAGGTTTAGAAAGAGATACAGTCTTTGATCTCCATATAGATACAGGGATAGGCATAGAAAAGGGAACTCTAGCATGCCCCAGCTTCCTAGGAGGACATGCTGTACCTCGGCATCCCACGTCCCCCACCCCCCCGCCTCCTTGCCCTGGTCACAGCTGACTAGATCAGGGCTTAGCACTTAACCCATAGGAAAAATAATTCCCAAGCTGGCTAGCAATTTCTAACCTCAAAAATGCTCAGAAAGATTATTTGATTCATTCAGGGTCCAGAGAATTTGAACTTAAAAACATGGAAGGAATTTTCCAGTGAAAGTGGAGCTGAAACAAAGAGAGGGCGATGCGGAGGCTGTTGAGGAGGCTGCCATGGAGCAGTCCCGGGGACTGGCATGTGCCTTCCACAGATGCTGTGAGGTGGGCTGGCTGCGGAGAGGAACAAGGTCATGGGGCTGTGCAGACGGTGGAAGAATAAACCCTACAGAGGCAACGAGAGAGAGAGAGAGAGAGAAGAAGAGGGAGCAACACACACAGAGCAAGACAGAGGCGGAGAGAAAGGAGAAACACACAGAAAGGACAGAGACAGACAGAGAGAAAGAAAGAGAGAAACTAACTCCACTGAGCAGCCCCAGGCCCAGGCATTCTGAATCTGAGCCCATTTAATCCTAACAGCAGCCCTCTAAACAATCAAACCCAAAATGGCAAATACCACATTATCTATTTCATTAATTGTACAATGCACCATTATTTTGTGAACCACAAAAGTACATTGCAAAATAATTTATAAGATGCCATCAATTGTACAATGCACCCTGATTTCAGAGATGTTAAAAGGTGGGGAAATGTGCATCTCAGAATAAATAAATTTCTAAGTGCGCAACTACTCTCCCCTTACTTTCTCCATGGCAGACATCACTAATCAATCGTGGCACCATTTCCCACCAGGTCTAGATGGGTCTCAGTGCACCATGCCAGGAACCACCAACTGATGTAAGGCACAGGAAATGAGACCAATTTGTGAGCCTTGGTCTGGGCCTAGGGTTTCTCAAACGAGATCATGAAGAGGCCACTCCCACAGTGGGGTGGGGGACCATGGGACAAATCTCTACTTCCTGTCCTAGAGAAATAAGTCCATGATTTAGGGAGACCACCTAGAAAATAATTTGTCAGACATATCCCATTTTAAATAGCCCTCCACTTAATCTGTCTGTTCCCTCCCCGGGGACATCCCTCAAACAGGCTCTCATGGGAGACTCTCCAAAATCTTGGGATTGCTTCTGGAACATCACATAAAGGACAGCTAATTTACCAGGAGATAATACTCTATTAGCTGTTAGCAGTGTAAAATTATGAATACACGCATAGCCACCCCCCAGGCACAGTCGTCCTCTCTGAGGTTTGCCATTCAAGGTCATTTTGTCCTCTGCTGGCAAACAAACACTAGCAGTTGCCTGAGGGTTCAGAGAAGTTTCCGGCAGAAAGACTTAAGAGACAATGGTGCTCACCAAACGTTCTCTCTGCCCCCCTCATTCCCACCCCTGACAGTTAGGCAGATCCATGTGACTAGTCCTGGGGATGGATGGAAGTGGCACGTCACTTCCAGTGTGAGGCTCAGAAGAGTTGGCACGTGACCCTCCAGATGTCTCTCCCCCACCTCAGTGACCACGGAGCCTTCGTGATGAGGTGGCAGAGCCACGGAAGTGTGGAGACCCCACCTGAAGGGCAGTACCTGCAGCAGACGCTGTGTGGGTGAGAAATAAGTCTTGGTCATGCTGAACCACTGAGATCTGGGGGCTACTTGTTACTGCAGCACGATCAGGCCTCTCTTGACTGATACACTGAGGAAATTCCTTTCTCTGGCTTAGCTTTTTAGTAAGGTGACTTCTATTTGAATCTGAGCTCTGGACACTGCTGAGGTTCACACAAATTGTGGGAGAGCTCAGCAAGTCTCCATTCAGGGGATCAAGACACCTCTGGGAGAGGACTCAGCCTTCAGGAAGAGAAAGAAGGATGACATGACCCCGTGGCAACTCTCTGTTGTGGGAAATGGGCAGTTCTGAGGACAGCCAGGGGTCTGTCCTTGAAATCACTCCAAGCCCGTCCCTTCTCACAGTGGAAAGTGACCAGTCCAGGTAACACCCGACTGAAATCCCACAGCAAAGGGAGGGAATCTGCTGAGCAAGGGCAGGGACTTAGGACACAGGAGGGGAAGACGATGTACAGACTTTTAGAGTTGAAAATGCTTGGGGGTCCCCTGGGGAAGAGTGCCTTAGTTTCCTCCTGGGAAATGGCCTGGGTCTCTCCCTGCATGGCAGCAGGCTTCCGGAGGGAGCATTCCAAGTATGAAAGTAGAAGCTTCAGATGTCTTAAGACCCAGCCTCAGAAATTACACAGTGGCACTGGGACCGCACTCTGTGGGTCAAAGGAAGTCGCAAAACCACTATTCCCCATGCGACCCCCAAGCACCTTTACCTCTAAGTCTGCATGTCTTCCCCTCCCGTGTCCTACGCTCTGCTCTCGCTCAGCAAATTCCCGCATTCAGCTGTAAGGTCGTGGTCGGGTGTCACCTGGACGGGTCACTTTCCACTGTGACAAGGGACAGAATTGCCCCAAGGCTCCCTCGGTTCTGCCTTCAGTCTGTCTCTTACCCCCTCCGCCCACCACTGGCACGCCTCCTAAAGGCGGTCATGATGTAGCCTTTGCACCCTGATAGGCCAGTCTGGCTACAGATTCCATACGCTTATTTCTCTCCTTTTTCTCTCTTTAATTCTCGAAAGAAAGAGAAAGTGAGCTTGACCTTGAACACAACACTTCACCAGTATTGACAACTCGTCTCCATCAACCAGTTGGCGTTGGAACGGCGTTCCCGAGGGATTGCGGAATGGAGCATATGAACTGGTTAAGCTAAACCGCAAGCCTGGGAGCCAGCCCTCCTGGGCTTCTCCTCAGCTCCGTAGATCTGTGTGGTCCTGTGGGCCACTCCTTTGTGACCCCAGGCCTGTGTTTCCCAGCAGAAGTATAAATATCAATGTCCTTTCCTGCTCAAGGCTTTTCTCCCCCCAAAACTCAAATGTTGGGCTAAAAATATTTGTGCAAATGTGAAAATAAAACCGTAGAAAGCCACATACATAAGGGATAACTGGATTATCGTGTCTGTGTGCTTGTGTTGTAGAGTCCAAGAAGCAGTGACTAATGACTGGAAGATCAGGGTTCTGATCCGGCCTGGAGATGAACTAATACGTGGCTTTACGCAAGTCACTTGACCTCCCTGAGCCCCAATTTTCCATGTGTAGAAAGAAAAATGCTGGCCCAGATTAGCGGTTCTCAACCTTGGTGGCACAGTAGAGTCATCTGGGAAGATTTTAAAAAATGTTGATGCCCACACTCCACCACGGACCCATTAAACCCAAATTCTGGCTGTAGGGCCCAGGCCTTGAAATCTTTTTAAATTCCTTAAGTGATTCCCAGTGTGCAGCCAGGATTGAGAACCTCTGAATTGGGTTCATGGTTTTAAAACTATTTTTAATCAGAGATCCATTTCTTTAAACAAAACTTGCACTACGGGCCTTGTGCGTAGAGCAAACACCCAGGCCACTGTTCAGTTGAAGCAGAAGTGGGGCCCAGAGTCCTGCTCACTCAGCCTCTCCTCCTTCGCCATCCAACCCTGGAACCAGCCCCGGGGACCCCTCTCTGCCCCTGTAGGCTCTTCCAGGCACTAGAGCCCGAGAGTTCTGCTGAGCATGGTTTAAAAACTGCTGGAGAGTGGACAATTTCCAAGACTGTTTAACAAACTAAACCTCTGAAATCATGTGAGAACAGCCAACACCTGGAGCATTATCTGGGTCATAAATATCCTTGCAGACCTATCTGCTTGATGACGCCAGTTTCCGCCCTATATCTTGTCTGGCTGTGGAACCATGGGCCAAACTCAGCTACAGGCGGGGAATTCAGCCGGCCATGGGGCTGCCCAGGATCCATTTACCTCGGAGACCAGGGGCAGAGATTCAATGGTGCTTTAGTCTGCATGACAGTGGGCAGGGAGTGGTTTCATCAGAAATGCCCCTGGAACTCTGCAGCTGGGGCTGTGGAGGGAAGTTTATTTGTGTTACACAGGAAGAGCAGGGCGTCCATTTCTCAGACTCAATGGGGAGCACTTTTGTCAGAAATCAGACCTCAGTCAAGAAGTCCCAGTTCCAGACCCGGAGTGTTTAAAGCAAACTTCCCTTTGCTGTGCAAGGTCAGAAAACACAAAGGTGCCAAATACGGCCCTAAGGGAACAGGGCCAGAGTCCCCAGATGAGTGTCAAGTACATGCGGAGCGTGAAGACACGGAGCCCTTCCTCGGGTGACAAGAAAGTCAGCGTCGCCATCAGAGTCCAGGCCCAGACCCGGTGAGGCTGTTGACGCACTTGCCTCACCTGAAACATTTACAAGGTCATCAAAACACTGGGTAATCAAGATAAGAAATATTTTAATGCCTTATTTTTAAAAATTAAAATTAATGCAAACAATTCCGTGATACACAAAATATGAAAATTTTAAATGGAAGATCAATATTCCTTATTTTTCTCATCGCCACAGGCTCCAATATGGTTCAGCTTGGTACTGACAGAGTCTTTTGGAGGGAAGCAAAGACAGCCTCATTCAGCCTCTTACTAATGATGATTCCACTGAAAGTAGACCAAAACCACGTCGTCATGTCGTCATTGTCACCAGCACCATCATCAGCATCATCACCATCATCATCACCACCATCACCATCATCATCCAACAGTTCTGATGACTGAGGGCTTGTCATGGTCCAGATATTTTACCAGTATTATCTGCATTTAATTTTCACAACCATCCTGAGAAGAAGAAATTTATTACCATTTTACAGATGAAGAAACTGAGACCTAAGAGAATGGTAATTTATCCAAGTGTGAGAGAAGGAAATGTGGGGCCCACAGAAAACCATCTGCCAGGGAAGAAGCCTTCAGGCCAGACAGAACGGTCATCCTGGCCAGGGTTTTCCCCACTTCCTCAGCCAGGAGTAACGGGAGTTAACGCCACCAGGGCCCACTGTGTAGCACTGATAATGGTCATTTTCCGGTGTGATTACGGTCGCTTGATAGGATACGGTGTTTACACTCTAATACGCACACAGGCAAGTCACTTCAGTTTGCAAGTCAGTTTGTTCTGCTGTAAAACAGGAGGAGGGCCTGACTGATCTCCAAGCATCTGAGAACGTAAAGAGCCTGCTCCCCGGAGATGCGCCTCCTCTGTTACCACTCCTGGCCTTGGGCAAGTCCCCTCCCGCCCACTGGGAGGGTGCAGCTGGGTACTTACTACCTGGACCTTTCGCTGGGAAGGGAAGTAATCGCCTCCGGCGAGGGGACGCTCCGTCAGCAGTGCCCTCAGTGTCTCCTGACTCTTGAGGTAATCTTTATAAAGCTTCGTGGCCAGGAAGCCTCCCCGCCTTCACCATCGCAGCCTCCATCCTGGTGGGCGTCTCAGGGAGGCAGCGCCCTTGCTGAATGTTGATTCAAGAGGGCCAGTTTCTCACTCCAGCTCCTGCAGGACACATTTGTTTTAAGCACAGCTGCAAAGCAGCACACCACCCCCCCTCCTGCTCACCCCTCTAGTGGAGACCCGATGACACGGAAGGTGCAGGAATGACAGGGAGAGAGACAGAGGCCGGTGCTCAGCCGAGGGGCCCCTCATCGTGGAGAAGAGAAAGTGGAGAGCAGGAGTCGCCTGCGGCAGGAAGAGCGGCTTCTCCTCCCTCGGATCCTGCCCAAACCCACTTTATTTTATTGTTTGAGGAATTTCCAGGAATCTGGTTAACAGGCCTGACGCCTACGGCTTGGATATATACAAAAGCAAATGGTCTTAAACTGAACAGAAACAGTGAACTCTGCTTCGCTCAGAGCCTGAGCCTCAGGCAGCAGAGTCCTGTGCTTGTTGAGAATGTTTTAGTTGCAAGTATCAGACACAATCTGGACAGTTTAAGGTGGGTGAGATGGGGCAGTGTAGATGACAGAGCCATTCTTACCAGCATCTGTGTCCTCCTCTTCCTCCTGGGCACGAGGCTGGGCTGCATTTTCTAGAATCCCCTGCAGTTAGATGCTGTCAATGACATGAGCAGAAGTGATGTGTTCCCTTCACCCCTCATGTGCCTTACCCTTCCCTCCAGGGACCCAGAGGGGCCCAGAGCCACAGGATGCACAGAGCCGGTCCCTGAATGTTGGCATGGAGCAGAGCACCCTGCGGAATGAAGTGAGTGGGAAATCAACTGTATCAGGTAAGACCCTGCGATGTTGGGGTCATGGGTGACAGCAGTGGGTCAGCTCCGACCAACACAGGCAGCAGGGGGCCCTGACTTGAGGGAATCCGGTTGTTAAAGCAACCAAATATCAGGAAAGGCAGGACTGAGGGCGTGTCTGGGGACCCAAGCCACAGGAGCTCGTGGATGCACTCTCTGGAATGTTTCATTGCTGTGGCTCTGCTCAGTGCTCCCAGGTTCTGCTTCTCTCAGCTCAAAATTTCAGGTTCTGGAGAAAGATTGGCTCAGCCTGACTCAGCCAACCTCCTCTGGACAATCAATTATGAGGAGTCAGGGTCTTGCAGATCCAACAGGGGCTTTTCTTAGGGAAGGTGGATTGTAAACCATCACCCACTCTAAGACGTGTCTGTCTCCCACAGCTTCGCCTGGGAATGAAAGGATGTTCGACTGAATCTTTTTCGTCCCCCCAAGTCCATTCTTCCTTCTCTGCTCTTTCTCTGTCTCCTGAAATGTCACCACCTAACCTGCCATCAAGACAGAAATCGTGAAGCCGACCTCAACTCTCTCTCCCTCAGTCTCCGCGGCCAGCTGGCCACCAGGACCCACCTCCTAAATACCTGCCAGTCATTGCTTCCCCATCACTCATAAATGCTCTTCTAACTGGTCTCCTTCCTCCCATCACCTCTTTGAATTCTTCCCCCACCATGATCAGGTCCGGGGGCAATGAGGAAGATGTGTAAACACAGTATGGCACGAGCCAGACCCATCAGGACGGTGCAGCAACCAGCCGGCCGTAAGCCATCAGCTTGGGCTTGTTGGTGCACACCAGCCCTGTTAAGGCTACTTAAAAATAGCCTAAAAATAGGATACCTACTAAAGTTAAATATACAACTATCCTAGGACCCAGCCCTTCCACTCCTAGGTACATCCCCAGAGAAATGAATGCGTATGTTCACCAAAAGACGTGTGCTAGAATGTTCATAGCATCGTTGTTCATGATACCCAAACTGGAAGCCTCCATCAACAGATGAATGGATAAATAAACTGTGGTGTTCATACAACAGAATACTATACTGGGAACAAGAAGAATAAACTACTAATACTTGCAATAACGTGGCTGAATGTCGAGTGAAAGAAGCCGCACAAAAGAATATATACTGCACGATTCAGTGCATATGAAGTTCAACAACAGGCAAAACTCATCTATGATTTTGATGAAGGTCAGAGTAGTGGTTACCTGTGGGGAGCTGAGCATTGACTGGAAAGGGCCAGGGAGCCTCTTCTGGGTGCTGGAAATCTATAGCTTGACCTGCGTGTATGTACATTTCAAAACTCCTTGAGCTGTACCCTTCAGAACTGGTCACTTCATTATATGTACATAATTCTTCAATTAAAAATAATAAATGACGCTTCTTCAGTGCTCCACCAACTTTAGTGGCTCCCATCAATTTCAGGAGAAAGGCCATGTCCTTTACCAAGGCACAAAAGTCTCTTTACAACTTTGCCTCCTCTTTGCCATCCTCATCACCCACATTCCCTCCACACCAAAGTGCTCACAATTGTCCAAACAAGCTGTACTCATTGGTGTCTCTGTGTGTTTTCATGAGCTGTTCCCTCTGCCTGGAATCATTCTCTCCTCCCTTCTCTGCCCAGCGAATTCTGCGTCATCCTCAGGGCTCAGTTTGACTGTCACCTCCTCCTTGAAGCCCTCCCTGATTCTCCAGGGAGGAGAAGCCACTCCTCCCCTGTGCGCCCACTGGTCTTCATGTACCTGTATTTATTTCCTGTGGCTGCCTTAACAAACTGCCACAAACTGGGCTTGAAACAAGAGAAATTTATTCTCCCACAGCTCAGGGAGCTAGGAGTCCGCAATCAAGGCGTCAGCAGGGTCGTGCTCCCCCTGAAGACTCAAGGGGAGAATTTGTTCCACATCTTTCTCTTAGCTTCTGGTGTTACTGGCCATCCTTGACATTCCTTGGCTTGTAAGTGCATCATTCCAACCTCTGCCGCCGTGTTCCATGGCCTCTTCTCTGTGTCTGTCTCTGTGTGTCCTTTTCTGTCTCTTATAAAGACACTGACATGGAATTTAGGGCCCACCCTACTCCATATGATCTCATCTGGATCTTTACCTTAAACACATCTGCAAAGACCCTATTTCCAAATAAGTCACATCTTGAGGTTCTGGATAAACAGGAACTTTGGGGGGGACACTACTCAACCCACCGCACACCCCTCATTGCAATTCCCATTTGTGATTATGGGGTGTCTGTCTCAGGTGACAAGCACCTCCCTGAGAGTGAGGCTGTGCCATTCCCATTCTCTATCCTCAGCCGCTTGCACAGTGCTCCACAGACAGAAGAGCCAAGCAAATGTCTATTAAATAAGTGACAAATGAATGATCAGAACCTGCTTCTTCTTTGTAGGGGCCATCTTTTAAGCTCTTCTAATTTTGACTTCTTTTATCTCAATGGCCCGCGCATTTCCTTAAATGCCTGGATGAGTTCTCCCATCCTACGGTCTGGGAGGAACCAAGAGCAAAGAGAGAAAATCAAGTTGCTTTAATGGTCATTCGGCTTCCTTTCCTTTAGTTGGGTTCCAGAAACTCTCAAAGCCAACAGCCAGAATGATTTAGGAAGTCTCAGGAACTCCAGGGCTCTGCCACTGAGGAGCTGGATGGGAAAGATCAGATCTGTGCTTTTCTGTGTGGGCGGAGAGGGCCTGCTGAGAACATTTTCCAGGAAGCAGATGGAGGGCAGAATCTGGGTGACTTTTTATGAGTGTTTGTTCCAGCTGTTGGTTGGTGATTTGGTTCCTGGAGCAGCTGGAACCAGGCAGAGAGGCCTCAGAATTCCAACCTGCTTTGCAACCTGCATTGCAATTACCAAGAAATTACGTGGCCTGCAAGTTGTGTAATCCCTACTAAACCCAATGTCCCCAGGAGCCACGGCAATTCCGTTAGCGTGAATGCCCAGGCTCACCGGCTCGTGGAGACACCTGCATTCATAGGACCTCAGCTCGCCCACTCCCCCAGGGTCTGTGGGCTCTGTCTGGAGTCTCAGGGATGCCTAACATAGGACCGCCAACACGCCTCTGTTCTTCTCCCCGGTCTCCTCACTGAGGCCAATTTCCTGCCCGAGCCTGTCTCCTGGCACTCCAAAGCTGAGCAACCCCCCAGAGGTGCTGGGTTTTCGGTCTGCTATCCTCCGTGTAGAAACAGGGGCTACTTCCTCTAGCCCCTTGTGTCCTCCAGGGGCCCAGGGTCCATCCATCTTGTTGCGCCCTCAGCGTGTGCTCTCTGTCTCCTGGTTGCTGAGGAAAGAGAAGAAATGTCAGGAAGGCAATTTCCTTAGAAGAGACTCAGAAGCTGCGCAGTTATTTCCTTTCACGTCCTAAAGGTGTGACCTTGGTCACATGGCCACACCTAGCTTCAAGCGAGGCTGTGGATGGGTGGTCATGGGCCTCATTAAAAGTCGGGGGCTTTATTAATAAAGGAAGAGAAGGAGAAGGTTGCTGAGGGGCGGTTAGCAGCATCTACAGCAGACGCTGTGACAGACCTGCCGGCCTAGCAGCGGGTTTCTGTGGAGCCTGAACACAGGGCAGCTGTGGATGCGCTCGCTGAGGGACGATGGGGAATGCACAGCGCAATCTTGAACTTGCCTCTCTCTGGTTCTGGGAAGGTGGGGAGGACACCTGTATCCTCTTCCCTTTTAGGAGTCATCAAAGAAATGCCCGAAATTAGGGCAGAACCGGTGATCTTGTGCACTATTGGAGGGCTATAGTTTGCAACAAACTATACAATTTGGAAAGAGCTACCAAAATTTTAAATGACCTAGCAATCCAATTTCTACAAATTTATTCTACAACTTTATTCACATGAGAGGTGAAGAGATATGTAAAAAATTGCTCATTGCAGCATCATTTGTAATAGCAAAATGCTAAAAATAACCTGTGTCCGTCAATAGGGGACTGGTTTAATAAATTATGGTATACCCATAAAGTGGAATGTTATACAGCTGTCAAAAAGAAAAATCATATCTGTGTGTACTGATATAGAACAATCTTCCAGATATATAGGTATTTTTTTAATTGAAGAGCCATATAGAGAAGAGAGCAAACACTTTATTTCCAAGCATGTAGTCGGGCGTGGGGGGAGAGGCAACCATGTCAGATGCACGCTTACATATGCATGGCCACACACACGGAACTGGTCACGCTGGTGGGCACCAGGGAGAGAGAGTCTTGGAGAAGAAGAATTTCTTCCACTGTCTGCTCCTCTTTGTACATGTTGATTTTTGTAGCTGTGTGCGTAAATCCTTTCTTTTAGTTTAAAAAGCCAGACAAATAAATGAATACGTAAGTAAGTGGGTTTAAAGATTTACAGGGGTGAAAGCTTCTGCTTCAGTGGTCACCCCCCTGCTAGGGTTGATTGAACCCTCACCCTCTGGTCTCCCACCGGAGCTTGCCCATGGCCTGGTCGGAGGCCCCACCGCCAGGACAGCTGCTCGGCTCTGGGAACGATCGTGGTGACTCTCCTGTTTATGAAACCTGAATTCAGCAGCCGCCCAGTGGAAACTTCCCAGATCCTGGGCCAGAGTCTTTCCCAGCAGCGCCCTGCTGCTCCGGGGCTGTGATTGCAGTGTTTACTAGGTCTCCACAATCTAATTAGATCTGTTCTGCCCAGAAAGCAGACATTTCAAAGACTTGTCAGGATACAAACACTCTCTACACTGTGATTCCACATTTGTTACAAAACAACAACATCGACAACAAAAACAAACTGAAAAACATAAAGCAGCAAAAATAAAACACCGACACTGGTGTACTTGGAATTACATGTGCCAAGGTGCCCGTGTGGCTTATTGTTAAGTGGTAGGATGGTGTTGTCCATTTTCTTCTTTTTGAATATCTATAGTTTTTAATTTTCCTGAGGTGAATGTGTAGCAAGAAAATGTAGTATGAAAAACAAGGAAATTTATTTTTTTAACAGCTTTATTGAGATATAATTCACATACCATACAATTCACCCACTTACAGTGTACAATTCAATTTCAGAACATTTTCGCCACCTCAAAAAGAAACCCCACACACTTAGCAGGCACTCCCAATTTTCCTGTAACCCTAGGCAACCACAAATCTACATTCTGTGTCTAGGAATTTGCCTATTCTGGACATCTCCTATAGATGGAATCATACAATATGCGGCCCTATGTCTCTGGCTTCTTTCACTCAGCAAAATGTTTTCAAGGTTCATCCACATTGTAGCATGAATCAGGACTTCATTCCCTTTTCATTGCTGTACAATATTCCATTAAATTAAACATTCCACTAATTTTTTTTTAATCTCAAAATTTTAACCATAACAGTGCCAACAGCAATTCACCATGCATTCGCCCAGCACCACTCAACTTCCAAAAAGATCGCCCAACTCTGTGTGTGTTTCCCCAGATTCTCACTCTACCTGTGGGGGTCACCAGCATGTTGGGACCCCCCCATTCTCCACTCCCTGAAAGGCTTCCAGACAGGACAGCTCATAGTTCACCTTTGGCTGTGGCTTCTAGTCCAGGCAAGCAGAGGGACCAGATGGGAAGGGAATTCAGTTTTGGGGGAAAATGTTATTAATAATAATCAAACACTCGGAGGTCTCACTCTGGACTGAACCCACCCCTGGGCTGCAGCTCTGTGCTCAGGAGGGAAGGTGGGAGGGAAACAGGATGAGGAACACAAAACGTGGGAGTCATAGAAACAGCCATGGCCCACAGAAGGCAGGGCAGTCAGGCAAGAACAAGTCATGGGGAGGTGTGTGCCACCTCCTCTGAGAAGCCTTCCCTGATTGTCCACAGTGATCTGGAAAAATGGAGAGAGGAATCCGGACACTAACAGAGGCTCAAATACTGGCTGAGTCACTCGCAGCTGTGTGGCCTCAGGCAACTTACTTCACCTCTCTGTGCCCCGGTTTCCTCTTTCGTCATCCAGATGACATTTTCCAGAGATGACCACATCTTCCATCCAACATGTGACCCTCCTCCCAGGGAGAGGCTGAGTCTGTATGCCCTCCCTGTGAGCCTGGGCGGGGTTATGACTCACTTAAAATCACTAGAATGCAGCAGAGGTGACACTGCATGACCTCGTAGGCTAGTCACAACAGGCAACGTGCTTGCACCTTGTTCTTTGGAATGCTCATGCTTGGGGTGCTGGGCCGCCACGTAAGAAGTCTGACTACATTGAGGCCACGATGCTGGAGGAAGCCCAAGCTCTGTGAGGAGGCCCTGGGAAGGCACGTCAGTGAGCATTTGAGACTCGGGTCCTCCCAGCCCAGAGGGAGGCTTTGGATGGCTCTAGCCCCCAGCCACTGAGTCACTCAGCCTTTGAGTGCTCCCATCTGAAGCCCCAGACACTGCAGAGCAGAGACAAGCCATCTCCACAGTGCTCTGTCCACATTCCTGACCCACAGGCTCCGTGAGCCTAGGAAAACCTTGTTGTGTTATGCCGCTAAGTTTGGGGTGGTTTGTCTCACATGACAGGAGCTGCAGCCGGGGGATGTCGGGAGGATCAAACACAAACTTTTGTGGAAGAACTCGAGGTGTGGAGGGTCGCTAAGTCTCAGCTCTCCTTCTCATTCTCCTTCAAACTCATATGCTCTCTGTTCTCCAAGAAACACCCTAGACGTCAAGACTCATGAACGCTAATGAAAATTCCAGGCAAAACATCCCCGGTCCTCAACTGGACTAGGGACATCTTAAAGGCAAGAACGAATCCTGACTTGTCTCTGTAGAGTAGACCTGGCACACACTAGGTCCTCAATTAATATTGGATGAATGAATAAATGACTTTGTCTTGACAACTAGAAACACCTAGAAGGCTGAGACTAGACCTTGGTCATCTCTGTAACCGCAGTGCCCTGCACATAGTAGGTGCTCAATTAATTCTAGTCTATGACTTGGCCATATACCAGATCATTTCTCTTAAAGAGCTTTGAACTTTTTCCCTCTTAGCTGGATTTTCATTTTTTTTTTTCTTTTTTTTTTTTTTTTTTGCTCAAACCTTTTACTTTTTAAAGGATAACATGGTAATAGAAGCCAATTCTGGACTATCTGTTTAATCTTCTTTCCCCTAAATATTAGCTCAGTGGGGAAAGGAGCCTAGCCCCTCTGTCTATTTTTCTCTGTGTATACTTTTGGCCAGAAGGCTGGAAAAACCAGGACTAAAGCAAGATACTTAGAGATTCTGAGAAGAGATGGGGAGAAACCGTCTGCTAGAGGAAGGCAGAGGGGGTGTTGGGGGGGCAGGAACAGATGTGACACGTCTCTTCTACAAGGGCCGTCCGAGGGTTTGCCTGTCTTACGTGTGAGCGCTTTCCAGTGACAAGCCTCTTGCGCCTCCGCGACCCGAGGCGAGGACGCTTCCCAGCTGCGGCAGTTGCCCAGACCGACCTCAGCCGGGCTGCGGGCGCCCGTCACAGAGCCCGAAACACGCCAGCCGGAGCCCTCGCTTCTGGACCCCTGCTCAAAGGATACGCAGGGCTGGGTTGTGTGGACAGTTGCACAACTCGGTCGATTTACTAAAGGTCAATGAATTGTACGCTCAAACTGGGTGGATTTTATGGTGTATAAGTTATACTTCGATTAAGTTGCTGAAAACATAAAACGCTCATTGGGAAAATTGTGTATACACATACATGTATGTGAGTATGGACATGCATACATATACAGACATACATATGTGCACGTTGTATACAATATATTCTATATAATACATATACATACACGTACATGCACACGTATGTGTACACGGGTATATATAGGCACATATGATTTTAATGTATAAAGAAGAAAGGCCCTTTCTAATGAGAAGAGTCCCAGACTGAGAGGCACGAGTCTGGTTCTAGACCTGGCTCTGCACCAATGCACAGAGTGACCCTGAGCAGGTCACTTTCTCTCTCTGGACCACGTTTGTAAATCTCTCCCTTGTCTCTCTAGAACTGTCTCTCAGCACAGCAGCCAGAGTGACCCTTTGAAAACGTCAGTCCTCTTGTCAAAACCCTCCGCTGGCATCCCACGTCTGTCAGCGGAGAAGCCACAGTTCTTACGATGATCTTTACAAGTCCTTATGGGGCCCTGGAGTAGTGCTGCCCAATAGAACTTTCTGTGATGATGGAATGTTCTGGATCTGCACTACTCAAGATGGCAGCCACCAGCCACATGTGGCTACTGAGCATTTGAAATGCGGCTAGTGTGACTGAGGAGCCGATTTTTAGCTTGATTTTATTTTAATTAATGTAAATGTAAGGGCCATATGAGACTAGTGGCTCCCAAATTGCCCAGCACAGCCCTCGACCATCTGCCCATCCCCTTCCCTCCAACCCCTATCGTATCTCTGGCCTCATCGCCCCCTACTTGCCCCTCATTCTCTGCTGTAGCCAAACTGGACTCCTCACTGCTCATCCACTTCTGCATGCAGAGTCCTGCCCCAGGGCCTTTGCATCATCTGTTCCCCTGTGCAATTTCCTTGTTAATTACGTTTCGCATTCAGTCCGTCTCCTTCCTCTGGAACATCAGCTCCATGAAAACAGAGACCTCTGCCTGCTTTATACATTCACACTTCCCAAGCTTCTAGAATAGTGTTAGGCACACAGCAGGTGCTCAGAAAATATTTGTTGAATAACAAAATGGAACAATGACTCCTCCTCTGGTTTTTCTTGTGGAGAAGGACAGTCGGGTCACTCACTGTGCCACATCCAACCTCCCCGGGCTCTTTCTGGCTCACAGGACCCCGAGTCCCTAACGGGGTGGAAGGCTTTGGACTGAAATAACAAGCCACCCGTTCCCAGGCAGCCTGGCCTTATGTGACTCACACGGATGCTTTCGCTGTTGCTCAGCTGTAAGAGGCTGGCAGGTGGGAGGAGCCCAGCCTCCAGAGGCAGAGCCCGTCTTTGGTGGGTGAGTCCCTGCAAACCCCGCTCTCCCAGCCTTTCCCTTCGTTCACACCTCAGGACTCTGCTGCCCTCCGCGCTGAGTGGAGGAGCTGGGGCGGGGAACGGGTGTTGTCGCAGAATCTGCAGTCCGCTTTGCTCCCCCACCCGCCTTCACACGTCCAGGAGAGAAGGCTGGCTCTTCCGTGGGAAGCCGTGGGTTTGGATTCCCACAACACACGCAGCGAAGGGGAACGAGAACTCACTCCCCCACGGGGACCATCCCCAGTGGTGTGTGTCTCCTGGTCTACAGGTCGCTCTCTTTTCTCCCTTGACATAATTCACCCTTTGAAACTCTCCGTGAACCTGAATGCTCCCGAGACGTAAATGCATCCTAGACTCGGTCCCCTCCAGAAATTCTGTTTTGCTTTCCTTTGCTCTGGAGCACTTTGTCTCCGTAACAATACCCAGATCTCCCAAAACATTGAGAAGGCTGTTTGTGTCTCGGCTGATAGATTCCCTTCTCCCAGCTCGCTGCAGCTCCGACGCGATTTATAAACGCAGGGCCGCTAGGCTTGCTGGAGCAGAGCTTTAGTCTTGTGGCCAAACTAAATCTTTAAATGGTAGAGAGGCATTTAGATTTCTCTTCTGCCCAGCTGACAGTAGGTTT